>NW_027397066.1:157369288-157440695 GCF_003265705.2 Callorhinus ursinus
GAAAACAGTCCACAAAACCAAAAGACAACCGACAGAATGGGAGAAAATATTTGCAAATGACATATCAGATAAAGGGCTAGTATCCAAAATCTATAAAGAACTTATCAAACTCAACACCCAAAGAACAAATAATCCAATCAAGAAATGGGCAGAAGACATGAACGACATTTTTCCAAAGAAGACATCCAAATGGCCAACAGACACATGAAAAAGTGCTCAACATCGCTCGGCATCAGGGAAATCCAAATCAAACCCTCAATGAGATACCACCTCACACCAGTCAGAATGGCTAAAATTAACAAGTCAGGAAATGACAGATGTTGGCGGGGATGTGGAGAAAGGGGAACCCTCCTACACTGTTGGTGGGAATGCAAGCTGGTGCAACCCCTCTGGAAAACAGTATGGAGGTTCCTCAAACAGTTGAAAATAGAGCCACCATATGATCCAGCGATTGCACTACTGGGTATTTACCCCAAAGATACAAATGTAGGGATCTGAAGGGGTACGTGCACCCCAATGTTTATAGCAGCAATGTCCAGAATAGCCAAACTGTGGAAAGAGCCAAGATGTCCATGGACAGATGAATGGATAAAAAAGAAGTGGTATATATACACAATGGAATATTATGCAGCCATCAAAAGGAATGAGATCTTGCCATTTGCAAGGACGTGGTTGGAACTGGAGGGTGTTATGCTGAGTGAAATACGTCAATCAGAGAAAGACATGTATCATATGACCTCACTGATATGAGGACTTCTTAATCTCAGGAAACAAACTGAGGCTTGCTGGAGTGGTTGGAGGTGGGAGGGAGGGGGTGGCTTGATGATAGACATTGGGGAGGGTATGTGCTATGGTGAGCGCTGTGAATTGTGCAAGACTGTTGAAACACAGATCTGTACGTGTGAAACAAATAATGCAATATATGTTAAGAAAAAAAAAAAGAAGATAGCAGGAGCGGAAGAATGAAGGGGGGAAATCGGAGGGGGAGATGAACCATGAGAGATGATGGACTCTGAAAAACAAACTGAGGGTTCTAGAGAGGAGGGGGGTGTGGGGATGGGTTAGCCTGGTGATGGGTATTAAATAGGGCACGTTCTGCGTGGAGCACTGGGTATTATGCACAAACAATGAATCATGGAAGACTACATCAAAAACTAATAATGTAATGTATGGTGATTAACATAACAATAAAAAATTTTTAAAAAAGATATCACTACTGCTGGGAAAAGCAGCAATGTTGTAAATGCTTTTTCACTTTCACTATTTGTCTGGCAATGACACTACCTTTGGGTATGTGGGTCACACCCCAAATGACAATGATTCTAGGATATTCTTTTACCATGATTTGTGGGCTTGTGGTGACCTCCTCTCCAGTGGAATTATAACGTGTTTCCACATAACCTGGTGCAAGGAGACCCCTGGAGAAAAAAAAAAGAAAAAAAAAATTCATGGTCACTCATGTTAATTGAAAAGTGCAGTGATCAAAGTGAAAGGTTCCACTGGATGTGCAGGAAAGTTTTAACTCCTGAGCTCCTTCTCCTAAGCCCTCAAGAGGAATCCAAGCATAAAAAGGATGCTTACAATGCTAAGACTGAGAGAGCTGAGTTTCTGACATTCCTGAGTAGTGTGGAACAGTGTCTGCTTTCTCATCAGACTTTGATACTTCTCTGAGGGGAGATTTGAGGAAGAAATGGAACTGAGAAGGGTAGAGTTGATAAAAACGACTGGAAAGAGCAGTTCTCCTCATCATTTTAAGATAACTACATTTTCACCCAGTCCTTTTTGGTTCCCAGTGACTGCTAACAATTGTAGCAGTGGAAAGTTTATTGGGAATTGACTTGCATTTGGTAATTAGGGCCCTTCCAGCATTTTCATTGCACTTCTCAGAATTCTTTCAATTACCTGGCAGCACATAGGTGTCTGGATATACTTTTTAAAGAGGCAGGGCAAGGAGAAAAGGAAGTAATTACTATATGTTGAATGCCATCTCTATGCCAGCCACTGAGTTAGACACCTTACATGGATCATTCATTTAATCCTTTCTGCAATCTGATAAGATAAATATGACTTGCTTCATTTTTCAGATGAGATTACACAGTTCCAGGGGCAAAGGATCATATCTAGGTCTGCCTAAAGTCCACACGTGTACTACTTCCATTTTAGCACTCCATTTCCAAAGTCCAGGCAGTTGTTATTTTTTGCAAAAGGCAATAGTCTATTTGAGGAAAAAATCTTGCTGTACCATATAGAATAGGTTAGGGAATGGAAGAGCTTGAAAGCACAAAATTAGGGGAGAAAACTACTTTTGAAATAGTCGACATATAAGCTCATCAAGATTGGAGTGAGAGCTGAGACAGTGAAACTTGAAGGAAATGTTGAATGTAGCTGACCTGAATGCAGAGAATGAAGGAACAAGAGAACAATATAATGCATGAGAAAGTGGGCAGGTTAGTGTGTAGCTGGATGGAAGGAGCACTGGTGTGGGCATCAGGAGAGCCCAATTCCAGTTTTACCACGGACTTGTCCTTTGGTCCTAGAGTTTATTTAATTATGTATGTCTTTTTTGTTTTTCCTGATGGAAATGGTTGCAAATTGTTTTAAGACCTAATCTTTCAGTATTAGAATAACAAACTACAATAATGTAGGGGAAGATTTAAAAATCTATCTGCTTTTTCACAGAATTTGATAAAATGTATATCTGCTAGTATCTCAAGGATACAAACACTAGTAAACTGTTATTTTTTAGAAGGATCCAAATACTAGTAAACTGTTACTTTACTCAATGTGTTTTCACCACTTCAGTAGGAACAAGTATTCACTGAACCCCTTGGGCCGGTTGAAAGAAAAAACTTATTAGAGGTTTTCCAGAGCCTTAAGCAGAAACAGTCTCAATTAACACATTTTCCACATGCTGACTTACTGTCGGTAAGGGCAACATCAGAAGAAAAGGACAATATGAGAAGTAAAAACACTTACTTGTTTTTTTTCAAGTAAAGCACTGCTATTTTCCCATTAACTGTCATTTTATACTTCAATTCAGTTTCAAATTTTTCCTGCAAAAATGCACAAACATTTACTGGTGATTATAAACACACATAAATATTCATTTGGCTATGTCCATCTTTTTAACAATTAGCAAACAATGCTTGCTTTCTTTAATGGTAGTCTATATAGTTTACATCGCTAATGTCTGCTTCCAGTCTCTTCTGATTTGTTAGTTTGATTTAACCCTGCCAGCTGAATAGACAAATTATTTGGGACCTTTCTATCCATCCATCCACCCATCCACCCATTCATTTCACAAATATTATTTGAGTGTTAATTATATGCATGCCTCTACTCAGTTCTGGAAATTCAACTCTAAGCAAGAAAAATTGAAACCTACTGTCAGAAAGCTTATAATCCTGTGGAAAGACAGACAATAAAAGTGATTTATGTTGTATGACAAGGGATATAAATATGAGTGCAATGTAAGATGTCTAACATCTTAAGGTCAGGAAAGGCTTTCTTGAGGAAGTAACATGTAAGCTGAGATATGAATTAGCCAGGTGAAGCAGGGTGGGGAAGTTATTTGAGAAGAAGGAATAGTATGCCCACAGACCCAAAGACCTCAAAGACTCCAACTGATAGTTTTTTGGTCTGGAGGTCTTCTCACGGCTAACTGGAGGTCAGAATATGGACAGAACAACAGAAATATGTACTCAAAAGCAGAGAGAAGTCATCAGGAAGAAAATAAAGTCTCAGGAGTTCAGAATGAGAAAATAACACCTCAAGCAAACCTCATGTGGAAAAGGAGAACAGTTTTGAGATTTATATATACCAAAAGAGATACAGAGGACTGTATGTTGAAGAAGATGCTATTGGGTACTGAATTCTGATTTTCTTCTATAAAACACAGTTTTTTCACTGGGGAGTGCCACGATGTTGTTATTAAAGAGATCTAAATACGGCAGACCAAATATGACTGAGTACTGTTTCCTCTGCTGGGCTGCACCTAAGGCCAAGCTTTTCTTCTCTCCTCCCTCTCCTGGCCAGAGCAATACCTGAGCTCAGCAAGGGACAACAGTGAGTTAGAGACTTCAAGTCAGGGGGATTGTGTAGGGATTTGCCATCTCCAAGGTCAGTTGGTATGGTCCGCATTCCCCTTAAATGATTAGTTACTGGAGTTCTCTCTGATGTCAAAAACTCCGGGGTATAAATATCCTATACTGTAGGTCTAGAAGAGGAGAGGCTGCTGTAATTCACTTCATGTTGATGAATAGCAGGAGCTGGGGAAAAAAAAAAGGCTAAGGGCTGAAAATAAAAGTTATGGGGAATCATTGTACCACTTATCATTTAGATTTAAGAAAGGCCAGATGGAATTAAAATATTAGGATAGTAGATATAATCTCCTGTCCAGAAGAGCTTTCCAATTTCTATTTCCTGTCAGCAATGGTTTTTAGTGGATTTTCACCTAAAATATTATTTGGAGATTGTTTTAGAAAAGATTATTGCTTTTAGACTGGAAGTTTTAGCCAACACTGGCATAGAGATTATAGATGAAAGGAAACAATAAGGAAGAAAACAAGTATTTATGAAAGAGGGTGCACTGGGTGATGTGATAACTTTATGTCCCAAGTAGAAGTCTGTGGTGGAGAGCAATGCCTGCTAATAAAAAATCTACCCTATTTGTGTGCAACCTGGGTCCTGAACTATGGGTGAGGAGAGGAAAGATGCATCTTGATTTGGAAAGTACCCACTAGAAGGAAATGATTTTTTTTAATTGACCTGGGCTATTTTAAACCAGAAGAGAAGATTAAACTTACTCTCACAGACATGCATGTGCACAGACATGCACGCGCACACACACACCATAACTATAGTAAAATCAATATTAAAAGAAAATCAAGAGCCAAACGGTGTAATACTGACCATTTCTGAAGCATGGACAATTCCATGTTGACTTCACAAAGAATATAAGGTAGATTGGGCATTACATATAAGGAGAACACGTTAAGTAGGGAAAAACTCCTTAAAAAAGTGCAGAGAGGTGGAAACAAGTGTATTATTAAGAAAGGCCTTGAGAATACCAAAGCTGACTAAAAAGGAGGTTGTGTCAAAAGCAAAAGAAGACAAAATGGCTTAATAAACCATAACATCAAGCAAAAGAGCCATGATGGTTAGTCATAAGTTACATAGGACAGTGTCATAACATAATCTTGATCAGGGAGTTAATGATTGCATCCAGCTCTGCTTTTCAGACAAGTTTTCTCAAAATAGCCACATGAGATAAGCATTACTATTATTATCTCAATTTAAAGACATGAATTTGAAGTTCATTTTTGTCTAAATTTATACAAAGAAAATTAACAAAGTTAAGATGTGAATATAAACAAGGCTTTTCAATTCAGATCCTTTACCCTTTCACTCTGGATCACGAAAATATAAGGTTCATGCAACCAGTTAATCGAGTTGTAGACTAGATAAATGATGTATTTGCAATAAATAGCAAACACATTGCATCAACTGCATGTATCTACTCAACTATTCCAAAAATTAAGATGATCATCTATTAGGTACCAGTAACTACTCTATGGTTTTTCATCAAAATAAATTGTTCAAAAACTTAAATTTGTTTTATAAAGAAATCACTTTATAACTGCGATAAAAACACTGGATGTGTATTCAAATTTCCCTCAAAATAATGAGTGACAAAATGTATCTGGCATTTTATTTATTTATTTATTTATTTATTTATTTATTTATTTATTTATTCATCTGAGACACAGAGATACAGAGAGAGAGAGGGGAGAGCTTGAGCAGGGGGAGAGGCAGTGGGAGAGGGAGAAGCAGGCTCCCCGCTGAGCCAGGAGCCTGATGTGGGGCTGGATCCCAGGACCCTGGGATCATGACCTGAGCCGAGTCACCCAGGCACCCCAATGTATCTGGCATTTAAAAAAATTTTTTTATTTACTTATTTGTCAGAGAGAGAGAGAGCACAAGCAGGGGGAGGTGCAGGCAGAGGGAAAGAGAGACGCAGGCTCCCCCCTGAACAAGGAGCCCAATACGGAGCTCAATCCCAGGACTCTGGGATCATGACTTGAGCGGAAGGCAGACGCTTAACTGAGTGAGCCACGCAGGTGTCCTGATATCTGACATTTTTAAGAGAATGCTGGAAAGCATTTAAGGGAGCCATACTGATGAGGAATGCAATGCATATAGGTCCCATTTAAATTTAACAGAAACATTTTGTTGAGAAAGAATTATTTTTATAAACAATGTCTACTGTGGGTTCTGCTATTATAAACATTTGCTTTAGAAGAAATCATCTGTTAGGAACCTTATCCACTGGGGAAGTATGTACTCCCAGGGAGTGGCATCTTACAATATTTCTGCAAATTATTATTTATGTCTCATTTATCTATATTCTTCCTAGCTCCCAGCAAAAACTTCTGGGTGCAGGTACTTAGAAAACTGTTGAATGAATCGTTGTGTTTTAGCTTTTATCTTTTGACTGAGAATGTGTTTTTTCATTAAGTAATAAGAACTATACAAACTTTCATACCTTTCTCTTCAGAAAAGACAAAGGTAAATTTCATGTTTAATTACAGTAATTCATTCTAACTTAATTTTCATCCACAATATTTTATTTTCCACCTCAGTTTTATTATTTATGGTTTTGTTTGTATGTGTGTACATAGATACATAGATGATGGATAGATAGATAATAGATAAAATAAGTTGTATCAAATCTCTTTGGAAGTACACAGAATTATAAATTATCATAAAAGTATTAAAGTTTATTTTCTGTGTGACCTTGGGCAGTTTATTTACTGTCAGAATCTTAATCTTCAAAATGGGGCTAATGATAAAACACTGGATTATTGTGAAGAGTAATGAAAATAAGGTCTAACAACAAATGCAAATGTCTATATATAAATATGTATATACGTTATAGTTGTATATCTATCTATATATCATATGTAAATATATTTATGTATATTTTTTCAAGATTCTTTGGTAAGCCAAAAGCTGTACCTGTTGCTCTGGCTCCTTGACCTCTCTTTTATGTAGTGGATGAAGTCTTCTGGGATAAACCACTTCATAGTTCTTTACTCCAGGGAGTTCTTTGATAGCATTTACTGAGGGGGAAAAAAAGGTAAGAGAAGATTTAGTGGAGCATAACATATAAGCAATCTGGTTGATAATCATCAGACTTATTGCATTTCTGATGAATAATGCTACACACAGAGGCTTACCTGAGTTATGTCAGAGAGTTATTTAAGTGTAGAGATAGACAAAATCAGAAGCCCACACTTCCTCTCAAATCTTGAACCTATATCTTCAAATATATCCCCACTGAAAGTTTACAAGTGTTTCTCTATTTGGTGAAAATATTTCTTTTGGATTTTTCCATTTCTCCTTGCTCCCTTGAATCCTCTATAGAGGAATGTAGCAAGCAGTACAGGCAAAAGTTAGTACGGGAAGGCAAAAGCCAACCTAATCTAAGATGCTAATCAATGTCAGCATAATTGAGTAGAAGTACTCTGAAAACTACAGTGTTACAAAAATGAAATAACTAATGTGTGCCATTTCTGACTCTAATTTTTCTTATATTTTCCAATTGTAATGAATAAAACTAAGACACAGTAAGAAAACCTCCAATATCAGCTCCATAGAATGGAAAAAAAGCCAAGGCTTTTGCAATACAGATAAACTTTCATTTTTGCATACAGAGCATGAAAAGAATGAAAATTAGAGAAGCAAACAATTAGAACATTTTTACTGGTCTGGAAGGAAAATTTTTGAGCCTGCAGTCATATTGAAAGAGAACGGAACAGTTATCTCCAACCTTCTATCTATATTTTGAATTCTCAAGTCAACATTGTTTCTACAAGTTATTACTTTTTAAAATTTTATTATGTTATGTTAATCACCATACATTACATCATTAGTTTTTGATGTAGAGTTCCATGATTCATTGTCTGTGTATAACACCCAGTGCTCCATTCAATATGAGTTATGTTTATAAAATTTTCTTTTATTTTTTTGAGAGAGAGCATGTGCAGGCATGCACAAGCAAACAAGGAGGGGCAAAGGGAGGGGGAAGAGACAATCCCAAGCAGACTCCATGCCCAGCACAAGCCCAACTCCGGGTTCCATTTCAAGACCCTGAGACCTGTCCTGAGCCAAAATCAGAAGTCAGACACTTAACTGACTGAGCCACCCAGGTGCCCCTCTACAAATTATTTTTAAGAGGAATTCAGTTTTCCCAAAGCTAACACTTAATTTTCTATTTTCTCTTTTATTTGCCCACTTGATCGAGTCCTTGCTCTGGGTAGAGTAGCGTGTAAGGAAATGTCACTAGACCAACTCTTTGGTTTCTCAGGAGGCTACTGGTCTACCCAGAATATAGATGCAGTAGGAAACAAAGTATGGGCCCAGCCTAGCAATTTACTAACACTATGGACTGGAAAGGCTTTAGTTCTCTGTGTCATGACTAGAGTTCTCTCTAAAGATAATCCCAGCCTATTAAATTACTCAAACCTAAATTCTATTCTAATATAAATTTATGTTATTATTGTTGATCTTTTAACAAATAAAAGTGAGTTTTTTTTGTTAGTCATCTTGGATGACTTGTACAGTTATCCCAATAATACTCCAGAGAATATTTATTTTTAAAAATTTTCTTTAGAAATTAAAGCAGAATCTTTAAAAAAATCCTATTTATGTCACTTTTTTTTATCATTTTAGGATGGCTAAATGCACTTGATCACTCAAGAGCCATTTACTTCTAACTTTGAAGAATAGGAAAAGTAATTAAATTGGCTAAAAACTTATTAGGTCAAAAATGAAAAATTAAAGGGATGCAATAACTTCTCTTTCACTGGCTTGAGATTTACTCTTTTTTTTTACATTTAAATTCAATTTAATTAACATATAGTGTATTATTAGTTTCAGAGGTAGAATTTAGTGATTCATCAGTTGCATATAACACCCAGTGCTCATTCCATCAAGTACCCTCCTTAATGCCCATCACCCAGTCACCCCATCCCCACCCACTTCCCCTCCAGCACCCCTCAGTTTGTTTCCTATAGTAAGAGTCTTTTACAGTTGGGACACCTGGTAGCTCTGTTGGTTAAGCACCTGCATTTGGCTCAGGTCATGATCTTAGGGTCCTGGGATCGAGTCCCACATTGGGTTCCCTGTTCCGCGGGGAGCCTGCTTCTCCCTCTGCCTGCCACTCCCGTTGCTTGTGCTCTCTTAAATAAATAAATAAAAGATTCTTTTATGGTTTGTCTCACTCTCTCTGTTTTAGTCTTATTTTTCCTTTCCTTCCCCTATGTTCATGTTTTGGTTCTTAAATTCCACATATGTGAAATCATATGATATTTGTCTTTCTCTGATTGACTTATTTCACTTACATAATACCCTCTAGTTCCATCCACGTTGTTGCAAGTGGCAAGATTTCATTCTTTTTGATGTCTAAGTAATATTCCATTGTGTATATATACCACATCCTCCTTATCCTTTCATCTGTTGATGGACATCTGGGCTCTTTCCATATTTTGGTTATGGTGGCATTGCTGCTATAAAGACTGGGGTGTATGTGCCTCAAGATTTACTCTTAAAAACATTTCAAAACCCTTTAAAACCATGGATTCAACCTTAGAATACTTGAACTTTGGGTTTGCTTCTAATTTTTTAATTGTTGGAACAGACAGGGCAGATTAAATGATCTTTAAGGACAGTTCAAGTAGTCTATGATTTTATGAAAATAAATACAAAATTCCCCATAATCTTTTTGAAAAGGTAATGATCATTTGGATAAAGTTTTAATTGGTTATGATAAAATAAGTCTCATTACACAGTCAAGACTTCAAGCATAAGGTACCTCAATGACTTCTTGCTGTTACAGAGATAATCACTGGGCATTTTTATTTCTATTTAATTAATTTTTGGTAAAGGAAAATAATAACATTACTTTATAAAAAATTATATCAAATTCAAAAGCCTAAAGGAACATTACAATCATTTTCTTAACATTGAGTTAAAATTTTCATAATTATCATAATTATTTCAAAATAATAAGATGCCATGAGGTAAGAAAATTACTCTTGCCAGAAATGAAATGATGGTATTGACACAATTCCCTGGAGCTTCTTGTAAACCCATAATACCAAACAAGCATACCATAAGGCAACCACATGCTGTCTAGTGGATTTTGTCCAATCAATGCAATTAGTCCCACTAATATGGAGTTCTTGAAGCCATGTATTCACCAATGTTGCAACCATAGTAACTCTTCTAAAAATGCTGCATGAAAAATGGTTTCATCCAATACACACATTATTCTGAGAGTAAATATTAGTCCAACCTTCCCTGGGGTCATAAAATAATAACTAATTATAACTGATTCTTTTATAAAAGCAAAAAATGATAGCCCACACACATTTCCCATTCAGAAGTAGCGAGGGAAACAGGCCAATCCAACCACTGCAAGCTTTCTTAATATACACTCTCATCTCCATGATTCTAGTTAATATCTAAATCAATGTTTCATGAAATCAGAAATTACCAATTGACTTAAATATGGAGTCAAATACATAAATTAGTGGAGAAAATTATTCCCAACTTTTTGATAGCTGAGCACTTCCAAATGACAAACAAAATAAATCAACAAATGAACCAGAGTATTTTTTAAAAAGCCTCCAGCAACCTCTCATTTTCTTCGGTTTGAAATCAACAGATTTTCAGCTCTTCCCAAACTCTTGCAACAGAGTACATTCTCTAAAAGAAACAGATAGAATTTCTTTTAATGGCTTTTATTTTTATGAAACTAAGAAGGACTCTGAAAGAGACTTGAATTAGAACAAAGTAGACGGCAGTTAGAGAAATATGACAGACCTAAATATTGTTTGGCTCATTCATCCTTAAGTTTGATGGAAATGACTCAGCCTCCTCCCAACTGAATAACATCAGGCTAATTATTTTGAAGCCTGTGGAATAAACACAACTAACTGCCATCCAGGGATTATACAAATCTGAGACGTAACACAATATGTTTCTATTAATTCATTTTAATACTTGCTTTCTCTCTCCCAGAGAACTCACACAGTGGTTTACTCCTGACAAGCAAAACTTAGATGAAGAAAATAAAACTATTATTTTGGATTGGGTTAGATAATTATTTTACTGCTTATTAGTTTTAGAAAAGTTAAAACTCATTGACAAGATTAATATAACAGGCACTGGTCTGGGTTGCTACTTTATTCTTTAATGAGTTTGGAGCATTCTTGGAATTTAGCCCATAATACATAATATTGGCATTTTCATTTTTGTTCAAACCTGTTCCAAACTGTTTAAAGAACATCTTCCCAAACTAGACACATGACATTAAGACCTGGATCAGAGTTTATCCAATGTTGACTTCAGATCTGGGCTTTGCTGTACCCCTCAAACTATCTGGTGATTTTAAATTTAGTGTTATAAAAGTGAGTACAAATATCGAGGGAAAACACATCCTGATTAAGTCTATCATTTTGGCTACTAAGATTAAATTATAAATACTTCTGAGGGTTTTCTAGTCACTTTATGAAGACAAGAAAGCATTGCTAATTTGAAACAAAATAATTTCAAAAAGTACTGTATCCTTCAGATATCCTCCTGTAGTATATTGAAGACCTTTCTCTTTTGTCATTGCACTTACATCGTCACCCCCAAACAACTGTCACAACCTTTTAAATATTTGGGGTATTTTTTTCTATGATGAAATCCTATAAGTTATTTCTCTCAGGGGATGGTGAAGGGCAAACAAACAGCTGGCCTAATTATGTTTCATTCTTTCATTTCATGTATATGGAAACTGAGCACAAGTCATGGTCTGAGGTGCATATTTTTTCCTTTGGATGATGGGGGCAGATAAACAAAAGGGAAGAGATGGGAAAATGCAAATTGCTTTATTTTTTACATTCTGGCTGGGAAATAAATCCATGTGGTAATAATATCAGTGGGAATAATACCAAGGAGCCAGTCTTGAAAATACAAGATGGAAGGTAAAAGAGGAGGTAGCTCTCTGTTCAAGACGGAAGATAAGGGACAACTGTCTATATGTCCCCCTGTTCTCACAAAAGACACTGCAGAACCTCTGTCTCCGCCACCAAGTACTTGAAAATCTACAGTTTGAGACATAATTCTAAGGAAGTTGTCTCTTGGTGCCATGTTGTGAATGCAAAGACAGGAGAACAATTACCTCATATGCCCAATTTTTTTAAAGATATTATTTATTTATTTGACAGAGAGAGAGCTCTCGAGAGCACAGCAGGGGGAGTGGGAGAGAAAGAAGCAGACTCCCCACCAAGCAGGGAGCCCCATGCATGGCTCTATCCCAGGACCCTGGGATCATGACCTGAGCCAAAGGCAGACGCTTAACCGACTGAGCCACCCAGGTGCCCCATCATATGCCTATTTTACTGAAAAGGCTGTCCTGTGGGTGGACTCCAGGGTTATCTATGTGATTCTGTTAATATATCCTGCTTGATCTTTATGCTGTTGGATAAAGCTAGTTCCCAAGCAATTCTTATGTTTCAACTAAGTAAAGGATCCCAAAGAATTTTTAGGGATAGCACTTTTGGAGAATGTAGAGAAAAAATATTTCTATTAAGTTTGACTCACAAAGTAGAAATTTTGAGTCAATAACATAAATGCCTAGTACAGTTCTATATTTAATGATATTAACTAAAACTTTCACAAGTCTGGAAAACAAATCAGAAACCAGGGGTGGGGAAAATCACTTTTAGTGACAAAGTGCTGAGTGAGTGCAAGGGGGAGGAGAATCTTTCCCTCCCTAATCTTATACTTCTTGTTGATAATCTGTTCCTGTTACTAGGTCCTGGCAAGCATTCTAAAACCCAAGAAAAGGTTTGCTAGGGAAGGATTCCCAGGCATTGAAGCTAATGTGGTGACTTAAGCTCTAGAAATAGAAATAAGCTAAGGAAATGTGTTACCCAATCGAACTTAACCAAAATCTAATTGGTGAATTTCTCAGAAATGGAGAGACATGCTAGAAGTGATTTATTATTGGGAAGTAAAATTCCTCTACTTTTGAATTCTTAAATTCAAAATGGAAGTGAATTATCAGTTTAAGCTTAGCAGCAACATTATTTTAGTCAAGTAATAGCACAATGCTTTATAAGTATCGAATCGGTCAACTGTTTATTTCTAATTAGACATATTTATTATCACCAGTTATGGAAGGACTAAACATAAAAATGTGCACTCAAAAGGAATAGGACCCAGCCAAACTGGTCCCAATAAGAACAGCAGATACTTTTGAAAGCCTCCTGCACAGAGATAGCTAGTCACATCCGCTGCATCTTTACTGCTCTAAAAACGATCAGGTGGGACTTGACGAATTTCACTTTTTGACTCTAAGATCATATTCACTATTTAAATTAAGCTGTATTAAATTTTCCCTTTGGTTTTTATTTAGTCTCAGATCAGACCTATCGATTCAAGACGTCTTCTTACCTCTCCTTTACATTGAGTTTACATCAGTCACAGCCCCCTCAAAGCAACAGATTAAAACCAGTCCAACTGGTTAGTAAAATTGGTTAAAAAAAAAAAAAAAACCTATTGAGAGAAGATGAAAAGCAAGCAGTTCACTGACATATTTACCAGAACCTGAAAAGGAATTAGACACCAACCTGGAACTGGCGAAAGGAGGAAAGTGGCGGTCAGAAGAAGCCCCTGCAACATGTTGTGGGACCGTAGGGCCGCAGCAGCGCCTGCCGTTCGCGCTCCGAGAGCACGACTTGGTCTGGTCTGTCCCTGCCTCCTCGCAAGTGAGACAGAATGAAACTCCCAGGTTCATTCTTGTCTCTGCTTCAGGAAGTGTTTACTAAAGGTGTTGCACAATCTTGGAGCTGTGGTCCTGTGACAATGGCACAGCAGGCGGAAGTTCTGGCCGCCTCCTGGCTGTAGGACTCCTTTACCAAAAGCCATTGTTTCTCTTTTCTTGCTTCTCCTTATTCCCCGCTCAGAAGTAGTACGTTTCCAGTATGTTACTATAGCACAATAAGAAACCCTTTGACATAACTGACTGATGAACCTTGATAAGTGTGTGCATTTATTATGTATATTATAAATATATATAAATATATTTATATATGTATTTGCTATGTTGGCAACAAATTGTTGCGAATGTTATTCTTCCCTCACATGCATATGCAGTCAGTGAAACAATTTCTAATCCAATCCAATTATTACATAAAATTCTCTTTTCCACTTACCTCCTATTCTCTTCTCACACAACAGTGCTCGAGGGACCTTGAACTATCCTCAAATAAGAATGGATGATAATACAAGCTCAAGGTTTTTCAGATCCCCAAGGGCAGTTGTATCATCACTAAAAACCAGGAGTTGGGGAAGGCCTTCAAGACCCAAAGGATGTAATTCCAGAAAAACTTTAGGAGCTGTTGTTGGTGTGGTATAGTGAGGCTAAGCCATCATGTCCAGATATCACACTGTGTAATGAATTAAATAGCTAAAGTTGAGTTGCTTTACTAAGTTCCAGGTCCTTTATACTTACTATCATATTAATTCTTATGACACTTCTGTATGATAAATGCCACCTTACCCCGATTTTGTAGATTAAAAAATTAGGATTTAAAAAGATAAAGGATTCAAAAGATTAAGACTCAGTTGTCTTCCTTTTATATAGTAAATAAGACTAAGCATTCTGCCCAAGGTCATCTAACCAGTAAGTGGCAGGAGTGGAACTTGAACTCAGTATTGTCTGAACTCTTAGTCACACATTCTAACAGCTGATTTATACACCCAGTCTTATTTCTACTGAAAAATTATATAATATCTGCCTATGAAATACAAGTCCTAATCCTATGAAATAAAAGTTCTATTAGACAATCCTGAGGTTATGACATTGGTGTTAACCAATTCTTGGTCCACTAAAATTATGCGGTGTTCTATGGATTCCAAAGCGTATTTTTGTAATAGAGTGATTTTGATGAAAAGGGATTTCTCAAAATGACATATAGCATCAACTAACTACCACAAGGGACTGTTTAAATCTAGTCACTGAGCATGGAGGTTCCTCAAAAAGTTGAAAATAGAGCTACCTTACGACACAGCAATTGCACTACTGGGTATTTACCCCAAAGATACAAATGTAGTGATCCGAAGGGGCACATGCATCCCAATGTTTATAGCGGCAATGTCCACAATAGTCAAACTATGGAAAGAGCCTACATGTCCATTAACAGATGAATGGTTAAAAAAGATGTGATGTAATGGAATATTATGCAGCCATCAAAAAATGAAATCTTGCCATTTGCAACAATGTGGATAGAACTAGAAGGTATTATACTAAGCGAAATAAGTCAATCAGAGAAAGACAAGTATCATATGATCTCACTAATATGAGGAATTTGAGAAACAAGACAGAGGATTATAGGGGAAGGGAGGGAAAAATGAAACAAGACAAAACCAGAGAGGGAGACAAACCATAAAGAGACTCTTAATCTCAGGAAACAAACTGAGGGTTGCTGGAGTGGAGAGGGGTGGGAAGGATGGGGTGGCTGGGTGATGGACATTGGGGAGGGTATGTGCTACGGTGAGTGCTGTGAATTGTGTAAGACTGATGACCTGTACCCCTGAAACAAATAATACATTATATGTTGATTAAAAATAAATAAATAAATAAATAAATAAAAATAAATCTAGTTACTGCGCATTTCAGCCATAGGATTAGGAATATCACAGGTTTCTTTTCTTTTAATCCAAGTTCTACTGCTTTTTCTTTTTCAGAGAATAGAAAGGTTATACCCATTTCTTAATTGTCACATGATTTCCCCCCATTAATTCTATGAACATTCATTAGTACCAATGACATGTAAGACACTGAGATCACAGTTGAAAATAGTCATTCCCTTTGAGATGCTTACAGTCTGGTGAGGGAGATGCCATGAAGATGTGCAAAGTGAGTGCTACCTGTATATCATGAGACACTGTGCATAGGTCTGTGCATAGGCATGGAGGTCAGAGGCTACCCCTAGCAGGGCAAGGAAGACTTCCTGGAAGCAAGAATAATGAGGTCAATGAAAAATTAATTATGAGAAAAGGTGAGGACATTATGTCATAACATACTAGTTTGTGGTAATAGTTTAGTGTTGTTGGAGCAAAGAGAGCTTGGAGGAATGGGAAGAGATCCTATGTCTGGTTTTGTCAGTGTGCAAGTACTGACAATACTGACTTCATATTTGGCCCTCCATCTTGTTCATATTCATGGGATGACCTACCTTGGGACTACAGGTTCCAGGCCCGTTGGAGGGTTAATGTGTGCCCTGACCGAAAGGCAGGGAGGCTTATTCTGGTCTTCCCTAAAGTTGTTTAGATAACCAATAGAGATAATTTTGTTTCCCCCCTACTCCTTTGCCCAAATAGCCCCACAAATTCTGTTAAGTGTTAACGATCAAGTAAGTGCCTGCAGATTCTTTGACCTCTGCATATCTCCTCACTTTATAAAATCCGTAGACAAATGTTTGGACTCTGTGGGGAATAGCTGTGTCACTGTCTGGATTGTTGACCACCAGATTACCCCATCAGTAAGTTACTCTGAATAGAATCTTCTCACAGTTGAGAAGCCAGCCAGGAGATGGGAAAACAAAACAAGTGTGGGTGAAGGGGTCCTGCCCAGGGAAAGCCCATTGTCCATTGTCCACAGCTCATCTGTGTTGCTGGAGAATCTATGGGAGGGGTGCATAGGAGAATCCCTCCTGGCACCTTGCTGGGTCTGTGCACCTCGACTGACTGAACAGGCTCAGTGGCCACTCCAGACACTTTAATCAGAGAGTCCCTTCAGAGAGGTGAGTGGCAATTGCCCTACAAATCAGCTTTAGGGCTCTGCTCCTATCTCAAACAGTAGGAAAAAAGGAACTGTCTGGGGAAGTATTTTAAGAGATAGCCCCCTTTGAAAAAAGAGAGAAAGAGAAAGCCCCCTTTGGTAAATGCACTGGCAGACTGAATACTTCTGTTCAAGTAGAGCCTAGAAATCCCTGGATGAAGGAAGTCAAAAGAAAATTTTAAGATTATACCGAGGATGATTTTAACACTTGAATGGCCTAAATGAGGTTCTTTTAAAAAGTATCTAAGGGCGCCTGGGTGGCTCAGTTGGTTAAGCGACTGCTTTCGGCTCAGGTCATGATCCTGGAGTCCCTGGATCGAGTCCCGCATCGGGCTCCCTGCTCAGCAGGTAGTCTGCTTCTCCCTCTGACCCTTCCCCCATCTCATGTGCTTTCTCTCTCATTCTCTCTGTCTCTCAAATAAATAAATAAAATCTTTAAAAATAAAATAAAATAAAAAATAAAAAATATCTAATAACTGGGCGCCTGGGTGGCTCAGTTGCCTTCGGCTCAGGTCATGATCCTGGAGTCCCGGGATCGAGTCCCGCATCAGGCTCTCTGCTCAGCCGGGAGTCTGCTTCTCCCTCTGACCCTCTTCCCTCTCGTGCTCTCTATCTCTTTTTCTCTCTCTCTCAAATAAATAAATAAAATCTTTAAAAAAATATCTAATAACTGTATATGTACACCCTACTTGAGAAATCAGCTAGTAGATTAAACAACCTGAGTGGGATGCATACTTTGATTGTACTTGGAAGCCTCTAAAAACACTGACAGGATAAAATGGAGCCAGATGAGTAGATCAACCTATAATGTCATTTGGGTTGCAACCGAATTCCTTGAGGGATTGAAAGCAACTGTCTTTATCTTGCAAATTTTTGCAAAAACTAGAAAAGAGTCCCCAGAAACAAGCCAAGGTTTTTCAACATTTCTGGGAACTCTTATCTAGATCAGTCCCACTCCTAAGACTGAAACTTTTAAAAAAGGGAAAAAGAAGTCTTTTAAGGAAAGTATCTCAAAATCTAGTCACAGCTCCCATGAGGTTACTTATCAAGGATAAATACAAATCTTCACTATAACGTTTTTTTAGTTTATTGTGTCTGTCTGTATGTGATATTTTCTCCCTCCGGATGATATTGTTATAATTAATTTGTAAAAGAGCTCTATTTCAGTGGTTAAAAGGCATGCACTTGTAAGAATTGAGCATTCTAAAACTGAAAACAAAACAAAACAAAGAAAAACAGAGATTAAGTCAAATGTTTTTCATGTTCATGTGATCATGTGAAAAATATTCAGTATTAAAGCTAGTTTAACGGGCACCTGGGTGGCTCAGTCGTTAAGCGTCTGCCTTCGGCTCAGGTCATGATCCCAGGGTCCTGGGATGGAGCCCTGCATAGGACTCCTTGCTCGGCAGGAAGTCTGCTTCTCCCTCTCCCACTCCCCTTACTTGTGTTTCCTCTCTCACTGTGCCTCTCTCTGTCAAATAAATAAATAAAATCTTTAAAAAAAAAAAAGCTAGTTTAAGTTTGTTGGTTGAATTAAAATAGGCATGCTTTTTAGAGTTATAAACATCAAATACAATACAGATAATCAACTTATATTCTACCTGAATTTATTAGTTAAATTCATGTTGTATCTGTTGCAATTTGTCAGCAAAAATGATTTAACATGATAGTTGATTTTGTCTGTCTCATGAAGTTTTCATGAGTAATCAGTAGGAACAAGTAGGTTGAATAGATAAAATGGTTTGTAGATAAATTTCTAAATAGCTTTCAGAATCTCTGGTAACCTAAATCTTCAAAGTTTGGCTAGGTTAAATGATAAATTTGGTTGAATTCATTGGATACCTGTCTTTTCCAAGATAAAATACTGAAACATTGATTACTAAACATACATTTATCTACTTTTGTCTGATTACAGATAAAGTAAATTTGAGTCTGTTAGTAAACATGTTTTATGCTTTATTGAAAGGTGGTACCATGGAAAAACACATTTCTAGAGATTATGAAATGTATTCATAAATTTGCCAATCCAAAGAATTCTGGTGAAGTGGAAAGTTCATACTTGCTTACTATTTAGTTTTCACTCAAATGTGAGTTTTCTAAACATGAAGATTATAATAAATGTCATTAAGACTACTGGAAACAAGAGAAACAACTCTGTATGCAAGGAAAGTAAGGTATGTGTTTTTGGTAAGAAATGTATAAGGAATGGGAATATATTTTTGTTGAGGGAAAAGAAAGTAAATTTGTCCTAAAATGAGATTGCTTGTTTGGAGAGGGAAAACAGAACAAAATCTGAATGAAAAAGAAAGTTATAGAAAGTTTATGAGAAGATACTCTTTGGAAAAGAATTTTTATGCATAATCAGGAATGACTAAGATTGGAATGAATGAGTTTTAATATCAGAAGTATAATGGTGTAAGGTTAAAATTTGTTTTTTTTCTCTCTGTTAAGATGACAAAGGTTTTTTTGTTTTTTGTTTCTTGTTTTATTGTTGGTCTGCTCTTGATAAGAAAATTGTAAACAAAATGTTTATCTGCCCAGAAAAAAAAAGTTTCTTATGTTTTGTCTTTATTGGGTCTTTCATTACTTAGGAAAGCTAAATCTTCTCAATATTAAAAGAGCCAAGTTTTGCTGACAACTATGTAAACTTCTGTATTTGCCTTTAGAATTTCTTATTGTCACCTTGGTTAAACAGATAATTAAGTTTTAAATTTTGTAATGACCTATAATCCTATTTAGACATATGCTTTAAAACCTTCTGATATTTTTAACAAAATTCCCAAAATTCAAATTCTAAATGATGCCTTTTTGCCTGATTAGGCTTTTTTATTTGATATGTTAAGTTAAATTGGAAACATTGCCAGAAAAGGTAGGATAAACCTTTTTAGGTTATATTGTATGAGTGAATGCTACAACTATTCTGGAAATTAATGAAATTCCTGCAGTTTCATATGTCTTGGTATAACTTCATTACATGTAATTCTAATTATTGATACTGAACTCTCATCAGATCTTTAACCATGGTCATTTTTGAGTCTTGTTTACAGCTATTGTCCTGATGTTCTTACAAATGTGTTTTATCTTCAAAGAGATTTATGGGGAGGACTTTTGATGAATAAACGTTTCTTATACACTTAAGATCAGAAAACTAAGCTGAGTAAGAATTTCTAGAATTAAAGGAAAAACTTCATTCAAACAGAAAAAGAATTGGTAACATGGGACTGAATGAATCAAAAAAGATAACTATAGTTTTTCTGACTCCTGTTTAAAACATTGCTAACTCTTATATTTGCTCTACCAGATTAAAAAACAAAAACATTTATCATTTTCTCCCTACCTGATCCCTCCAGAATTCAGAAACTCTCAGTGAGTATTCTTTCTTGATAGCAATTACGGTTATTGCATAAGTTCAACAAGAATCTGTTCTCCTTATAACAGGACACCTTGGGAAATGCTGGTTATATTACCAAGGCTTTGACTGGAATGTCATATTTGAGAAAGACATACATAGACTCAGATATGACAAGACAGTATTAAGGAACTAAGGTTGACTTCATGCAGCCAGTGAAGCCCCTTGGAAAAATTGACCTGGTACCTTTTTTTATAACATTTCTGGGGGACTTCACAATCAAGTACTGAAGGTCACTTTGTGACAGGCTCAGGAACCTCAAGATATTTTGGGGATCTCAAAAAAAGATGAAGTAATCCAAATCTATAGGTACTGTAGGCAAATCTGATGGCAAGTATTTGGCTTAGACCTTAGCCTTGATGTAATAACATTTGTATTATAGGAGTCCCAGAAGAGGAAGAGAGGGAAAAAGGGGCAAAAGATTTATTTGAGCAAATTATAGCTGAAAACTTCCCTAATCTGCAGAAGGAAACAGATATTGAAATCCAAGAGTCATAGAGAACTCCCATCAAAATCAACAAAAGTCTGCAAACACCAAGACATAAACCGTAGTCAAATTTGCAAAATACACAGACAAGAAAAGAATCCTGAAAGCAGCAAAGGAAAAAAAGTTTTTAGCCTACAAAGGAAGACAAACAAGGTTCGCAGCAGATCAGTCTACAGAAACTTGACAGGCCAGAAGAAAGTCGCATGATAAATTCAGTGTGCTGAATGGGAAAAATATGCAGCCAAGAATACTTTATCCAGAAGGTCTGTCATTCAGAATAGAAGGAAAGATAAAGTTTCCCAGACAAACAAAAACTAAAGGAGTCATGACCACTAAACCAGACCTACAAGAAATATTACAGGACTCTTTGAGTGGGAAGGAAAGACCAAAAGCAACAAAGATTAGAAAGGAACAGTGAAAATCTCCAGAAACACCAACTTTACAGGTACTACAATGGCACTATATTCATATCTATCAATAATCACTCTAAATGTAAATGGACTAAATGCTCCAGCCAAAGACACAGAGTATTACAATGGATTAAAAAAAAAAAAAAAAAGACTCATATATATGCTGCCTACAAAAGACTCATTTTAGACCTAAAGTCACCTGCAGATTGAAAGTAAGGGGATACAGAACAATTTATCATGTTAATGATGTTAAAAGAAAGCTGGAGTAGCCATACTTATATCAGACAAACTAGATTTTAAACCAGAGACCATAACAAGAGATGAAGAAAGTCATTATATCATAATTAAGGGGCCTAACAATTATAAATATTTATTCCCCCAACTTGGGAGTACCCAAATATATAAATCAATTAATAACAAACATAAAGAAACTCATTGATAATAATACAACAATAGTAAAGGACTTTAACACCTCACTTACAGCAGTGGACAGATGTTTCTATACCTGTACATGAGAGTTCCAAAATAATGGTTCTACAAAGGATGAGGGCTCAACCTAGTGCTGTCATGGGCCACCATCTATGCTGAAATTCACAATCACTCCACTACTGCATCTGCAGAATGCTGAACTTAATGCCTCATATGCAGAAGCTTATTAATCATGTAGAAAAGATCTCTTTTGCTGATGCCTTCACTACTTAGCTCATCTCTTAACCAGGTCACTGAGGGAACTCTAGTTCTAAGTATTTTCTTTTGTCTTATATGCATAATAATCTCATGTTAATGTTTATATTGCTGCTGTGGCATAAGGATGCAAGTCACCTCCCAGTATTCGGATGTACGGTCATTGTGGAAGAATGGCGTGAAATCCACCTGCTCCCCCGTCAGTAAGTTACATGAATAAAACTCTCCATAAACTGTATGATGTCTCCTGCTTCATTTTTTTTTTGGTCTCAAAGTGCCTTCTCAGTTTGAAGGATGCTTTCCTGTCCCTCCTTTCCAACACATGTGTAAAATGTCTATTTTGTTTTCTATTCTACACAAACTTCTTTTAGTTAAATATCAGCTAAAAAAGAGGATTCTAGCAAGGTGATCCATTTTTTAAGGTTTATTTATTTATTTATTTATTTACTTATTTATTTATTTATTGCATGTTTGATCAGGGGGAAGAGCAGGAGAGCAGACTCCCAGCTGAGTGTGGAGACCACTCGAGGCTGAATCTCATGACCCTGCAATTATGACCTGAGCTGAAACCAAGAGTCAGACACTTAACTGACTGAGCCACCCAGGCACCCCAACAAGTTGATCCATTTTTAACCATATGATTAAAAATAATGAGCTGTGAAATCTGATTTGGATGCAGTAAGAGCATTACTGTTTTGTACCAGTGTTCCAAATTGTGTAGTTCCTATATATTGTAATTTATGGGATATCAGGAAAGCCCCTTTCTTTTAATATATGTCTGATACCATTTGAAGTGCATTGTACTTAGTGTCCCTAATTCTTATAAAAACCTTTCAATGTAGATATCATCAACTGCAAGTTCCATCTGAAGAAACTGAGGCCCAGAGGTATTAGGGCTGTCTCAGAGATGCCAGCAGTGTGTAGCTTTTGATGATTGTTTGGTAGTGACATTCACCAACAGAGTTTGCCCAGATCCTAGCTCCATCCCTCAGGGGACACAGCTCACTGAGTAATGATTGTTAGAGAAAAATCCTTCAGGGGTGCTGATTGGGATGAGACTGATAGTAAAAGAATTCTCCAGCACCAAGCAGAAGACGTAATGAGGATTACTGTCTCAAGGAAGATCTGGTCCTGAGCACTGCCTTTTTACTGGTTCTTTGTGAGGTGTTTCTTAGAGCAGAGTATCTATATCAAGGTATGATACCTTCTCCTATTTTCTTTCTGGTGCACATCTCAAGAAAGAAAGAAAGTGCTGGATAAAACAGATACAGATAAATGGAGAGGGGAGGTGTTCAAGGTTTAAAACACCTTATCTTTATGGTAGATGACCTCTCCCTCTTAGGAGTGGATGGACCTAAAACTTGGGAGTATGAGAATGAGAAAAAAGGACCCAATTATGGGTAGTTTCTGGAGACCCATAGATTGGATCTGATTAAATAAATAAACATAATTACTTTGCTCTGTTCTCTGTAAATATATTTCACTCAAGGGCTTCAAAATACCTTCAGAAATAATTACTTAGAACCACCAAATTCTATGAATGAGAGATCATTCTATCCAAGGTGGGTTATTACTGAAGCACCAGGAAGACCTCATTGTAACTTTTTCACCCCCAGGACCATAGTGACTCCAATCCCATTTATTCTATTCACTAAGGGCAGAAAAGGAATTGCACATGTGGAAAATTATATATCCTTACTTCACAAAAATCTCTTTTCATCCCATACTTCTCACTATCCTTTCTGCTTTCAATTTAATTATTCCAAAGACTGTCATGTAGAAAGAAGAACAAAGGGTGTTAGTACTTTTCTAAGTAAGAAAAAGATAATTCAGTCACCACCCACTTGGACCCAGTTAGGCCAAGGATGCAAGGTCTTCTTAAAAGGAAGAGAGAAGGGAGCAAAGCCTTACTGGGTGATTAGAATGTGCCAGGATCTTTACATGAGCATGGACCCATCTCTACCACCACCTTGAGAAAGAAGTAGCATTGAAATATCAAAGACAGTTGATCTTTTCTAAGCATGTGTGACAAACCTTGGTACCATTGGGGATAGGATCTTTAATATAAGTTTTTATTTAATTAAAACATTAAACCGCTGTGCTGTTACAATTGCTTCTGGAACAGACACAGACATACCACTCCTTCAAACCAAAGACAGACTATAAGGTGACTTAATTCTGAGGCATTGCCTCCACTGTTTACCCTGCACCCAGAAATGAACAGCACAGAGTTGGCACTGAGTCAATGCTTCCAGTAATGCCATTAAAATGTGTGTGGAGGGGCATAAGGAGCTCAGGTTTTAACATGGTTGGAAAATTCCTTCTCTCTGCTCTATACACACATTGTACACGTGTTGACATTTTACCTAATCACATCTCTTACCTCTACTTAGGGTAAGAGAGCAAACAAAAATACAAACTTAGAGTTTGAAAGTAATCTCCAAAAGAAGACAGACTAGTCATCAGATTCAACATTTTTAAGTATTTTCTTATATTTTAAACAAAGAATTCCACCACTGAGAATCAATCTATGAAAATTGTCTAAAATATAAAATGGATTTATACATCAAGATGTTAATTATATTATTTATAAAGGAAAAAAGCTAAAGCTAAATATCCCCCAAATAAGGAGATGACTCTGCAATCTACTACATACCTATTGAGTGAAATATTAAACCATTATTTAAAATTATCTGTGTAGGGCGCCTGGGTGGCTCAGTTGGTTAAGCGACTGCCTTCGGCTCAGGTCATGATCCTGGAGTCCCGGGATCAAGTCCCGCATCGGGCTTCCTGCTCAGCAGGGAGTCTGCTTCTCCCTCTGACCCTCTTCCCTCTCGTGCTTTCTCTCTCTCATTCTCTCTCTCTCTCAAATAAATAAATAAAATCTTTAAAAAAAAATTATCTGTGTAATGAATTTTAATATTATGGGAAATCTCTACATTATAATATTAGAACAAAAGTAAAGCACTAAAGTTGTATACAAAATGATCAAAACTAAATAAAACCTTCACAAACCTATTCAGAGTGAAAAACAAAGCAGAAAAAAAAAATCAAAATATTTGGAGAAGCTTTGCTGTACGTGCTGGGAAGTTGAGGGTTTTTACCTCTTTCTGTATTTCTGGATTTTTAAGTAGTGGTTGTTATTTTTTTATAATTTAAAAATTATATAACAAATACTAAAAAATCAAAATATTTTCCAAAATCATTGACGGGCCTTCCCTCCCTTAAACTGAGCTCTCCTTTAGGATATATTTCAGCCATCATTGTACCCCCAAGACCCCAAGATAGTGCTTTGAAAATAGTGGCTACTAAATATGGGTTTGCATGCTGAATTAATGGTTGGAGGAGGATCACTCAAAAAAACAGGCAGAGTCTCTGAACCACAAGCCATGAACAGCTGAGTTTTAGAATAAAAGGGAGAGAAATAGCTAGTAGTCTTTTAAAACCAAAACCACTTTAAAGCCTTAGGGTTCCCTATTCTAACTTATCAGATTCCTACCTGTGGTAAGTAAATAGTGTGACACAAATGAAAGAAAGCTATTTGCTTTTAAGCTTAGTAAATACATTTTTACATAAGAAAGCCAAGAGATTTTGTTATCACCTTTCAGGTACTGTATTTACCTAAGAGTCTAGTTTCTTGCTTAGGTCTTAATATTATAATCAGCCAATAACCGCGGGCACTGAATTATTAGCTATGCGTTTAAGGCCTGCTACATCCCATTAGGTTCTTTGTACAGGAGTATCTCCTTTTGCAGATATGTTTATTTACATTTATTGCACTTCACAAATTGAAGGTTTGTGCCAACCTTGCATCCAGCAAACCTATAGGGCCATTTTTCCAACAGCAGTTGCTCACTTCCTGTCTCTGTTACATTTTGATAATTCTTGCAGTATTTCAAACTTTCTCATTATTATTTTATTTGTTATGGTGATCTGTGATTAGTGATTATGACTGGCTGAAAACTAAAATGATGGTTAGCATTTTTCAGCAATAAAGTATTTTTTAATGAAGGTCTGTACATTGTTTTTTTAGACATACTGCTATTGCACACTTAATAGACTACAGTACAGTATAAACATCATTTTTATATTCACTGAGAAACCAACAAATTTATTTGACTCACTTTATTGCAATATTCACTGCATTGCAGTATTCTGGAACTGAACCCATAATATTTCCAAGGTATGCCTACAATATGAATTTCCTCTCATCATGCAAAATCTAAATCAAAAGGCAGTAGGTAATCAGCAGAGATTTATTGGGTCCAATCAACTGATTGACCATTTGCATAATCTAACGTACTTAACAATCAGACAAGGGCTTACTAAGTACAAAGGACTAGGAGAGCACTTCACCATCCAGATAGAACGAAGATAGATATTGTCCATGTTTATATCTGATCCTTCAATTCTGTGTTCCGTTGCTGACCCACACTCTCCCCAGCACTCCATCTGGTATAAGAACTAAAATTAAGATCCCATATTACGTGTTCCTTAACATCTAGGGAAAAACAAAAGGGCCTGGATTGGCCTAAACATGAGTTTCCCTTTCTACCCTATTTCCATTGGTCAGGGCCCCTAGTTAAACACCAATCTTAATTATAGGACCAGGCCCAGTTCCTGCTTATCTCCTGAATAGCAGGCTTCAGTTCTTTGCCAACTTACAGAATTACTTAAACCAATGAAATGCTTCCATGGGAACTGGGGGTCACCTCATCTCCTTGATACTACCAAGCCTACCTCTCACAGTCCCTGGTTCACTCTGTTCCCAAGTGCAACCCTTGGGTGTTTGGGTGCAGCGTGCATGGCATGCTACCCCTCCAACCCTGGGCTGTGAGTATATGAGACATAAACTCTTGTTGATCTCATTTGTCCAGTGTAGGGGGTTGTGTGTTCAGCCATCCCCATAACTAGGGCAGGCATCGCTCCCTCACCAGTGGAGTAAATAGTAGGCATTAAGCAGCCCAGCACAAGGATACCTCCAGTCACAGTTACATGTCCTTGGCCATGAGAAGTATTCTGTTTATATCTGCTTTGATTCATTATGTTTTTATTTCACAGTTAAACTCCCTCAGGGAAATCTTATTCATTCCTCTTATTTATAATCAGGGATAGAGAGAGGTTTCTTATGTTTACTCATGGTCTGCCTACACATGAAAATCCAGAGTGATTAAAAAATCTTCACCATCTCTATTAAACTCAATTCCATCCACTGCAATGACTTTCAGGCTGAACAGGAACTGGAGCCCAATGTTCTGCATTCACTCTTCTTTCCCTTCTGATCTTTGACCTCATCTTCTTGCTTGCTCTAATCTAGCCACATTGAATTATTTCATATTCCTTGAATATGTCAGACATATGCCTGCCTCAACATTTGCTTTGACTGTCACTTCTTCCTGAAATATGCTTCCCTCAGATATCTACCTGAATGATCAATTAGTTCAAGTGTTTGGTCTAACATCTCCTTCTCAGTGAAAGGTAACCTGACCATAATTTCCATCTTTCTCTTCTTTAGCACAACCTATCCCCTCACTGTTTTATTTTTTCCATTGAAATCATCAAACACTAGCATTCTACAGTATGCATTTGTTTACTTATTTATTCATTTTTACAGTCTGTCTTTTGCCCACTTGAACCTTAAGTTCCATAAGGGCATGCCCCAGCACTTACAACTGTGTATGTTTCAGAGTAAGAGCCCAGTAAATATTTGTGAATATTTGTTAAATGAGTACATTTAAATCAAGGATTTTTAAAAAGTTTTTGTAGTAAGAATTTTTTCATTTATTAACATAGAATTTGATATATATTTTTAACTTTAGAAAAGTTTTCAGTAGCCCATTTGAGCCTCATTACACACTATTAGCAGGAAATCCATCATATTTCTCTTTTATACCCATTCTTAAAAATCATGCAGTAACTCTTACAGTTTTACGTAGTTGAAAGAATGGCATGCCTTTCCAAGATATTAGGCATAGAATAAGGATCAGATTCTGACTGGTCTGTTATTGCAATTTTATTGTTACTGAACTGAAACTGGTCCATACTGTAGAAGTACTTTTACAGGCCCTGGACCCTCCCTAGGCTATGAAGGTGCTCCCAGATAGGGCACTAAGGTTCTTAATTCATGTTGACTTAGTTGCTGTTCATACTGGCTCATTTATTCCAGAGCGGCTTAGATCTAAAGGGATAATAGCTCTATATTGCTTCAAACCTATTCTTCTCAATCGAACTTATATCTTTGTCTAAAGCCCAGTTCTCCAGCTTAAATTCCTTTTTCTTAATTCTTTTTATTTTTTACTATTATGTTCAATTATTATAGTACATCATTAGTTTTTGATGTAGTGTTCAATGATTTATTAGTTGTGGCTTAAATTCCCTTTCCACATGTTATTTAATTCAGAGGTCTGAAATGTTCCCTGAGTTGCATCACACAATTGTAGAGGCTGGCTGGTCCACAGTCTGAGGGTACACCGGCTGGCTGGAGTGCCAGAAGAGCTGATGTTAGCTCAAGTCTGAAAGTCTGAAAGCAGTCTACTGGCAAAATGCCCTCTCTCTCAGGCCTCTGTCACTCTTTTTTTTTCTATGAAGGTCTTTAACAAATTGGATGAGGCCCACACATATTATGGTGGGTAATCTGCTTCACTAAAGTCTGTTGATTTAAGTGCAAATCTCATCTAAAAAAATGCCTTCACAGAAATAGAATATTGTTTGACCAACTATCTGGGTTCTATGGTCTAGCCAAGTTGACACATACAATTAATCATCACACGGCATGTAGGTTGGGATTTGACTCTTTCTTCCTAGGAAACCCAGGGCTCTTTATTTAAATTTATTTAAATTTATTTAAATAAATTTATTTAAATTGTCACTTTCTCCACAGAGATCTACTGCATACCAAATGGGCATTGCAACTTTTTGACCATCAAAAAAAGAGAGAAAGAAAAAAAGACCTTGTTATATACTAACCTACTAATCCTAGAAAATGTGTGCCCTGCATTTGCATACCAAAGAAGGCCCTCCAAGTGATCCTTTGTAGGACAAAGAGGATCGGTTTCTCTGGATTAGAAATCCTAAACCCATTTTACAAAGTAAGGGATACCCACATGCCTGAAGATATGACAGGTTAATAAAAATAAACTATAAACACCTAGAATTGAAATCAAGATGCTGATTGCAATTCCTGAGTCAATGTTTTTGGGTAAGTTCTCAGACCCAAATGTTCATCTTTTCACCAGGTGGGATCATGTAAGCCAGGACAAACAAAAACCCTGAGGCTAAAGGTGGTGTTCTTACTTTCAGAGAAACTAGATGGAAGAACATTGTTTGACAAGAGTAACATTTAGCCAATTTATCTATGTATAGCTAAGTCATTTTACAAATTCTGTTCCTGTGTTACATGCTTCTGGGGTCATAAGAAGTGCTCAGTAAGGTTGATAGGATTAAAATATAGGGTAAGCTTGGCAATCCTTTCTGATTTTTCTCTCAACCAAGCAAAGTTGTTACCCCATGGTCTTATTAATGTGTGATCATTTATACACTACATATATGAATGAAAACCATCTAATTATTCATATATTCAATTAATTTTGGATTAAGTAGATGGAGATCTACTTAACAGGTCAAGAACGAAGCCATATCTGAGAGTGGCTTAAGAAGAGAGAAGGTACATGTAACTAAATAAATGTCAAGGAACTGAGAGAAAAGTATTTGAAGAAAGTCAAATTTAGAATATAACATATATGTTGGTGGTTAATTTTTTGTGTCAACTTGGCTGCCATAATGCCCATATATTTGGTCAAATATAATTCTGGATGTTTCTATGAAGGTGTTTTTTATGAGGTTTACATTTAAATCAGCAGACTTTTTAAAGAAACACTTTATTGAGGTATGATCGACATGTGAAAAGCTGTATATATTTAATGTATACAAGTTGATGAATTTGGATATAAGTATACACCTGTGAAGTCATTACCACTATCAAGGCCATAGACATATCTAACTCCTCCTAAAATTTCCTCCCATCCCATTTATTATTATTACTGTTTTTTGTTTTGTTTTGTTTTGTTTGTTTTTTTCCCCAAGGAGTTTATTTGGACAGGAGGCTCTACATCTAAAAGAAGGTATTGGGACTCATGGTGGTGAAACGTGGCTGGTGCTGACAATGCAGGATTCAGTGGGGCAATGGGAACTTGATCTTGGAGTCGTGGAACCTTTTGACTGCTGGTCTGCGGCACTTGCTGGCTGCAATTTCCTCCACCTTCATGATCTGGATGCAGTGCGCCTGGGTGCGGTGCAGGACACCCAAGTTTCGGTAGCACCGCCTGACAGCGCCTGCAGTGGTCAGATCCAGGCGTTCGGGGCCCATCTGTGGGTGCCCCTCGGGGAGTCAAAGCGCAGCCAGGGGAAGTTTTTCACCCACAAGGTGGACTTCTTGAATACTTCGCCACAGTAGACAATTTCCCCTGAAGACTTCATCTTCTTCAGCTGAGACACAAAGTTCCAGAAGCAGGACTTGTTGACAATAATATGAGGTGCAACCCCACCACTCTGTACTCTTGCAGTGTGCTCCAGGCCTTCAGGGATCACTCTCCACTCTCACTGCCACCCAAGAAAGCCCGCTTTTTTATTATTATCATTATTGTTATTATTATTTTCATGTGGTAAGAAGACTTAACATTAAGATCTATCCTCTTGGTAAATTTTTTTTTTAAGATTTTATTTATTTATTTGACAGAGACACAGCGAGAGAGGGAACACAAGCAGGGGGAGTGGGAGAGGGAGAAGCAGGCTTCCTGCTGAGCAGGGAGCCTGATGTGGGGCTTGATCCCAGGACTCTGGGATCATGACCCGAGCTGAAAGCAGACGCTTAACGACTGAGCCACCCAGGCGCCCCTATCCTCTTAGTAAATTGTAAGTATACAATACAGTACTGTTAGCTGTGGGCACTGTTCTGTATAGTAGATTTCTAGAATTGATTTACCTTGCATAATTGAACTTTGTACCCTTTGACCATCAGCTCCCTGTTTCTCCTCCCCACCCCATCCCAGCACCAACATTCTACTCTCTGCTTCTATAAGTTTGACTATTTTAGATTCTACATGTAAATGAGATTATACTGTATTTGTTGTTCTGTGTCTAACTTCTCCAGGTCCATCCACGTTGTCATAAATAGTAGGATTCCCTTCTTTTTTAAGGCTGAATCGTATGAATATACAAAATTTTCTTTGTCCATTCAGCCATCAATGGACGTTCAGGTTGTTTCCATACATTGGCTATTATGAATAAAGTTTCAATGAACATGGGAGCGCAGATGTCTCAAGATTCTGATTCTGATTCCTTTGGATAAATACCTAGAAGCGGGATTGCTGGGATTGCTGGAGAGTTCTATTTTTAATTTTCTGAGAAACCTCCATACTGTTTTCCTTAGTGGCGGCACCAATTTACGTTCCCACCACTGTTGTATGAAGGCTCCCTTTTCTCCACATATTCACTAGTACTTATTATCTCTTATCTTTTTGATGATAGTCATTCTAACAAATGTGAGGTGATAGCTTGTCCTTTTGATTTGCATTTCCCTGATGATTAGTGATGCTGAACACCTTTTCATGTATTTGTTGGCCATTTGTATTCTTTGGAAAATGTCTATTCAGGTCCTTTGCCCATTTAAATTATATTGTGTGGTTTTTACTACTGAGTTGTATGAGTTCCTTTTATGTTTTGGCTATTAAGCACTTAGGTGATTTGTAATCGTTTTCTCCCATTCTGTAGGTTACCTTTTTTTTTTTTTTTTTTTTAAGAAAGGTAGAGAGAGAGAGACAGAGAATGGAGGGGCAGAGGAAGAGAATCTTAAGCAGGTTCTGGATGTGGAGCCCAAATGGGGCTTAATTTCACAACCCTGAAATCATGATCTGAGCCGAAATCAAGAGTCTGATGCTTAATCAATTGAGCCACCCAGGTGCCTCCTGTAGGTTGCCTTTTTATTTTTGTTGAGGGGGGTCATCAAAATGATGCTGATGAATTTTGTAAGTTTTGGGCTTATGAGAGAATGGCTAAGGAAGAATTCTTGAGATGTTTTTGGTGCAAAAAGTTGATTTTTATTATAGCACGGGGACAGGACCTGTGGGCAGAGAGAGCCACACTAGATTGTGATGAGTGACTGATTATATACTTTTTAATTAGTGGGGGTTAGGGATAGCAAGTCTCGAAGGAATTTGGAAGCAAGTCTTTTAGGACTTTGAGGGGCTAGCTGCTGTAAAGATAAGGTTACTTTTAATCTTTAATAAAACATAACATGAAGACACTAAGGCAGCCATGAATTCCTTTAGGAAAGTCACATACTGCCCGTTTCGGGTATCTATCAGTGGGCTGCAAACTGTAAGAAGATTAATTTAAGCTACATTTCTCTTGCCTTTGTTTCCCTCATCACTGTGGCCACTGATTGACCTGTGAGCTGAACCCAGGCACTTGGAGGCTCCTAAACTCCTCCCTTATCCTTGGAATATGAGTTACACTTGCCTTTCCTGATCCCATAGACTGCTCCAAGGACATAGCCCTGAGATAGTGATATGTGTGGAGAATACCTCCGTGGTACACATGACTGAACCCAGTTAAGGCCTCTCCATAAATTTTTAAGATTTGGTGGGCAGGTGCATTCTTTTGTCTTGCTGTCATGCAAGACAGACTTCCTATGCTTCTTTTTTTTTGCTATAGCCAATTGTATTTCCTTTTTTTAATTTTATTTTATTATGTTATGTTAATCACCATACATCATTAGTTTTTGATGTAGTGTTCCATGATTCATTGTTTGTGTATAACACCCAGTGCTCCATTCAGTACGTGCCCTCTTTAATACCCATCACCAGGCTAACCCATCCCCCCACCCCCCTCCGCTCTAGAACCCTCAGTTTGTTTCTCAGAGTCCATCGTCTCTCATGGTTTGTCTCCCCCTTCAATTTCCTCCCCTTCATTTTTTCCTTCCTACTATCTTCTCTCTCTCTCTTTTTTTTTTTAACATATAATATATTATTTGTTTCAGAGATACAGGTCCGTGATTCATCAGTCTTACACAATTCACAGCGCTCACCATAGCACATACCCTCCCCAGTGTCTATCACCCAGCCACCCCATCCCTCCCTCTCCCACCACTCCAGCAACCCTCAGTTTGTTTCCTGAGATTAAGCATTCCTCATATCAGTGAGATTATATGATACATTTCTTTCTCTGATTGACTTATTTCGCTTAGCATAATACCCTCTAGTTCCATCCACGTAGTTGCAAATGGCAAGATTTCATTCTTTTTGATGGCTGCATAATATCCCATTATATATATATATATATATACACCACATCTTCTTTCTATTCATCTGTTGAAGGACATCTTGGCTCTTTCCACAGTTTGGCTATTGTGGACATTGCTTCTTAAAACTGCCACCAACCAAAGTGGAGTGGCTGCCTCTTTCTCTCTCTCTGCCTTCTCCATTAGGGATCCAGTTTCAGATTCTACCAGAAGCTCCCAAAGAGATTACAAACCAACAACAGCTGAGCCTGCCAGGAGACCAGAGAAATGTGAATAAGGCAACCTCAGGGGAAATCCCAAGGTGGCCATTGACCTCTATGTGGGGAGGGGTGACCAGCACATTAGATGCTTGTGGATCACCATGTAAGTACAGGGGCACTTCCCCAAACACGAGCCAGTCTCATGCATTTGTTGGAGGAACTACACATACATAGCACACTGCAGCAGGAGAGGGAAGCACATGGTATGTGCAGTGGGTTGGCCTCTACTGCGGGCAGTTCAGCTGGCCACCAATGCCCAACTGGGGGCTGAAGCTCAGGTCAGGAAGTTAGAAGACGAGCTAAGGTTAGAGAAGAATGTGTGGATGTCCACTATTCAGCCAGTTTGGAGGCTGACAGATAAGGTGGGAGAGCAGGATAATGAATTAGAGCCTTTAACGTGCTGTCTTGTAAAACTAGGAGGGGTCGAATGCCTGGATTTAAGTTCCAGGCACTTGTGACACACCTGGATTAGGATGCTGAGGAGGAACCTCTGAGTAAGTGATGAAAATGAAGAGGAGGGTATTGTAATTGACGAAGAAACAGCTGAAATGCCCCAGACTTCTGACCCCGCATACAAAGGAACATTTTAAAATAGTAATTACCCCAAAACTCATAGGAGAAAACTTGCATTCTTTCTCTGTCTTTTAAAGTTGTAAACACCTTTCCTTGTCTTTGAGAATGTAAACACCCAGAATATAACAAAAACACTGCCCACAGAGATTGAAGAAAAACAAGGCGGGAGAGAGACCTCTTAAAATACAGACTGCTATAGAAGTGCCCTTGTCAAATCATTGTAATGCACTCTGCTACAACAGCTAACTAAATACCAATTGCATATAAGTGGTCCAGAAGAGACTTGCATGGTTAGAAGCTGTGTTTTTAATCCTTTTGTTTTTTTAGTAAGTGCTGGGAGAGGTCATTGAGAAGACATAACCACAAACTGACCCTTGAGCTGGACCTGTTCCATTTCATTTGTCTTGGTATAATGTCAGTCATAATTTTAAAATATATGTATGTATGTCGCAGAAATAATCAAATTCCTTTGTCAATTGCATTATAACAAACTCTCACCACATCTTCAATCATGGCCATTTTTAAGTCTTTGGTCATGTGCAGATAATTATAGTTTCACTTTGATCCTTTAGCAAAAAAAATGTGTTCCTTCAAAAGTGCTTAATCTTCAAAGATATTTATGGAAACGACTTTGACAAGTACAGGTAGATGATAACTAAGATCAGTTTGCCTTCATGTGTGATAGATCTTTCAAGTGCTCCCTCAAGGCTACCTGCAGAGCCCCACAATATGTCATGGGATGGCAGCTAGGGACCCACCCTTGCTCTTTCCCACATCAGTAAAATGGGCCCATTACATTGATAGTATAAAGTTAACAAGTGAAGACTTACCTCTGTTGCAGGACAAACTGAAGGCTTTGGGGGAACATCTGTGAGGGAGAAGCTAGGCAATAAACCCATAAAAAATTCAAGGCCCAGGCACCACTGTAAAGGTTTGGAAGTCATCTGGACAGGTAAGATGGGTGTTGTCCCAAAAGTTGTGATTGATCAGGTGCAAGCTCATCTAACCGATAAGAATGTGAAAGAGGTGCAGACCTCTGTAGGGATTTGGGGGTTTGGGAAGACTTTTAATCCCTACCTGGCACAGTGCCCCCGTCCTTTGTACTGCCTGATAAAGAAAGGGCATGTGTGGGACTGGAGATCAGAGCAACAAGCTGCCTTTTAGAAGGCAAAAATACCAGTAAAGCAGATTAAAGTTCTGGGATATCTCCTAAGCATGGGCCACTATTTGAGTGAGTTGTGTCTATGAATTTAGAAGGTATGGGTCGGACCCTGTGGTAGACACAATAAGGGAAGAATGCCCCTAGAATTGGGGTCCAAGCTCTAGAAGGGGGCAGAAACCCAATATATACCCTGGCAGTGTACATGGAACTTCTCCAGCTAAAGCCTTTCACACAGCCGTCAGTGGGCTGAGCTCAGAACTGTCTGGCTGGAGATTGATCATTCATGAGCCCTTAACCCTTTGCACGGACGGTTGGGCTATTTTTAAGGGATTAACCCTATCTATGGCTTGGACAATAGAAAATGGGAGTGGATGATCATAAATAAGCCCTTGTGGGGTAAGATATGTGGAAAGACATTGGGGTCCATCTGCAAGAGCCTAAGGCAGCCAGACCTCAATGTTTCTCATGTCCCAGCTCATAAGACACTGACAGCCTCTGGTAATCAGGAAGCAGATGCCTTAGCTTCGGTATGAGACTTAGGTATTGACCCTTCAGTAGGTACAGTAGATTAGGTACATAAAGCTACTATGATGCCTAAATAAGATGGCATATTGCCAAGAATGCCAGTTGACCCTGAAGAATTAGTGACTTGGTAAATGCCATAACAGCGTGTCTTGTGTGTTTTAAACAGTGCCCAAGCTACTACCAAAAGAATCCTGAGTTCCCAACCAGTGAGGGATTGGCAAATTGATTATATTGGCACTCTCCCTCTGAGTAAGGGTTCTAAATATGCTTCAGTTTGTGTGGACACTACATCTGGCCTAACTTAAGCTTTCCTTATTAGAGTGCAAACCAGACTGCCACCATTAGGTACTTAAAAAAATGCAATAAAATCTATGGATACCCTCATTGACAAGACAGTCTTTAGGGAACACATTTCAAAAGCCATGGCATGCAAGGCTGAGCAAAAGAACATGACATTGAATGGTGATTTCATCTCCCCTATTAACCCACAAGCAAAAGGGTTGGTAGAAAAGAAAAATGGAAAATTAAAGCAGCAGATTAAACTATTAACACATAAAACCACCCTGGCCAGGTAGACTGAAGTATTGTCCCAAGCTTTAATACATTTGAATGATCAACTTGTAGGTCCTGTTCCCTCATATGCCAGACAGGGGACCCCGGCCAAGGCACCCAATACTGTGAAAATGTGGAAGTCGTGGGAAACAGCCTTTCCCCTTATTTTCACCATGGATCAACATATTATGCCACTGAGAGCACATTGGAATTTACAATGGGACATCTTGCTGAGATGGGTGAGTTACTTCACACCTTGGGGTGAAGGGGAACTATTCAATCTCCACTAGGATCCCATTGTCCTACTTCAAGCTGGACCTGTTAAAATGTGTTATACCTGAAATGGAGCACACTCCATTGAAAGAGGGGGCAAAGATGGGGGTCTTGGTCTGGCATATCCCATTCCCAGCCTATCTATGCCTGATAGTGGTGCCTCCCTGAGCTAATATGTACAGTATGTAAAACCAGGTCAGGTTTTTCCACCCACAATCATTTGGCAGCCATCTTTGTCTCCTCGATTGGCCTGGAGGACGGGATAGCACACATAGAAGCCTTTACTAAATTCCACTGAGCAAGCCTTAACTAATAGCAACAAAACCTGTCTTGGTTTGGAGAACACCAAAATGTATCTCATGAGAAAAGCTGTCTTCCAAAATTAAGAGCCGAAGACATTATTATTCCCTCTCAAGGAGGCACCTGTGCCATTATCCAGACAGAATGTTGTGTGTTCATACCTGATGAATCTGTGAATGAATCCCTTTTATTAAGTCATATGAGAACACACGTAAACACCCTGAATGATCTGACCCTCAGTTTAGGGGACTTGATCAACATGCATATTAGGGTTCATATCATGGAGCTCTGAATAGAAAAGGTTGTCACTGATTTTGGGAATCGTGGTCTAATCTATGTTTTCTTTTGCATGTGCCTGATTCGTGGCTGTAGCGCTGCCTTCAGTGCAGGCAGGTAGCCATCAAAAGAGCCACTTCCATACTAGTGAAACCTGTGCTGACCACTCAGGGGCCATGGGAGAAGAGGGGAGTATGTGAGACTGTAAGAGCTGGCCGCAAGGGGTGGAATGTTGGGGGGCAACATTGAAAAGATGACTTTTAAGATTTGTAGGGGGCAGGTGCAAGGATCCATTTGTCTGGCTGTTGCCCCAGACAAGCCTTGTATGCAAGTTCCCTTTGCTTCTTAAAACTGCCACCACCTACCAACATGGACTGGCCTGCCTCTTTCTTTGGTCTCTCCCTGCCCTCCATGTTCAGGGGCCAGTTTCTGATTAGACCCAGGAAGCTACCGAGGAGGTTACAAACCAACAATGTTGTTGATTGCTTATTTTGCTCTGCAGACGTTTTCTTAGTTTGCTGTAGTCCAACTTATTTATTTTTGCTTTTGTTGATGGTGCTTTTGGTGTCACATCCAAAAAGTCATCACCAGGACCAACGTTAATGAGCTTGCTCCCTATGTTTTCTTCTGGGAGTCTTATGGTTTCAGGTCTCATATGTGTCTTTAATACTTTCTGAGTTAGTTTTTTTGTGTTTGGTGTAAGATAAGGGTCCAACTTATTTCTTCTGCATGTAATTATCCAGTTTTCCCAGTAGTCTTAATTGAAGAAGCTAAGCTTTCTCCATTGAGTATTCTTGGTTCCTTTGTCAAATAGTAGTTGACCACTTATGTGAGGATTTATAAACGGATTACACTGGAGTTACTAATTATAAGTGGTTACACGTATAGAAACATCTAAAAAGGGCACGTGGGTGGCTCAGTCAGTTAAGCGTTTGACTCTTGATTTCAGCTCAATTTGTGATCTCAGGGTCATGAGATCAAGGCCCATATCGGGCTCCACACTCAGCGCAGTGTCTGCTTGAGATTCTCTCTCTCCCTCTCTCTCTGCTCCTCCTCCCTCTCTCTAAATAAATAAATAAATAAAATCTTAAAAAAAAGAAATGTGTAAAAAATATTGGCAGCTAGTAAAGAAGTACACACACTATGAAAACTATTTTCTCCAAGAAAAAAAAAGAGCAAAGTAACCTACTCTAGGTGAGGGACTTGAGAATCATGTTGGATGTTGGGATCCATTAATCTGCAGTGCAGTTCCATCAACATGCCTATTAGGAAACACCAGAACTAGAAGGATATCTTTCCATCCAAGCTGAATATAGATAAAATAACCAACTTGGAGTCAATGAAAATATGTGCAGAATTAAGGCAACTGAACATTACCCTCAAATTTAATAAAAAAGCATGAATGTTAAAATAATTTTATGAAAGCTATATAAAAAATTTAGGAGGCGTATGTTGCCCTCCAAAATGTATTTTTTTTAAATCTCTGTATAGCAGGAAGAGAAAGGCATGAGAAGGAACCACACTTAAACATGCAGAGAGAGCTGCCTGTAATGAGACAAACGTGTAAGATGGCAATGTGAGCATAAGCACCTGATCTTTCTGCTCCAGACACTCCAAGTCCTCTGGAGATATACAGAACATAGTGTAGCTTGGATTTCCTTTAGGACAGTTGCTGCACCACTGCTGGTCACACTATTGGCAACTATTTAAGAGCTATAGACAGTTAAAGAGGTCTTCCATTTAGACTATGAGAGCTAGTATGTCTGAAGTTTTGTGCTTTTTGCTCAAATTGGCTTGGATCATACCATTACAATTTTGAAAATTCATCTACCCAGTCATTTTCCAGAGCACATGCTTATTCCTAGCAGGCTGGGCCAGAATGGGCTCTATGCCACCTCACATAGACATAGACAAAATTATGTTATGTATACCTATATACTAGTATAGGTGTGTTAGTGTGCGGCTGTGGGTGTGAAGAGGAAGAATTATAGATAATTAGATAGCTAGATAGCTAGATAATAGCTAACTAGCCAGATATCATACATACAATAGATAATAAATAGATGATGATAGATGGATAGATAGATAGATGATAGATATAGATAGATAGATTAGATAGATAGATGATAGATATAGATAGATAGATTAGATAGATAGATGATAGATAGATGGTAGATATAGAGGTCCATATATAATATACAAATTACCAATATCATGAACTTACTGGGAATTTGTATTTTCTTTATATATTTGTGATTTCTTAGAATTTTCTAAAATGAACATTATTATTTTTATAAAATAAGTAAGAAATCAAAACTTTTTTTTTAATTTTTCAAAGCTGAAGAATTTTAGAGTGATCAACAGGTCAAGAATGAAGCTATTTCTGGAAATGGCATAAGAAGAGAGACAATAACTGCAACTGAATGTCCAGAAATTGAAAGGTAAGTTAAGGTTTTCTATCAGATGACTTGAACATTGTAATCATGTGGGATGATGGCAGAAACTAGGGTTTGAAAGAGGAAAACCTGTTAACTATGTGCTAAATTTTAGGTAAGTGCGGAGAAATAGCTTGGGGGCTAAGCAAATGGGGAGAGGTTCCTGACTACAAGGAAAAAGATATCCTTGCTGCAGGTAGAAGAAAAAAGCATGTGAATGTCAGTGGGAAACTTATGGAAACTAACCACTGCTTTCTCCATTCCTAGGAAGTGATAGAATGAGGATTGTCTACAAAAAAGCTACAGATGTATGCTGTCCTTGGAGTAGTTGAATGAGGTGAAGAGATGTTGAAAATGATACAGGTTTTGTAAACAATGAAACATTCTGGAAGGCACACTAGCCTGCCTGGAAGACAGAGCAGTGGCGAGGTGACAAGTTAGCCTAGGAAGAACAGAGAACTTTTTAGAGAAGAGTAGAGAAAAAAAAATTACCAAAGTAGTTTCTATTTGGAAAGATAACCAAGGATGCCAGGACTTGAAAGAAAAAGGTACAATTCTAGGAAAAAAGATACAGTTGTAGGAGAAAAATAAGGAGAATGCAGAAATGGGAGATGAGAGTTTTCATGTACATACATTGTCTTGAACTATCTTTGTGTATCACAGAAACTTCCAAAAGCAATCCTAAATGTCTAAAGCATGCATTTCCTAATGAATCATTGCCAGAGTTGCTTGATATACCTTATCTGCTGGGTACACACCTTAGAACATGTTTACTGTAGAAAAGGTATTTATCAGGAACAGTGATACCTTGTGAATGAGACTAGAGCAGTAGAATAAATAGAATGAAACATGAACCACAGAATCCAAAGAGCTCTATGAGCTGATTAGGAGAAGCACTGATCTGCAGATGAAAACTGTCTATGTATGTAAACAAGTCATAATGAAATTACTGGCCCAGAGACCTAAGGAAATACATTGTCAGTTTACCTGTCAAAACTTTGTAAATGGCCCCTGAACGGTCTTTTTCATGTTCTCGACCTTCTTGATTAATACATTAATTCATTAAAGTGAGAACAAGTGCGGGTCAATTTTCAGCAGATGTTAGAATCAATCATGAAGCTACAATATTTCAAAATCTTGTACAGGAATAGAAATAGATAAGTGGCAGGCTGGAGACGTAAGCAACAGTTCTAGTGGTTGCTAACAACCTGGATACGGGGTTGAGGGCTGAGAGAAAGGAGCTGATGAGGAAATGAGGAGAGAACATTAGAATTTAGAACTAATGAAAGGTAAAAGGGACAGGAAGTCTAGGGATGCTAGCTGAAGCAAAGTTAGCTGATAATGTGCATGGTGAGAAGATAATTGGAAATCGGTGGAGGAGAGGGAGAAAATACAACCAGGAAAGTGAAAAACTGAGCTGTGAAAATCAAACCTGTTTTGCAGAACACACTCTTTTTAACCCCAACAGAGGTGCTGCTGAATGGATCAGGGATCTGAGCTACTGCATAACTAGTTTGGTGGGAAGAATTCTTAGGAAGCCTTTGAGCCAAACCCACTTATTTTCCTAAGAAAGCTGAGGTCAGTGATGCCAAGTTACTTAAAAAAAAAAAAAAAATCCCATCATCAGTTCATGCCAAAAAAGGAAATAAACTCAGTTCTCTTACCTCTCAATCAAGGGCTTTTTTTTTTCCTTCAAAACTCTTTTCCAGTTATAGCATTTTTCATTTGTTAATTTAGGCAGAAATGGACCAGGGCCAGAGCATGAGATTTGTCAGTGTAGAATGAGAGGAGCTGGCATCCCCTAACAGTGTGATAAATAAAGGATTTGAAGGTCTTATGTTTAGAGGTAAAGCTTGTGTAAAAAAGTGCATTAGACAATTCAGAAGCTCATCTTACAAAACAAATTTCTCCAAAGCCATCTGTTCCCAGTAGTTGTGTATGGGAAAGAGGGACAGGGCTTGCTGTATTTCACGTAAGAGGGTGCGGTCTGTACCAGATTACAAAGTGAGTCATGACTAATTTATACTTCTCTTTATCATTTCTCGTTAAAGCTTAATATCAGAGGGGTGCCTGGGTGGCTGTTGGTTAAGCGTCTGACTTCAGTTTAGGTCATGATCTCAGGGTCCTGGGATTGAGCCCTGGCATCCAGCTCCTCACTCAGCAGGGAGCTTGCTTGTTCCTCTGCCCCTCCCCCTGCTTGTGCTCTCTCTTTCTCTCTCTCAAATAGATAAATATTTAAAAAAAAGCTTCATATCAGAGTGAATTGTGTATTGCTCCATCTTCTCCAAAGACCCTACGTATATATTAATCATGGTTCTGTTCTCCTTACAATTGCTCTAGCATTGTTTCAGCCTGCTAATCTTTACTTCTGATAAACTTCAGATGGCATTTTGAGATCAGGATAGAGATTCAGGAGACATCCAGGTAGATAATTTGAGTTTAGGCTACCCACAAACTTGAGTTTTATTCTGTTCCACCTAATAATCTGTGCCATCACCCCTGGGTTCTGTCTAGCCCATTTTTTTTGAAGATTTCATCTATTTATGTATTTATGTATTTATGTATTTATTTAAGAGAGAGCATAAGTGAGGGGAAGGGCAGAGGGAGAGAGAATAGCAAGGAGACTGTGCTGAGCACGGAGCCCGATGAAACTAAGATCATGTCCTGAGCCAAAATCAAGAGTTGGATGCTTAACCAACTGAGCCATCCAGGTGCCCCTAGCCCGTTCTTGAAAGGAAGATCTTTACTGGTCCATAAAAGACATTTGATGAATTTGAGCAAAAGCTTTTATTCAGTTGCACAGTATCTATTTTGGCAAAATTAGAAAGATAGCAATGCACATGAAAGCATAAATTTAGCCCCGAATGAGATATTTCAGTAACAATCTGCAATGCCAAGTGGAAACAGAGAGCTTTTCTAGTTTTTTTTCAATATTCTCTGTGAAAATCTTTTTAGATATTAAGAGCTGTTTCTACCAAAAAAGGTGGGGCAGAGGTGTATACCTTTTATGATAGATAGGCTTTCTTTACTGAAAGACTTATCAGGAACTTTAATGTTACCATATCTGCTTATATGCCAAGATACTATCTAGAATTTCCAGAAGATATTTGATCATGAAACTAATTTTGGTGAAAGAATGGTTACCATCTGTTCCAGTGATCTCTGCTGCATAACATATCATCTCACACACATCAGTACTTACAAAACAATAATATATGAGTATTGTTATCCCTCACATTTCTGGGATTTGCCTGGGTTAGGCAGTTCTTGCTTGGAATCTCTCATACAATTGCAGTGTATTGCAGATGGGGCTTGAAACACCTGAAGGATCCTTTTCTCACGACTGGAGGTTAGCGCTGGCTGTTGCCTGGGACCCAAGTCAGGCATCAGCTTGGACCACACAACCACACACACAAGGTCTCCCCACAGAGCCTGAACATTTCCTCAGAGCATGGCTCTGAGGCCTGGATGGAAGTTTATAACCTCACCTGGGTCTGAAAAGAAAATCACACCTACTTAGGTGATTTAACCCCTCCGTGATCCCACATCATACAAAGGGTGAGTGAAGGTAAAGTGCTACTTCCCTGTATGCTGGATTGGAGTCTCCCATGAGCTGAGCAAACCTGAGAATCTTTCCCGTACTTTCACCCCATACCCAGGGTGACCATACATCTTAACTCACCTGGGACAAGCAGTGAGTTGTCCCATTTACTCCTCTTGTCTTGGCCTAACTATTGGTATTACCACTTTTCACTCTCAATATGGCTTGATTTGGATGGTAAATTATATAGTAACTTATCTAGCCCCAAAGTCTCAATTGTATACTTGCAAGACTTTCTATTCACCTATAGTTTTTGGTATGTTCATCACCCCCTTCTCAATTTCTATTATTATGCCTGGACTTCTGAAATGTTCCAGTGTATAAATTTGGCTCTCCTAAGCCTAAGCTTTCTCTCCTATAGAATACTTTGCATCTCTCATTTAGACTGATCTTTCTAAAACATGACTTCTGTCTTTTTTTTTTTTGTAGTCTTCACAAATTTCCCCTCCCCTTAGCCACTCCAGCTCTTCACAGCAATTTTATTGGCGTTACCACCCTTAGAGTCAATGTGTCTCATACCAGCATTTGTGTTAATCCTAAATAGTATAGGATGTAAGATGTAAACTATAGTCTCTATTCCTCTCTAGTAGACTTTATTAGTAGGAATTGTTACCCCTTCTAGACTCAGGAATAAATGGTCCAGTCATACCTGTTCGATTTCTATGATATTTTCTGAGTCCTTCTTGTTGTCTAGATCTTTGTATTTCCAGAAAAGAGTTCTAGATGCAAGTTATGTGGCTGATATAACTCCTTTTCCAACTCAACCAAGTGTTGGCCTAGTCCACTGTCCAGTGTTTTTGATTTGGGATTTTGTCAACTTCTTGGTAGGGAGAGATGTCCTGATGCCTATCACAGCACCTTAGATATATACAATTTTTATTTGTCAAAAAACTAATAAAATCAAAATAAGCCAAAAAAACACAACTTTATACATTGTTACTCATACCTATCCTTCTACCTCCCCTACTTAGATACCACCAAAATACAGATGGTCCCCGACTTACAATGGATTGACTCATGATTTTTTTGACTTATAATGGTGTGAAAGCGCTACACATTCCATAGAAACTGTACTTTGAATTTTGAATTTAGATCTTTTTCTGAGCTACTGATATGCAATATAATATTTTCTCATGATGCTGGGCAGTGGCAGCAAGCCACAGGCCCTGGTCAGCCACCCAGATCACAAGGGCAAACAACTGATATACTTACAACAATTCTGTACCCATACAACTCTTCTGTAGTTCATTTTCAGGACAGTATTCAATAAATTACATGAGATATTCAATACTTTGTTATAAAATAGGCTTTGTGTTAGATGATTTTGCTTAACTGTGGACTCATGTAAGTGTTCTTAGAACATTTAAGGTACACTAACTAGGTTAAGCTATGATGTTGGTAGGTTAGATGTATTAAATGGATTTTTTTCCACATGGGCTATTATCAATTTACAATGGGTTTATTGGGACATAATCCCATTGTAAGTCAAGGAAAATCTGTATTGTAAAATTTTCGCGGCTTAGTTTTCCCGTGAGTCCCAAAGCAATACCTTGTATCTAGTATGGTGCTCGCAGATGGTGCTCACAGTAGCTGCACTCTCACCAGCAATGGAATTGTTGGATAATGTGGTAGCTCTATTTTTAATTTTTTTTAAGATGCTCCATACTGTTTTCCATAGTGGCTATACCAATTTACAATCTCAACAACAGTGGACAAGAGTTCCCTTCTCTCCACATCTATGCCAGCATTTGTTATCTCTTGTCTTTTTGATGATGGCCATTTTACCAGGTGTGAGGGAATATCTCATGTTGGTTTTAATTTGCATTTCCCTAATGACTAATGATGTTGAGCATCTTTTCATGTACCCATTGGCCTTTTATATATATCTTCTTTCAAGAAATGTCTATTCGAGTCCTTTTCCCATTCTTTAATTAGCTTACTGACTCTTTACTATTGAGTTATATGAGTATTTTCATGTTTTGGATATTAACCTCTTATTGTATATATGGTTTGCAAATATTTTTTCCCATTCTGTAGGTTATCTTTTCACTTTGTTGATGGTTTCTTTTGCTGTGCAGAAACTTTTTAGTTTGATGTATTCTCACTTTTTTATTGTTGTTGCTATTGCTTTGTTTTAGGCATCATATCAAAAAAAATTATCCAAAATCTATAACAAGAAGTTTAATTTTTATATTTTCTTCTAGGACTTGCATGGATTCAGGTCTTCCACTTAAATCTTCAATCTTCTTCAAGTTAGTTTTTGTGAATGGTATAATAGGTCCAGCTTTATTCCTATACATGCAAATATCTAATTATTACAGCACCATTTATTGAATAGACTGTCTTTTCTCCATTGACTATACTTGGCTCCCTTGTAAAATATCAGTTGTATATATATATTTAGGTTTATTGCTGGGCTCTCCATTCTGTTCCATGGTCTATTTGTTTTTATGCCAGTACTATACTGTTTTGATGATTATAGCTTTGCAGTATAGCTTGAAATCAGGAAGTATGATTCCTTCTGCTTTGTTCTTATTTCTCAGGATTTCCTTGGCTATTTAGGGTCTTTTGTGGTTCTTTATAAATATAAATAGAGAAATGTTTTATAAATATAAATAGAGAAATGTTTTCTCTATTTCTATGAAAAATGCCATTAGAATCTTGATAGAGATTGCATTGAATTTATAAGAGGCTTATAATTGGGAATTTAAAACCAGATTTCTAAACAAATGAAGATCAAACAAACACAAATCTTAAGGGAAATTAGAGAATTCTTAGGACTTAATGATAATAGAAGTAGAAATATTACCTAGCTCCCATAGACAATGACAATAGAAATAGAAATATTACCTAGCTCCCATAGACAAAACTCTATGTTCTCAGAAGGTTAAATTGATAAACACAGGAAGGGAACTATATTCCACCTGGAATCATTAAAGTTGGCCTGCAAAGATCCAAGGATTGTTGAAGACATCCTCTCATTACCAAAGCAGGAAGTAGGTGGCCCTCCTCAAACCCTAGCTCAACTAAACAGAAGAGAACAGATGGGTGATTGCCTTATCAGTCATACATCTCAGTGGGGCATCCAGAGTTTGAGAGTACTTTTTCTTTTCTTTTAAAAGACAGAAAAAGACAGTGAGAATGCTGAGTACATAAAATGATAGAAACAGAGTATTATTAATAAAGGTAAAATATTACAGAAAGAAGAGTCTGGAAATACCAAAGATAAATACCAACATTACAGTTTTTATTTTAGCATTTACCTCTATTGAAAGTCCAGGTCTGTGATATTTAACTCTTATTTAGTTCACAAAACCCCCCAGAAAATTTGAGGACACCTGTGAATTTTATCTCAGATAAATGCAAAAAAAAAAAAAAAGTTCTGCCTAGATTTTTATGCAGGGAAAACTGACTCCCTGAAGTCCATTTATAGATCCGGTTTCAAAATCAGTGTTCTAGAACGTACACTGATTCCTGATATTAAAGGTAAACTATAATCATGTTGACAAGGAGGTTGTTCCCACCCTGCTGTAATTGCCATCATCACCCCCTCGAACTAACCAGCCAGCACGGAGGGAGGCCTTGCCTCTAACGGGCCTCCTACATTTATTTTCTTTGTCAGGAAGACCCACTTCCTGATGAGGTGGGACAGCTGGTCCTGGAACATTTCATCCGTTTCCTAGAACACTGTCATTCTATATTGCATCTATTTGGTCATTTTAAAGCCTGAGAAGTTCAGGGGGTGGTGGGGATGGTGAGGAAGCCAGGAAAATGAAATAGACTTTGACTGGAAGTTTTACGTTCTGGCCTCAGAGCAATAGACTGTGGGGCTTTAGGTAATTCATTTAATCTCTCTATGTCTCAGTTTTCTCATGTGGAAAATAACTAAGCCAGTAAGATGATTTTTAATTTTTCTTTCTGCACTTTAGATGCCTCTAAGAGAAGGTGAGACAAGACTTGGGTCTGGAGGGTCTGGTAGGATTAATAAGGAGGGGAGAAAGTCAATTCCACATTTTTGGTAAACCTGTATTAAGTCTCCAAAGTGTGTTAGGAGTTGGCTTTAAAATCTTCTATAAAAAAACAGACATATAAAGTTAACTTCATTTAAAGAATGTGGGTGTATTACTTTGGAGCAGGAATGCCTTCCATTTATAATACACTGTAGAACACTTACTGAAAATAAACAAGCCACCAAGACTTTTTTTTCATTCTATTATCTCTGTAGGATTGTATTCTCAGGTAAGCCACATCAATCCATAGACATTTCTGTTTTGTAGGAATATTCCCAGTGTGTCACGCTGGAGAATTTTGGGTTCCTGCTTTGTCTCACTTTTCTGAATTTAACTCTTTATGTTTCCACAGAACAAAAGAAGCACACAGTTGTGACTAATTAAGGTGATGAAAATACAAATTTGTTAAGTTGGTACTACTTTGTAAATTTCATATATATTTATATGTTATTTATACATATATAAATATAGTTATATATAAATTATATACATTTATATCAAATTATATATTAATATATTCACATTTATGTCTTCACTTCAGATAGACCAACTTCCTGAACAGGTACAAAGATAAAGCAAAACATCTTTCCTGGCATTGAGGAGCTTACAATCTGTCCTAAAATTCAAACATTTTCTGATCTTTATTGCCTAATATTACTTTAAGTGCTATTCCATTTACTTAGCTATTTATAATTTTAAAAATGTTTATACTAGCATGTCTTCATTTAATTTGACTTACGTTCACAGAATAAATATTTGATAATGAATTCTGAACTTTGTTTTGCCTATATAGGCTAAAAAATGCAATAAAATTCAAAGGAAAGATTGTTTTATGTTTTTCTTTTCTTTTTCTCCCCCCACCACTAGTTCTTTCCTGGTAAACATTCTATACATCATGTGTGAGTCTAAGAAATCAAATACTGAACTATGAATTTTAAAACTCTAAAAGATTTAAATAAAGTCTTCGTATTTTAAGGTTTCTTATAATGTGGTTCTAATTTTATGCCCTGTTGGCATAAGCAGTAGCCTACACCAGCACATTCATTTTCAGCAAGTGACTGTATTGAAAAATAATTCCAATTGCCACAATGAATGGAGACTATCCATTTACTTAATAAGCTTTCTTTGAGGGCATACATAACATGCTGGCAATAAAAACAGAACAAAACAAAAAAACTGGATTTTCTTGACATGCCCACATTGTTAGGCCTGGTGCTAGAGGCAGCACCAGTAAAAGTAATGAAAAGGCAGTATGAAATCAACTGTAAAAGTCTGATAAAATCAGTGGCTTGATCCTAAGACAATCCAGTTCCAAAATGAAATGGAAAGTGCTGGAATTTTATGAAAACTTTCAGAAAAGTCACTCTGAAAATTTATGAGGAAATTTATAGAGTTGGAAGTTAGTTCCCCTAAGGTTTGTTACCATAATTCTTGGCTCAGACCTGGTTTAAAATGTCAACCCTCTGCTCACTGGCTCCTCAGGCACCACCTCCAACCATGTTTCAAACAGTAAATGATTCCATAGAGCTCTGTTGGTTCTGAATCAATGTTTCTCTTTATTAACTAATTATTGTTATTACTAGTAATAATCATGTAGTAAAATTGCTCAAGTTTCATAAGTGAGCTAACCTCATGATATTTCTGGAAGAATTCCCAGAATGAATAGTTAGGCTAAATATGTAGGGTTTGCCAATCACAAAGGAAACCAATGGAATATAAGAAACACATGGTGGTAATATAGGGCCTAACTGTATGCATTTCTTGTATTAATTTCCTGTTTCTTGCTGAAGATGGGTGGCTATATCTGGGCCTAGGAGAAAATGTATAAGTAAGCCAAGATTGCTTTTTGCAATCTTTACTGTTATCAGTAGTTTTCCCATCAGCCATTCCATTTTTGGGGTGGCTTTTTCCATAATACCTCAAGAACTGAGTGTCTTTGTGAATTTAGTGAATATTTATTGATTACCCATTATATATGGGCATTGTTCTAGAGACTATAGATAAAACAAAGATAGGGGCACTTGGTTGGTCAGTCGGTGGAATATGGGACTCTAGATCTCAAGGTTGTGAATTCAAGTCCCACGCTAGGTGTAGAGATTACTTAAAAATAAAATCTTAAAAAAAAAAAAAACAGAGATTAATGGTACATAATCCCTACTGTCACTTAACATTACAATCTAAGATAGAAAATAAGACAAATTTGAAAAGATACTAAAGGCAGAATGCAATAATTATTGTAAAAGCGATTCATGCCATACTAGATACCAGATTTGCTTAGTTTCTGGACAACAGTTGCATGTCAGATTACCATAAATCCAAAAAAAAAAATGGGGGGGCGCCTGGGTGGCTCAGTCATTAAGGGTCTGCCTTCAGCTCAGGTCATGATCCTAGGATCCTGGGATCGAGCCCCACATCAGGCTCTCTGCTCAGCAGGTAGCCTGCTTCTCCCTCTCGCACTCCCCCTGCTTGTGTTCCTTCTCTCGCTGTGTCTCTCTCTGTCAAATAAATAAATAAATGAAATCTTAAAAAAAAAGATTACCAAAATCTATTCCTTTCTTCTATCAATACAGTTCCATCAAATATATAATAATCCATTTCACACTAATAATATTTACTAAATATTCATATTATTCATGAAAATAAATGACAATAAAGAAAACATAAGGAGCATATATTTAGGAGATTTTTTTTTTACTGCACAGCTAGACTGCATAAATGCTTTTTAAATATGAATCTAATTTCATTTAGACTAAATATGGTTGAGTAGGTAGTCGAGTGAAATCAAAGTGCTAACATTATATAGCTGGTAATACCATTAATAGAAATAAGAAGTACTGGAAAAAAATGTGCCTGAGGGAAACATAATGAGTTCAGTTTTATATATGAGCTTGGTGATGGTGACCATCAAACAACTGAAAATGCAAGAATTGGACTCAAGAATAGGACTAGCATTGAACAAATTTGAGAGTTTCGTACATACTAGAATTTGTGAGAATGGATGATAGTCTTAAGTGAGAAACTGTAAAAAGAGAAGATAGTTGGAGAATCCATTTAGTGTAAAAACTGAACTTGGAAGACTAGAAAGAAAAATGAGTTCAGTGAAAAAGCATGAGATATGAGACAAAACTGAGGACAGCCATTGTCACAGATACCAAAGAGGGTGCTAGTACTATAAAGATAAGAATTACGAATTTAGGAAATACAACTGAAAAGCCACAGAACATTAAGTTTGAAAATAGGAGGTGAAGAGAAATAATAAGAGGTAAAATATTGAAAGAGGGGTGAGGAAATACTACTCAGTTAAGAAATTTGGGCTCAAGAAAGAGGCAGGTATCATAGTGATAGAAGGTAGAAGCAGGGGGAAGGAAAACTTATATCAGGGTGGTGTGGCCTGAATATGTCTGAAGGCAACAAGTCAATGAATAGGGAAAGAGGGAAGAAGCTGAGCAGAGAGAGTATGATGACCTAGGAGCAGGAGAAGATGAGATTTGGTCAAGTTAATCTGAGAGAGAGCTTTTGGGGCAGGAGCAAAGAAAAATGGGGGAAGATAAAAATCCAGGGAAATATTCAGATAAAATGCAGAAAAAAATTAAAGCACCCCCCTCCACACACCCAGTGGATAGACCCAACCATTCTTGTTAACAGAGAGAAGGCATCTATTCACAGGAGCTAAAACGGGGGAGAAGTGGAGATTTGAGGTAAGTGGATTGGTATGAAATAGCCATGTTAGATAATGCAACAGGGAGAATGCAAACGTTAAATTCACACACTGTGGAACAGCAATGAGGTACAGACTGACATTGAACACATCAGTGGGTAATAGTCAAGTCTGGACCTATATTCTGCAGTTATCCACTTCTGTTTTAGAAGCACATTTTAAACACTGGGGGTATTACAGAAGTTATGACATACAATTCAGTATATTTATTTGTATTTTTAAAATATAACATAACCTCAGCTCAGTGGAAGAACGCTGTATCATGCAGGTTTGTGTCGATTTCATAACATTAAAATGGTCTGGTTTTGTCCATTTCTTACAATTACAATCAGTGAGTGGTCTAGCTATTTAAGGCAGTCATCACTTACAAGTAAAATGAGGCTCTGTAGGCATTTAAATGCCCAACAGCTTTCAGGGTCTGTTTTTATGTAATTATTCACTTACGCCACAATAGTCAGATACATCTCTGAAAACAAATGCTTTTAAATTTTAATTTAAAAAGAAAAGAGCAGGTGCAGGCCACGAAAAAGTGGCCTTTTTGCCAACAATAGTTCATTTTAAAATAAGCCAGATTTTTGCCAAGATCAGTGTTTCTTCAAGATGAAGGTAGAAATAGATTTGTAAGTGTGCTCTTGTACCTCTACATAGGTTCTTAAGTAATTTTGAGCAGTTATGCATTGATCTAGAGGAAATGAATCAACTGTGAATAAATGCATGTTTACCAAAGTGGTTGTTTCACAGTGCATTTAGTTCTGATATTTATAAAGTTGATATTTCGTAGAATTCGGAATAGTTTGGAATTCTTTATAGTTTAGACATCAGTCACATATGGAGATTAAATGAAAATGTGCAATATTTTTTATGTAGGTGCACTAACACAATGTACCTAATTGCAGAATTAATTATCAGATTAATTTGTAATAGATAAATTGTATAACATTTTCATATCTTAAAATGTTTTTTAGATCAATCTTTAGGTGAAATAATATTTTCAAAATAAAATTCTACAGAAAAAAATAATACTTCAGTGAGATTGGTATATTTATAATACCTCCCACAGTGATATTTGACAGTAACAACAAAGAAAGTAAGCAATGTGAATTTTGCTAGGTTGAGCTCTCATAGGGTCGAGTGGCAAAAGTTTATAGTATAGTCTTCCATCAATTAGTATAATTTTTGTCCTAATAAAAACCATAAGACAAGTAATATCACTTCCACTTTACCCACTGATGTTGCCAAGGTCACATAAGTGTTAATTGGATGAGCCAGAATTTTGATGAGATTTTTGATAGGCACCCTGACAATTGCTGAGAAGGATTCAGATACGGAAAGAGAGGAAGGAGGGATTACAAGCTCAGGTAGCAATAGCAGATCTGAAGAGTAGGAGATTGGGAGGTCCTCTCATGTTAATCAATCACTGGGAATGAGGAAGTTATGTGGAAAGAACTGGATGTCAATCTTCACCAAGGCTTGTAATATATTGGTGCAAGTGGTGATTTGCCTGGACTCTGCTACCCAGTCAATGCTCCATTCATATTTAGTGCTGACGTACAACTCACCCCTCAGAGTATGTTAAATTAATAGGATCATCTAATAAAATTAAGTAATAAAGGGTTAATAAAAGAAATATTTTCATGTTTTGAGTAGGGAGACCATGCCTCCTTCTTCATCGTGCTGAGTCCTGCAGCTCTATTCCTAGCAGAGGAGCTTATGGACATGTTCTCCAGGGGTCTTCAGCCACATTCAGCCTCACCACTTCAAACTATAGCAGTTTTCTCAGTGTGTAGGAAATTTTGATGCGGGCTGCATCCCACCCCACATTCCTACTTGCACTCTTCATGTGTTATCCCTTTCACATCCGAGAGAGTGTGTAAAAGAACACTGGACAGCCCCTTCCAAAGATTTTTCCAATTTATGTGTACATTACTATAGTTAAGAGCTTTGGTTAATGTTTAATCGTAGGAGCACAAACTGTGCAATTCTATTTTTATTAAAGACTAGTGATTATTACTATGATAGTTATTGCCAGTTGGAGATTCTGAGCAATAGTATTTAAAGGTCATATTAAAGGGGAGCATGCGTGGCTCAGTTTGTTAAGCATCGAATTCTTGATTTCAGCTCAGGTCATGATCTCAGGGTCATGGGATCAAGACCCACATAGGGTTCCAGGGTCAATGGGGAGTCTGCTTGAGGATTCTCTCCCTCTCCCTCAGCACCTTCCCCCTGCCCTCTCTTCCCCCCGCTCTAAAAATAATCTTAAAAAAAAAAAAAGCCATGTTAAGACCATGCCTCTCTGTTGCTCCAAAGATCTTACTCAGTATGGTGTCTTATTATGCCTAGGTGCGTTTAACTTCTATGTTTCCCGAAAATGAAAAAAACTGAAGATCAATTAAGTTTCACACTTAGAGTAGAATTACCATTAAAATACACTTCTGATTATGTTATCTATATATTTCAAATGGGAAGTTGAGACAGTCTCTAGACTAGTGGTTCTCAACCCTGGCTGCACATTAGAATCAGCTGGAGAACTATTAAAAATGCCAATGCCCAGATGTCACCCCAACCCAGTTAAATCATATACTCGAGGGGTAAGGCCCAGACTTTGGTGTTTGTTAAAAGCTCCCTAGGTGATTCTAATGCTCAGCCAATCTTGAGGAACCATTGATCTCAGCCATTTGGTTCATAAATCTGCTTGGTTAAAAAAACAAAGTAGGGTAAGAAGGAGGTTTCTTTTTGGATGGTTGTCTTATTTCTCTGCTTACACATTTCCCTTTGTAAAAATTTCTTTTTCCTTCAATAAATTGTTCTTATTTTCCTATTTTGCCATTATGACTCCCTTCCTGAGTATTGTTAGAGTTTTATAATAGGAAGTGATTTAATTTTTATTTTGTTTTATTTAAGATTTTATATATTTATTTATCTTAGAGAGAGAGTGAGAGAGCAGGGGGGAGGGGCAGAGGGAGAGGGAGAGAAAGAATCTCAGGCAAACTCTGAGCTGAACTTGAAGCCCACTTGGGGCTTGATAACCACAACCCTGAGATTATGACCTGAGCTGAAACCAAGAGTCAGACACTTAACTGACTGAGCCACCCAGGTGCCCCAGGAGGTGATCCAATTGTGATAAATGTTCAAATAAAGAAAAAGCCTATCCTTCAAGCCCTTAGCGTTTCTTAAAATGCTCCCCTTGGAAACTGAAAACCAAAATGTAAGAACGTCGGGTTTAAAGTAGAAAAAGCTGCTAAACACTTGAACATAAGACCTGAAACCATAAAACTCCTAGAAGAAAACATAGTCAATAAGCTCCTCTAACACAGGTCTTGGCAATGATTTTTGGGATTTGACACCAAAAGCAAAGGCAACAAAAACAAAGATAAACAAGTGGGACTGCATCAAACTAAAAAGCTTCTGCACCTAAAAGGAAACAAACAAAACAAAAAAGCAACCTACTGAAGGGGAGAAAATATTTGCAAATCATATATCTGATAAAGAGTTAATATATAAATGTATATAACTTAATAGCAAAAAGCAAAAACAATCTTATTAAGAATGGGGAGAGGATTTGAATAGACCTCGTTTTTTCAAACAAGATATACAGAGGGCCAACAAGTGTGTGTGAAGGTGCTCAACATCACTATAGTCCCCAGAAAAAGGCAAATCAAACCACAATGACATATCTTCTTACACCTGTTATAATAGCTGTTATCAAAAAGGTAAGAAATAGTAAGTGTAGGTGAGGATGTAGAGAAAAGGGAACCTCGTGGACCTTCCACTGTGGAAAACTGTATGTAGTTTCCATAAAAAAATAAAAAATAGAACTACCGTGTGATCCAGCAATTTCACTTTGGGGAATTTATCTGACATAAATTAGAACACTGACTCCAAAAGATATCTGCACTTCTATGTTCATTGCATCATTATTTGTAATAGCTAAGACATGGAAGCAACCTGTGTCCATTGAAGGGTGAATAGATGAAGAAAATGTGATGCACATACACACACACACACGCACGTGCGCACACACACTGGAATATTATTCAGCCATATAAAACACGGAAAGTAGGAACTCTTGCTGTTTGCAATAACATGGGTGGATCATAAAGGCATTATGCTAAGTGAAGTAAGTCAGACAGAGAAAGACAAATGCCATGTGATCTCATTTTTTGTGGAATCTAAAAAGAGAAAAAAATGGATACAGAGAACAGATTGCTGTTGCCAGAAGCAGGGGTTGAGGTGTGGGTGAAATGGATGAAAATGGTCAAAATGTACAAACTTTCAGTTATAAAGTCAGCAAGTCCTGGGGTTGTAGGTCAAAATGTACAAACTTTCAGTTAAAGTCAGCAAGTCCTGGGGTTGTAATGTAAAACTTGGTGACTGTACTTAGTAATACTGTATTGTGTATTTGAAAATTAAGAGAGTAGATCTTAAAAGTTCCCATTACAAGAAAAAAAACCGTAATTATATGTGGTGATGGATGTTAATTAAACTTACTATGATGATCATTTCACAATATTTACATGTATTAAATTGCTATGCTGTACACCTGAAACTAATATAATGTTGTATTTCAATTAGATCTCAATAAATAAAAAGACCAAAGTTTCTTATAGGAAAAGTTTACCAACACTTTGAGGAGAAGGATTTGGGAAGATTCAAGTATTCTCTTCTCTAATACGGTCCAATCAACAGCCTTATATAAGTCTATAATATCAAGACCTAATAGTTCATCCTACTAGATAATAAGTATTTATTTAGCATGTATAATGTACATTCCATGTGGGCTTAGTCACTTTTCTCTGAGGAGAAATTTCAGGTAACCATAAAGGGTACAGGTGAAGTTATTTCAGATTTATTTAGAGCCTTCACCAAGAATGAAGGGAAATAAAACTTAACTGATCCTTACACACCATGTTCCCATATTCAAACCTACTCTATTTCACCTTGATTTCTGTTTAAGATTCTGGTGTTTTCTTCATCAAAATCACAGAACAGAGCATGATCTCCAAAAAAAGCAGAATAAATAGGAAGTACGGGTAGTGGCCAGGTGCCCTCGATGCAGGTCCCACCCCCCCATCTTTGAATTCACACTATAAATGAGTGGTTAGGTTAAAAATAATTGAGCTTGACATTGTCTTAATCAACTATGCTTCAGTAAATTCACAGTGTACTTAAAAGACATTGTTTTATCTATCGACATCCTGTACTTACCAAGACACATTCCCTGACCATGTAAGCCCACACTGATTTCTTCCTCTAATAAATACCTAAAGGACTTACTGCCTCCAACACTCATTTGGCATTTACGACAATTTGTTTCTTTTTCTTTTTTTGATTAGAACAATTTGTTTCTTAAGATCAGTGATCTTTCCATGGGTGTGTCTTCCTATAGCTCCATCACATACTAGTTATAGTTATAGAACTTCTCTTTGCCTCCATTTCCTCATGGATGTAATAATGACACCTGATTCATCAGTTTATTGTAAAAATAAAATGAGTTACTCTCTGTCAGGCTCTTAGAACAGAGCCTGACACACAGTGCCTCGCATAAGCCCTAGTTGTAATAATAATAGTGGTAGCAAATTAGACTGAAGACTCTTTAAGAGCTTATGTTACCCCACAGTGCTTATCACAGTGTGGATAACTGGTGTGTCTTTGTTGATTTACACTGTACATGAATCCTTGGACCTACCTTCTGGGGAACTAAGAAGTATTAACACATTTGTGTCACTTTAAAAACTGATTTTTATTGTAAAAGAGCCCATGTTTGAGAGGCTTAACCTCAAGCGAACGGTTGTCTCTCATCAGAATCCATTTGTAATTAACATGTCTGTTAACACTGAAAATTGTATATACCTGGACCTCCAGCTAGAATACTTGGGCCCAGGCAAAAGAGTAATATGCAGCTGACACAGCAAACTACTGGTTAATACAGATAATTAAGGCTAGAGTTCACTTATTGATCTATGACACCATAGCTATTGCTCTGTCACCTGTCACCAGCTTAGGATCAGAAACAAGATGAAACTTCTACCAATAACCCAACAGATATTTAGAAAAATCACACAAAATAAAACCTTCCTTTTATTACAACTTCTACCTAACATAAAGTATAAATGCAAGTTCTTCTTTGCCTGTGCCTGGCCCCTCTCTCCCTTTAGCTTTTCAGAATACAATTCATGATATAAAAGAGGAAAGGGCAAAATAGGAAATGCACAGTGTTAAAATGTAAAAATTTAATGAGATAAAATCATACATTAAGAAAAAATCTCGGGGCGCCTGGGTGGCTCAGCCGTTAAGTGTCTGCCTTCGGGTCAGGTCATGATCCCGGGGTCCTGGGATGGAGCCCCGCATCGGGCTCCCCTCTCGGCAGGAAGCCTGCTTCTCCCTCCCCCACTCCCGCTGCTTGTGTTCCCTCTCTCGCTATCTCTGTCTCTGTCAAATAAATAAATAAAATCTTAAAAAAAAAATCTCAAGTGTGTTCTACATACAGTATTCATGTGTTAAATAACATTAATTAAAAGATTTTTATTTATTTTTATTTTATTTATCTTTTTTTTTAACTTTTGCAACATTTAAGTGGTGGACTCTCCAAACTTTCTGTGTCAAATGCTTGATATATATGTACATATACATGTATCTATAGTCCCCCCCATTCCTCCTGGTGTCTCTGCCCTGTAGAAGTTATCCCCTCCCCTCCCATTTTAAGATGAGAAAATAGACTCAGAGAGATTAGGTAACCCGTCACAAAAGCTGTGATGAGAATTTGAAGGCCTCTTTGTAACCTCATGTTTATTTTCAGCAGACCAATTGCCTCTTTGAAATGTTTTTCCTTCTGCAGGTGGGATATTGAAGCATATAGTCCTTTTGCCATTTATTCAAATCTATTCAGGACAGAGGAGGTAAAAGGAGAAACCAGCTTTTTAAAAAGTGTTTATTTTAATTCCAGTGAGCATACAGTGTTATATTAGTTTCAGGTGTACAATATAATGAGCCAACACTTGCCTACAACACCCGGTGCTCATCACAAGTCCCCTCCTTAATCCCCATCACCTGTTTCCCCCCCATCTCCCACCCCTTCCCCTCTGGTAACAATCACTTTATTCTCTAGAGTTAAGAGTCTGTTTCTTAATTTGTCTCTTTCTCTCTCTCTTTTTTTTCTCTTTGCTTGTTTGTTTTGTCACTTAAATTCCACATATGAGGTGAAATCATATGGCATTGTCTTTCTCTGACTGACTTATTTCACTTAATTATACTCTGCAGCTCCATCCATGTCCTTGCAAATGGCAAGATTTCATTTTTTATGGCAGAATAATAGTCCATTGTGTGTGTGTGTGTGTGTGTGTGTGTGTGTGTGTGTGTGTGTGTGTATACATCAGTTGATGTACACTTGGGCTTTTTCCATATCTTGGCTATTGCAAATCATGCTGCTATCAACATAGGGGTGCATGTAGCCCTTTGAATTAGTATTTTTGTATTCTTTGGGTAAATACCCACGAGTGCAATTGCTGGTTCATAGGGTAGTTCTATTTTTAATTTTTTGAGGAAACTCCATACTGTTTGCCAGAATGGCTGTACCAGTTACATTCCTACGAATAGTGCAAGAGGGTTCCCCTTTCTCTACATCCTCACCAACACTTGTTGTTTCTTGTGTTATTGATTTTAGCCATTCTGAAAGGTGTGAGGTGTTATCTCATTGTAGTTTTGATCTGTGTTTCTCTGATGATAAGTAATGATTCAGATATCCTTTAAAATGAACTGTGAGAAATAAGCAGTGTGCTTAAAGCCTACAAAGTCATAGGAACAGTAATAGAACTGAGCATAAGAGAGTCTGTTCTGTAATTGTGTGGGTGTGTCTGTGTGGGTGTGTGTGTTTGTGTGTGTGTGTATTTTGAAGAGGTGGTGAAGAGGCATTAGCTAAGAAGTCAAGTTATTGGATCTTTATTCCAGGAATTACCATTGACTTGCTAGGTGATTTGGACAAGTCACTCCCATTCTCTAGTGTCATTTCTTCTTTGTAAAATGGGGATAGTGATATATTGCTTAGCTACCCCACAGGTAGTAAAGATTTAATAGCACGGTGGAAAATTACAGTCTAGAAATTAATATATCCAGAAGTGGGATTGCTGGACCACGTTCTAACTCTTAATTTCTTGAAGAACTTCCATACTGTTTTCCATAATGGCTGTACCAATTTACATTTCCACAAATAGTGCACAAGCACTCACCTTTCTCCATACCCTTGACAATTATTTCTCCTACATTTTGATGATAGCCATTGTGACAGGTGTGAGGTGCTCTCTCATTGTGGTTTTGATTTGCATTTCCCTGATGAGTGATGTTGACCACTTTTTCATATACCCATTTGTCATTTTTATGTCTTCTCTTGAATAATAATGTCTATTCAGGTTGTTTGGCCATGAGTAATTAACTGGACCTTTAGCCCTTCTCTCCACCCCAGAGGTCAGGGAGTGGAACTAAAAGTTCCAACCCTCCAATCGCATGGTTTTTATCCTGGCCACCAGACTCCCACCCTGAAGGGTTTTCCAAAAGTTACTTCATTAACATAAACTTGGTTGGAAAGAGGCTTGTTGTGCATAGAAAAAGACGTTCTTTCACCTTTGTAACTCCAAAGCAATTTCAGGCGCTGGAGGCAAAAACAAATATTATAACCAAAGATGCTCCTTTTGCTCTCATCACTTAGTATATTACAGGGGTTTTAGGAGCTCCTGGCCGGAAGCTGAGGACAAAAATCAAGATATATTTATTATATCACAATATTACAGCAAGATAGAGAAATAATATAACTTTTTCTCAAATGAGTTTTAATAAAAATAGGAAAGATTTTTGTTTGTTTTTGGTAAGCCATAAACTATTTATTACTAGCTATCCAGAGCCTGATCTCTGGATAACAGGCCTCTTTGGTTGTCTGAGTCAACTTGCCTTCCCCCAAAGGTTATATAATTCAGTGAGTATTCATTGCTCCATTGTTTTTTTAACTGCTAGCCAAGTCATTTCTGTTCTCTTCATTCACTTTTAGTTGCTACCATTCCTGTTGATTTCAATGTAAAAATATGTCTCTCCATTGATCCTCTCTACTAGAGCTTCTCTTAAAAACCGCTCCACATCTCTCTCCCTTTTACTCCCTCCTATGTGTGTGTGCAAGCACACATACACTCATCCACCCACACACACACATATACACCCCCCCACATACATTCATGGCCCTCTCCCCTCAAAACAGAAAAAGAAAAACTTCAGAAATTTGTAGCTAATGATAGTCATTAATAGAGGTTTTGGTTTTTGTTTTTTTTTGCTCTATGCCTAAAGTTAAAAACAAAACAAAACTGTCTTGAGATTAAAATAAGATGGTCGTGAAACTGGCAAAAAAAAAAAAAAAAAAAAAATTCTCCTAACAAGATAGAACAGATTTCTCACTTTCTTCTATGAGAAGCTCCTACCCCTTGGAAACCATTGTGATATTGTACTCATAAGCCATGTTAGTAAAAGACTTCACAAAATTTGCTGGCATTATTAGTAACAGGAATTATTAATCATTCTTCTTCTTATTTACCTTAGTGATCGTGTCACCATCCAGACCCCAAGACCTGGCCTTCACTGCCCGCCTGCTTACACTCACTAACCTTTGTCTTACATTTTTCCCTAAGCCATTCTTTCTGGCTTTCCTCTTGACTCAGGCTAAGGAAACCTGAAACCATCCCCCAGGTGATGGCAGCACTGCCCTGACAAGACCTCCCACCAGCCCAATCACCTAGACTCTTTGAGCTAAGTCTGACTCACACCTATGCAGATAGACCATTGAGTGACCTCTGGAATGACCTACAATTACCTTTACTCATTATAATTCTAAAATCTCCACCCAAGAATGAGGTAAAGGCATGTTTCCTTAAGGTGCATGCCTGACCTTATGCCTGCCTGTACATAGGAGGACTATCCCTCCTAACCCTAAACAAACGGAACCCCTTCACCCTCTCTTGGGGACTCAACGGCTTTGGAAGCCCTTCCCCATGATCTCCTTACTTGCTGCAAATAAAAGTTTTCTTTATGGGATAACTCAACCTGGCAGTATGCTTTTTGTCACCCAGAAGTAGCATTAAAATATTTTTCAGAGCCCATGTCTCATTTTATGGCCTATTACATGAGATAATGGGTGGGGGGATTAGCTACAAACGAAAAGACTGAGCTAGTCAAAGAAAAGAATTGAGCTGAGGTATCAACAAATAGCCCTAAGGAAACATATTGTAAGATGGAAGAAAGTGGGAGCAGACATTTAAATTTTATCAGTTTATCTGAGAAAGTATTACATCCTGAAATTAGACCAGCCCTTTCTGAGAGGGGGAAAAAGGCTCAAATAAAGAAAACTCAAAGATAAAAAAAATATAAGCTCTGCTAAAATGCACAGGAAGCAGGAAACATTAGATTGGATATTAGAGGGAATTAAAAAGCAAGCTTGAGAAATTCTCCTGAATTCAGAATAAAAGTGTATGCCCAGGAAAGAAATAATAATAAAGAGGAACAAAGAACTTATCTATTTGATGCAATATGAATATAACAGGAAGTTAACATAAATGTAGCAAAAAACAAAAAAAGACATAGATATTCACTGCAGAAGCATTTATAATACTTACAAGTGGAAGCGTAAATATTCATTATTAAAATATTAGTCAGGGCGCCTGGGTGACTCAGTCAGTTAAACATCCAACTCTTGATTTCAGCTCAGGTCATGCGCTCAGGGTCGTGAGATCTAGCCCGCTCCAGGCTCCACACTCAGCAGGGAGTCTGCTGGAGATTCTGTCCCTCTGCTTCTTTCCCTGCTCATCCTCTCTCTCTCTCTCTCTCAAATAAATAAATAGATCTTTAAAAAATATATTAGTTAAAATATAGAATAGTAAGATAATGAAATACTACAAAGATACTTAAATGGCATTATAGAAGACATGGAATAAATAACATGGTATAATACATTGTATTGTGAAATTAAAAAGAAAATTACAAAATAGTATTATGTGATTCAAATTATATAAAAATATTTTATATATTCCAAGAAAAAATGGAAAAACAAAAATATTAATAGTAGTTAGAGACCAATGGAAATACGAGAAACTTTTTTTCTTTTCCTTTCTTTACCTTTTTTCTTCCAAATTATCTATTATAAGTGTGTATTCCATTTTTAATTGAAATCATGTTTTCGTTCTTTTTTCTTTTTTCTTTTTTCTTTTAATTCAGTAGAATTCAGAGAGTGAAGCAAGTAAATGCCAAATTACTCTCTGAAGACTGTGAATGGGAAAGGCAAGTCCCCTTACTTCTGTCTGGTTCTCTCAGGGTGTTTAGGTGTATACAAATAGCTGGAAAATACCACCTCAGTAATTGTCAGGGTACTAAGTTAGAAATGTATGTAATGGCCTTCTACTTGGAGCTGACTCTGAAGGCAGAATGTGCTAGGGTGAGTGGCTCTAATATAGTATGTTACTGAACAATCCTGGAAATGTGTAGCTTTTCATTTTCCAACTGGTGATGGACTATTACAGAGCAGATGCCTATTTGCTGTGGAAGAAGAGTACATAATTAGAGTGAAGTGTAAAGAAATGTAGAATAAATGACCACAATTACACTCTCTCTTCATTCCCTCAGCCCCCCAATTCCTGTCCCATTCATCTGGAAACTTCTAAAAGACTTAGCAACAGATTTATTCTGTGATCATTTAAATCCATCATTTGACGTGCCACTAACTTGCAAACATATGTTCCCCTGAATTGTTGGCTTCTGGGCAAACAAACTTAACTGTGCTATAATTCTTCACAATTTTGGAAGTATTTATTGTGCTTCCAACAAGAAGCTCTAGGAAAAACACTGAATTTCTTCTTTCCAAAGTTTAGTACAAAGAACAGAGCCATTCAGTGAGGCTATTTTCAGTCAGAATTGCCATTTAACATCTTTAAAAATTGTGCTTTCACATTTAAAGATAGGGATTATTGAATCAATTGAAAAGAGAAGCTCAGATGTTATCCAAAGATATTATGAAAATGAAACAAATGTTTGGAATGAATATTAATACGTTTTTCTTTATGTATTAAAAATTACTAGTATAAATAAGCAGTTAAAATTTCAATTGTATATACACTATATCTACTTCTGTGGGGGTATTAATCAATTAAATACACACTCGGGTATAATGTGAGAAGCACTGGTTGCATGCTAAGGGAGAATACAGAGAGGAAACCCATATTTCTACACTTAGAGACTTTCACCATAGCTGAGTGAAACAAGTAACAAGTTATAAGCATAGACATAAAGGTGTCTGACAATGCAGATAGTGTATGTTTAGGGCCAAGAGAACGAAAGGGCCTTTAAAGTTATAGAAATTCTGGGAAAGAACATTTTGGTCTTGGGGGTCAAGAAAGGCTTTTTGGTTCAGGTCCAATGTATACTGGGTGTTAGATAGTAAGTAGGACATAGATGTATGAAAAAAAAAAGTTTGGTTGCTCTTTCTGCAGAGTGGAAAATCATGAGCAAAGGTATTTTCCTTGGCAATGAGGTCATTGTGTAGTCTGGTTGAAGCAGAGAGTTCAGAGAACAGATGGGATGAAAATCCCAGCCAGATCATGAAAGCTACTGAGAATACCAAACTAAATAATTATAATACTTGGTATGGATAATGAGCACTTAGGATGGTATCAGAGAGAACATGATAAAATAAATTCAATAGGTTCCAGGTATTGACCACTATAACAAGTGCCTTACTCCATTCTCGCTGCTGTAACAGACTGGATGAGTAATAAATAGAAATTTTTCTCCTAGTTCTGGAGGCCAGAAGTCTGAGATTGGGGCACCAGCATGGTTGGGTAAGGGCCTGATTCCAATTGCAGTCTTCTTCTTGTTCTACCCTCACATGGCAGAAAGTGAAAGCAAGTTCTCTGAGGCCTCTTTCACAAAGGCACTAACTCCCAAGTACAAAATACTACTGGGAGGCAGTAGTTCAAGATGACATCATAGGACATTCCTGAACCCACCTCCTCTGGTGAACATACAAAAACCACAATTGCGTATAAAACATTTCCCTCCGAAAAAGACCTGAGAGCTAGCTGAACCGATCCTCCAAAAAAAAAAAAAAAAAAACAGGGCGCCTGGGTGGCTCAGTTGGTTAAGCGACTGCCTTCGGCTCGGGTCATGATCCTGGAGTCCCGGGATCGAGTCCCGCATCGGGCTCCCCGCTCGGCGGGGAGTCTGCTTCTCCCTCTGACCCTCTTCCCTCTCGTGCTCTCTATCTCTCATTCTCTCTCAAATAAATAAATAAAAAATCTTAAAAAAAAAAAAAAAACAAAGGCCACATTGAGACAGGTAGGAGAGGCAGAGACAGTTTCAGCAAAAACCCTACCCCCAGCACAGTGACCCACAATCAAGAGGGATCTCACAAATACCGAGTTTCTCACTGAGATGTGAGGAGTTTGTGCCCAACATCAGGTATCCCCGACCCTTATGACTTGCACAGGGAAGATGAGCCTCCAAAATATCTGGATTTGAAAATGTGTGGGGCTTACATCCAGGAGATCCATAGGGCTATAGAAAATGTAGACTCCACTCTTAAATGCCTGTGTACAGACTCACTAGCCCTAGGACGCAGTGTAAAAGCAGCAGCTTGAAAAGCACTTAGACTGTGTATAAAGAAGACTCTTTTCCTAATCTTAAAACATCTGCAGGAGGGAAAGAAGACTGTTGGGACTTGCTGGGGAAGGAGGCTCTGGTGGGCACTGGTTTTGCATTCTCCTTCCACCTTGTTGGTGCCAGCACTGGTGGCTATATTTTTGCAATTTCTCTCTACCTTGGTAGGGATGATAAGAATGCCCTGCCACTGTGCCCATGGCCCCGCTAAAGATGGCAGGGTGCCCTGCCCCTGAGCTCACCTATAGCCCCACTAAAGCTGGTAGGCACATGCAGTCCACACAAGAGATGTCCCTTGAGCACCTTGCTCTGGTGTCCAGGGGGGCTTGCATTTCTGAGCCTGATGGGTCAGGCTCAGAAACAACCAGACAGACAGTTCTTGTCAGGCTATCACCTCCAAGGCATTGCAGAGACAGCAGACTAAAACATGCCACCATTACTCCTATGAAAAAGGCCTATTTATTTGCCCTGAACCTCTAGCCTGAGGAACAGGCTTCAGGTTTCCCACATATCTAGAAGCTATAGAAATAGCCTCTGAGGCTCTCAGGGAACATAGGCTGGGGAACACCATCTTTGTATTCTCCCTTGTCCTTGCCATAGCTCACCGGTCTCTTCTAGAAAGGAACTCATACACTCATTTGGAGACTTGAATTTTTTCCAGTTGTTGCCAAGGAGACACCTCTGGACACCAGGTCTGGAGGCCAGGAGGTTTTATGATTTCAGTCTCTCAGGACAATATATAGGCTTCCAATCAGCCTAAAAACAGGTGCTGCCTGACATCCCTCCTCTGGAACACTGACAGGTCTTCACACACCCTGAATAACTTATCAAAAATTAATCAGGTTTGAGAGACAACCAAAAGCGAGGGCAACACTAAATGAGAAGGTTCATCTCCAACACATGGCCGTTCCTTCAAAATTGGAGCAATAACTACTTCATCTAACACATAGAAACCACAGGGAGCCACGCAAAATGAGGAAACAGAGAAATATGTTCCAAATGAAAGAACAAGATGAAACCCCAGAAAAAGACTTAATGAAATGAAGATAAGTAATTTAACTCATAAACAGTTCAAAGTCATGGCCATAAAGAGACTCACCGAACTAGGGAGAAGAATGGATGAACACAGTGAGAACTTAAACAAAGAGATAAAAAATATAAGAAAGTATCAAACAGAAGTCACAGAACTGGAGAATATAATAACCAAATGAAAAATACACTAGAGGAGTTCAGCAGTAGATAAATGAAGCAAAAGAAAGGAACAGTGATCTGGAAGATAGGGCGGCAGAACTCACCAAAATAGAGCAGCAAAAAGAAAAAGGAATTAAAAAAAAATGAAGATAGCTTAATGGACCTATTAGAATAACATCAAGTGGAATAACACTCATGTTAGAGGGGTCCTAGAAAGAAAAGAGGTAGTGAAAGGGGCAGAAAATTTATTTGAAGAAATAATGGCTGAAAACTTCCCTAAGCTGGGAAGGAAAAAAAAAAAAAAAAAAAAAAACCATATTTAGGAAGCCCAGAAAGTTCCAAAGAAGATGAACCCAAGCAAATCCACACCAAGCACATTATCATTAAAATTTCAAAAGCTAAAGACAGAGAATATTAAAAGCAGCAAGGAAACAATAACCTGTTACATATAAGGGACCCCCCCTAAGATTATTTTCAGACTTTTCAACAAGGCACCATGCAGGCCAAAAGGGAGCATGTCATATATGCAAAGTGCTACAAGGAAAACAAACAACCACAACAAACTCTTCAAGAACACTCTACCCAGCAAGCTTATTCAGAACTGAAGTAGAGAGAGTTTTTCAGACAAGCAAAAGCTAAAGGAGTCTGTGACCACTAAACCAGCCTTAAAGAAATGTCAAAGGAACTTTGTTAAACTGAAAAGAAAGGGCCCTGATTAGTAACAAGAAAACATTTGAAAATAAAGGATAAAACAAACTCACTAGTAAGGGCAAATATAGAGTAAAGGATTATTAAGTTTATTAAGCTGGTATGAATGTTAAAAACAAAAAGTAGAAAAAATAACTGTAACTACAATAATGAGTTAAGGGATTCTAAGAGAAAAAGACATAAAATGTGACATCAAAAATATCCCATTTACGATTGTATCAAAAATAATAAAATGCCTAGGGGGGCGCCTGGGTGGCTCAGTCAGTTAAGTGTCCGACTCTTGATTTTGGCTCAGGTCATGATCTCAGGGTAATGGGATGGAGCCCCGTGTCAGGCTCTGCACTGGCGGTGGAGTCTGCTTAAGATTGTTTCTCTCTTCCTTTCCCTCTGTCCCTCTCTCTACCCCTCTCTTCTCTCTCTCTCTCTCCCCACACCAAATGAATGAATGAATGAATGAATGAATGAATGAATAAATACATAAATACAATGTCTAGGAGTAAATTTAACCAAGGAGGTGAAAAATCTGTAGCCTAAAAATTCTGCAATATTGATGAAATAAACTGAAGAAGACACAAATAAATGGAAGGATATCTCGAGCTTATTGATTAGAATAATTAATATTGTTAAAATGTCTACATTATCCAAAGCAAACTATAAATTCAATGAAATTCCTATCAAAATTCTAATGGCATTTTTCACAGAAATATAACAAAAATCCTAAATTTTGCATGAAACCACAAAAGACTCCAAAGAACCAAAGCAATTTTAAGAAAGAACAAAGCTGAAGGCATTATGCACACTGATTTCAAACTATATCACAAAGCTATAGTAATCAAAGTGGTATGGTATTGCCATAATAACAGAGACATAGATTAATGGAACAAAATAGATTGCCCAGAAATAAACACCTGCATATATAGTTAATTAGTTTATGACAAAGGAGGCAAGAATATAGAATGGGGAAAAGATCATATCTTCAATAAATGGTGTTAGGAAAACTGGACAGCCACATGTGAAAGAATAAAACTAGACCACTGTTTTATACCATAAGCAAAAAAAAAATCCACAAAATGGATTAAAGACTTGAACATAAGGCCTGAAACAAAAAAACTCCCTAGAGAAAACATAGGTGATGAGCTCCTTGACCTCAGTCTTGGTGATGACTTTTTGGATCTGCAAAGGCAAGGGCAACAAAAGCAAATATAAACAGGTGGGATGACATCAAACAAAAAGGTTCTGCACAGTGATGGAAACCACCAAGTGAGAAGGCAACCCACTGAGTGGGAGAAGATATTTGCAAGTCATATATCCAATAAGGAGTTAATATCCAAAATACATAAAAACCCATATAACTCAGTGACAAACAAACAATCTGATTAAACATGGGCAAAGGCACATGAAAAGATCCTCAGCATCACTCATCATCAGGGAGATGCACAACAAAAGCACAATGCGATATCATTCACACCTGTTAGATTGGCTTTTTTGAAACAGACTAGAAATAACAAGGGTTGGGGAGGATGTGGAGAAAAGGAAACATTGTGCCCTGTTGGTGAGAATATAAATTCCTGTGCCACTATCAAAATCAGTTTGGGATTCCTCCAAAAAAAAAAAAAAAATAGAACTACCATTTGATCCAACAATTCCACTCCTTGTTTATCCAAAGAAAATAAAAACAGTAATTTGAAAAGACATATGCACCCTTATTGTCATTACCACATTATTTACAATAGTCAAGGTATGTTAACAACCTAAGTGTACACTGATGGATAAATGGATAAAGATAAATGGTATAAAATGGAATACTACTCAGACATAAAAAGGAATGAAATCTTGCCATTTGTGACAACATGGATGCACTTCGGCGGCATTATACTAAATGAAATAAGCCTGACAAAGACAAGTACCATTATGATTTCCCTTATATGTGGAATCTAAAAACCAACCAAACAAGGAAAACAAAACTCGTAGATACAGAGATCAGATTGGTGGTTGTGAGTGGTGAGGGGTTTAGGAGGATGGGTGAAGTGGGTGAAAAGGTGTTAAAAAGTACAAACTTCCATAATGAAATAAATGTCATGGTACAACATAATGACTATAGTCAATTTTATTGTATTGCATACTTAAAAGTTGCTAAGAGAATAAATCTTAAAAGTTCTCATCACAAGAAAAAAGAAAAATTTTGTAACTTTGCATGGTGACAGATGGTAACTAGATTTATTGTGGCAATCATTTCATACTGTACAAATATCACATTATTATGTTTTACACATGAAAATGATATAATGTTGTATGTCAATTATACTTTGATTAAAATTGAAATTCCAAAGAATACTATTGGAACCCCTGGAGTTTCATTGTTATCTCACATAGTCTTAATTCTTTATACCAAACTCAGAAAATAGGCATCGGAGATGCTGTGGGAAAGCTCATCTTTCTTTTTTTTTTTAATTTTTTATTGTTATGTTAATCACCATACATTACATCATTAGTTTTGGATATAGTGTTCCATGATTCATTGTTTGTGCATAACACCCAGTGCTCCACGCAGAATGTGCCTTCTTTAATACCCATCACCAGGCTAACCCATCCCCCCACCCCCCTCCCCTCTAGAACCCTCAGTTTGTTTTTCAGAGTCCATCGTCTCTCATGGTTCATCTCCCCCTCCAATTTCCCCCCCTTCAATCTTCCCCTCCTGCTATCTTCTTCTTCTTTTTTTTCTTAACATATATTGCATTATTTGTTTCAGAAGTACAGATCTGTGATTCAACAGTCTTGCACAATTCACAGCATTCGCCATAGCACATACCCTCCCCAATGTCTATCACCCAGCCACCCAAACCCTCCCACCCCCCTACCACTCCAGCAACCCTCAGTTTGTTTCCTGAGATTAAGAATTCCTCATATCAGTGAAGTCATATGATACATGTCTTTCTCTGATTGACTTATTTCACTAAGCATAACACCCTCCAGTTCCAGCCACGTCGTTGCAAATGGCAAGATCTCATTCCTTTTGATGGCTGCATAATATTCCATTGTGTATATATACCACTTCTTCTTTATCCATTCATCTGTCCATGGACATCTTGGCTCTTTCCACAGTTTGGCTATTGTGGACATTGCTGCTATAAACATTGGGGTGCACGTACCCCTTCAGATCCCTACATTTGTATAATTGTGGTAAATGCCCAGTAGTGCAATTGCTGGATCGTAGGGTAGCTCTATTTTCAACTGTTTGAGGAACCTCCATACTGTTTTCCAGAGTGGTTGCACCAGCTTGCATTCCCACCAACAGTGTAGGAGGGTTCCCCTTTCTCGGCATCCCCGCCAACATCTGTCATTTCCTGACTTCTTAATTTTAGCCATTCTGACTGGTGTGAGGTGATATCTCATTGAGGGTTTGATTTGGATTTCCCTGATGCAGAGCGATGTTGAGCACTTTTTCATGTGTCTGTTGGCCATTTGGATGTCTTCTTTGGAAAAATGTCTGTTCATGTCTTCTGCCCATTTCTTGATTGGATCATTTGTTCTTTGAGTGTTGAGTTTGATAAGTTCTTTAGAGATTTTGGATACTAGCCCTTTATCTGATATGTCATTGGCAAATATTTTCTCCCATTCTGTCGGTTGTCTTTTGGTTTTGTGGACTGTTTCTTTTAATGTACAAAAGCTTTTTATGTTGATTAAATCCCAATAGTTCATTTTTGCCCTTGCTTCCCTTGCCTTTGGTGATGTTTCTAGGAAGAAGCTGCTGCAGCTGAGGTTGAAGAGGTTGCTGCCTGTGTTCTCCTTTAGGATTTTGATGGACTCCTGTCTCACGTTTATGTCTTTCGACCATTTGGAGTCTATTTTTGTGTGTGATGTAAGGAAATGGTCCAGTTTCATTCTTCTGCATGTGGCTGTCCAATTATCCCAACACCATTTGTTGAAGAGACTGTCTTTTTTCCACTGGACATTCTTTCCTGCTCTGTCAAAGACTAGTTGACCACAGAATTGAGGGTCCATTTCTGGGCTCTCAATTCTGTTCCATTTATCTATGTGTTTGTTTTTCTGCCAGTGCCATACTGTCTTGATGATGACAGCTTTGTAATAGAGCTGGAAGTCCGGAATTATGATGCCGCCAGCTTTGCTTTTCTTTTTCAACATTCCTCTGGCTATTCAGGGTCTCTTCTGGTTCCATACAAATTTTAGGATTATTTGTTCCATTTCATTGAAAAAAGTGGATGGTATTTTATTGGGGATTGTATTGAATGTGTAGATTGCTCTAGGTAGCATTGACATCTTCACAATGTTTGTTCTTCCAATCCATGAGCATGGAATGTTTTTCCATTTCTTTGTGTCTTCCTCAATTTCTTTCATGAGTATTTTATAGTTTTCTGAGTACAGATCTTTTGCCTCTTTGGTTAGATTTATTCCTAGGTATCTTATGGTTTTAGGTGCAATTGTAAATGGGATCTACTCCTTAATTTGTCTCTCTCTGTCTTGTTGTTGGTGTATAGGAATGCCACCATTTTCTGTGCATTAATTTTATATCCTGCCATTTTACTGAATTCCTGTATGAGTTCTAGCAGTTTTGGGGTAGAGTCTTTGGATTTTCCACATAAAGTATCATATCATCTGCAAAGAGTGAGAATTTGACTTCCTCTTTGCCAATTTGGATGCCTTTGATTTCTTTTTGTTGTCTGATTGCTGTGGCTGGGACTTCTAATACTATGTTGAATAGCAGTGGTGAGAGTGGACATCCCTGCTGCGTTCCTGACCTTAGGGGAAAAGCTCTCAGCTTTTCCCCATTGAGAATGATATTCGCTGCAGGTTTTTCATAGATGGCTTTTATGATATTGAGGTATGTACCCTCTAACCCTATACTCTGAAGAGTTTTGATCAAGAAAGGATGCTGTACTTTGTCAAATGCTTTCTCTGCATCTGTTGAGAGGATCCTATGATTCTTGTTCTTTCTTTTGTTAAT
>NW_027397066.1:157441095-157474989 GCF_003265705.2 Callorhinus ursinus
TCTGGCCCTGGGCTTTTGTTTGTTGGGAGATTTTTGATGACTGCTTCAATTTCCTTAGTGGTTATAGGTCTCTTTAGGTTTTCTATTTCTTCCTGGTTCAATTTTGGTAGTTGATACATCTCTAGGAATACATCCATTTCTTCCAGGTTATCTAATTTGCTGGCATAGAGTAGCTCATAATATGTTCTTATAATTGTTTGTATGTCTTTGGTGTTGGTTGTGATCTCTCCTCTTTCATGCATGATTTTGTTGACTTGGGTCATTTCTCTTTTCTTTTTGATCAGTCTGGCCAGGGGTTTATCAATCTTGTTAATTCTTTCAAAGAACCAGCTCCTAGTTTCGTTGATCTGTTCTACTGTTCTTTTGGTTTCTATTTCATTGATTTCTGCTCTGATCTTTATTATTTCTCTTCTCCTGCTGGGTTTAGGCTTTATTTGCTGTTTTTTCTCTAGCTCCTTCAGGTGTACGGTTAGGTTGTGTATTTGAGACCTTTCTTGTTTCTTGAGAAAGGCTTGTATTGCTATATACTTTCCTCTTAGACTGCCTTTGCTTTATCCCAAAGATTTTGAACAGTTGTATTTTCATTTTCATTGGTTTCCATGAATTTTTTTAATTCTTTAATTTCCTGGTTGACCCATTCATTCTTTAGTAGGATGCTCTTTAGCCTCCATGTATTTGAGTTCTTTCCGACTTTTCTCTTGTGATTGAGTTCTAGTTTCAAAGCACTGTGGTCTGAAAATATGCAGGGAACAATCCCAATCTTTTGGCACCGGTTGAGACCTGATTTGTGACCTAGGATGTGATCTATTCTGGAGAATGTTCCATGGGAACTAGAGAAGAATGTGTATGCCATTGCTTTGGGATGGAATGTTCTGAATAGATGTGTGAAGTCCATTTGGTCCAGTGTGTCATTTATAGTCTTTATTTCCTTGTTCATCTTTTGCTTAGGATGATCTGTCCATTTCAGTAAGGGGGTTGTTAAAGTCCCCCACTATTATTGTATTGTTGTCAATGTGTTTTTTTGCTTTTGTTATTAATTGGCTTATATAATTGGCTGCTCCCATGTTAGGGGCATAGATATTTACAACTGTTAGATCTTCTTGTTGGATAGACCCTTTAAGTAGGATAGAGTGTCCTTCCTCATCTCTTATTACAGTCTGTTTTAAAACCTAATTTGTCTGATATAAGGATTGCCACCCCAGCTTTCTTTTGGTGTCCATTAGCATGGTAAATTGTTTTCCACCCCTTCACTTTCAATGTGGGGGTGTCTTTGGGTCTAAAATGAGTCTTTTGCAGACAGCATATTGATGGGTCTTATTTTTTAATCCAATCTGATAGCCTGTGTCTTTTGATTGGGGCATTTAGCCCATTTCCATTCAGGGTAACTATTGAAAGATATGAATTTAGTGCCATTGTATTGCCTGTAAGGTGACTGTTACTGTATATTGTCTGTATTCCTTTCTGGTTTATGCTGCTTTTAGGCTCTCTCTATTTTTTGTTTTGTTTTGTTCTGTTTTTGTTCGTTTTTTTTTTTTTTCTAGGAATTAGGAATTAGGCTCTCTCAATTTCCCCCATCGATCAGTGCCACACACTAGATTTTGGGTGTATTTTGGTCTGTTAGAAGGAAGTGCCTCCTAAAATTTTAAAGGAAGAAAGACTTATATATGTACAAAAAAGGGTTGATACAATGAAGGGATGGAAGATGCCTGTAAAGATGAAAAGTATAAAAGGTTTTATAAAAGGAATTGATAAGATAAGAAGTTGTTTGAAAAAAGAAAGATTAAAAAAAAGAAAAAAGGGAGAGAATGTGATCAGGTAAGAGACTAGAACAAAGCCATACACTAGTGATTTAGAGTATATTTTGATCTGTTAGAAGAAACTGTATCTCAAAATTTTAAAGAGAGAACAACTTATATATATATATGCCAAAAATAATGGTATCTACTATGAAGGAATAGAATATGACTCTAAAAATGAAAAATAAAAATGTTTTTCTTTTCAAAAAGGGATTGATAAGATGTTGGTTGAACAAGGGAAAAAGAAAAATTCAAAAAAAAACCAAACAAACCAAAAAACAGCTAAAAAATTAACTTTGAAAAACTAATGAATCATGGTAAAAAAGCCATGAATTTTATGTGCAGTATTACCCTAGCGCTGGAGTTCTCCCGTTCTCCTTGATGGGTAAACTTGGTCTTGGCTTGCTGGCTGTTCGTGTTGATCTTCTGGGGGAGGGGCCTGTTGCCGTGGTTCCCAAATGCCTTTGCCGGAGGTGGAATTGCCCTGCCCTTGTCGGTCCGGGCTAAGCAATCTGCTCGGGTTTGCTCTCGGGAGCTTTTGTTCCCTGCAAGCTCTCCGTACAGCTTTGGAGGACCAGGGCAAAAATGGTGGCCTCCCAATCTCCGCCCAGAGGAGCCGAGAACTTGGGGCCCCGCTCCTCAGTGAGCCCCCAGAGAAAAGCAGTCAGTCACTCCCGTGTCCCTGGTCTCCGGCCGTACTCCGCGCCCCCCAGCCTGTTACCGAGTGTTTCTATCTCTGGCACCCGACTTGGTGTGGAGTCTCCAAACCCAGCAGATCCCTGCGGTGCACTCCTGCGCCGCTCCTCCCTGGGGAGGAAGGGGAGTCTCCCCGCATCTGCCGCTTTTTGGGTCCCTGCTGTAGGAGCAGTGGCCTGACTGTCACTGATCACAGTTTATGGCAACCCTGAGCTGAGAGCCCACACCTCGGCTCCAGCTCTGCAGCCGGCTTCCCCGCTCTGGGACCTGGGAGCTCTGCTGCACTCAGGCTCCCCCGGTCTTTCTGTGACCCCGAGGGTCCTGAGACCACACTGTCCCACGAGGGTTCCACCCCCCACTTAGCCACTGGAGTGACATCCCTCAGTGGGGCCGACTTCTAAAAGTTCCGATTTTGTGCTCTGTGGCTCTATCAATTGCCAGAAGCGGCCGACGGAGGCCCCCTCCCCCGCCATCTATCCTCCCGAATATCGCCTCCGATTCACTTCTCCGCACGTCCTACCTTCCAGTAAGTGGTCACTTCTCTGTTCAGAGAGTTGTTGCTATTCTTTTCTTCAATCTCCTGTTGAGTTCGTAGGTGTTCAGAATGGTTTGATCCCTATTCAGCTGAAATCCTGAGACCAGACGAAATCTAGGTCTCCTACTGCTCCGCCATCTTGCTCCGAAAGCTCATCTTTCTATTCATTGACTCATATAATTAGTATATGAATGTCATCTCAGAATCAACTTAATGATTCACATTCCAAGCCTGCTTTCTATCATGTTAGCTTTTATTTTTATGTTTTCATATAATGAGCCTGTGTTTATATATTAAGTATACGTCCACACTACATTTAATATATAGCAGGGTCTCAACCTAAGAACACTAAATATATTGAAAGCAGAAAAGACTGTGGGAAGACTGGTACTTTTAAGTCATACATTCTGTAAGAATTGATGTTTTTTAACAAAATGGAAATTTTTAAAAATAAGAATGTGTGGTAAATAGAAAAACAAAGATGGTTAAATTTTTAGAAGAAATCATGAATGGAAGAAGACACACTACAAATGGATTGGGGGTAAGATCATTTTTAAATTGTGAGTTCCCATTGTGTGTAATTATGCCAATTTCCTGAAAATCATACCACAAATATCTAACAGCTTAAAAATCTCCAGCAGCAAGTGGTGAGATGATCTAAACCACTCAAGAGAGGCAATTCAGTACCCAAAACACACATGCCAATTGTTAGAGGTTTCCCAGGCTTGAACACGACTCCTTCCTTACGGCACAAATTTTATGGAAAAAAATACATATGGTATCGTGACAAGTTTAAAAGATTAATCTCTTTTCTTTTTGTTCCACTAGCATAAGCCAAGGGAAATACAGTAGGGTCCAATCCAAATTGATGAGATCTATATATTAGGTCAGCGCTCTGTCTAAAGCCAGGAACACAGGCAATAAGGACCTGGCCCCAGAGTGGACGACAGGAGGGCACACAGATAGAGTTTTGCTCGGGCCTAAACAGAACTCAGGGGCCAACAATACATCCTGCATCTCACAAACTCTGTAAACCTATCCCCAGATATGGCAGGACCAAATGTAGTCACCCATGCAAACCAGCTTTTCACCAGAAATCCCCAGAGTCCAGTTTATTAAACTCAACTGATCATTAGAATCACCTGGGATGTTTTTTGAAAACAGATTCTTGGATCCCAATCTGGATGATTTTCTTTGAGTAAGTCCGTGGCAGGGCCATGGCATCTGTATTTTATAAACGTCTACAGGTGATGGGATGACCAGCCAGGTGTGAGAGCATACTGCCTTAAGCTATTCCAACCCAGATTTGTTCTTTGGATTGAAATATTTTTGGTTTCCTCTCTTCCAACACCTGTCAGACCTCCATAAACACACATTTTCCAGGCAGACTTCATCCTCAACTCCACTTCTTAGACTTGGACCAGTCCGGAATGTAATTACTACCTTCTCCCTTATACCAACCACACAAGGCCAGGCGGGACTCTACTTCTATTTTTGTCTATGTCTCAAGGACAAACATGAGCAGCAGCTAGATGAATAACCTAGAAAGTCAGCCATAAAACCAAAGTCAAGAACTGTATGAAGATTGGATGAAATGCCAGAACAAAGAAGTCATATCCACCTGAAAGGAGAAGCATAACATCCAATACTCAGGCAGGAATAAATAGAAATTTTGCAGGAAATGAAGATTATAAATATACATGGAGATTATATATATATATATATATATATATATATATATATATAAAATTCATTTCACCTTCATTTTGGGAATCACCATTTCACCCACAATACATCTCCCTCCCTTAAGAAGTACATTTTTCCCCGTCTGAATTATATTAGGAAATGCTTGAGTGGCAAAGGTTCAGGGCAGTGCTGTGATGGTGGGAATCTCCAACTTTTTCTATAAAAAGACTTAAGGAAGGCAGTGGCATTGCAAATCCAAATATATCCAAATCTCACCCCAGCAATTTACAGATATATTTCTTTTTTAAAAGATTTATTTATTTATTTGAGAGAGAGAGAGAACACAAATGGGAGGGGCAAAGGAAGAGGGAGAGATAGAATCCCAAGCAGACTCCGGGCTGAATGCAGATCTTGACACGGGGCTCCATCTCACCACCTTGAGATCTCACAGAAACCAAGAGTCAGAGGCTTAACCGACTATGCCACACAGGTGCCCCTACAGATATATTTCTTTGTTCTCCTAATTATTCAGCAGGTAACTGTTCATTCAAGTACATGCATGCATACACACACATACACATCCCTCCTGAAGAATACACATCAAAACTCATAGACTATAGAACATAAACTTCTAAGAAGGGAAAACTTTTTTTTTCTGTCCCATAATCTACAGTGATGCTCTTGAGTGGAGATGGATAATGCCTTGTTGTCAGGGCTTCCCTGAGCATTGTAGAATGATTAGCAGCACCTTTGGCCTCTACCCAGCACATGCCAATACCACCACCCTTCTCCCTTTATGACCACCGAAAATGACTTCAAACATTGCCAGATGTCCCCACTGGGGCAAAATTGTGCCCAACTGAGAACAACTCCACTAGTTTATATATTAAGATGGTAGGTTAAACTCAACTCTATCAATAATTACATTAAATTTAAATAAATTAAATACTTCCTTAAAAGTCAGACTTTTGGACTAGAAAAAAGGTGAGACCAACTGTATGCTATCTTTAAGAAATTAAGTTCTAGTGTAATGAAAAAATAAGTTTAAAAGTAAAAGAAATAGAAAAAAGATGCCTTATACAAACATAAATAATAAAATAGCTATAGCTTACAGATCTATTTCTCCTTTCCTATCAGAGATTTTTTTTTTAATTTTACCCGTTCAGTCTTGTTCAAAATATTCCAAATTTGGAGTTAGTAATTATTGAATCCTTACTCTCTGTCAACTGTATGAGGAATAGTGCTAGCTACCAGGGTTACAGAGGGAGGTAAAACACTCTTACCAGTAGAATGTATGGGAATTCCTTGTAGTGTCTTTACAACTTTTCTGTAAATCTGCAATTATTTCAAAATAAAGTTTAAAAAACAGCCAGTTCTGTGTCCTGTGTTCTGACTGGTTAAAAAAAAATATATGTCCTATAAACAACTATAACTAAATTTGGAGAATGATGATAGTATATGAATTTTTAAAAATGCCAAAGGTAGAAAAAGAAACTCCTCACCAGGATCTCATGATACAGTTACAGAAACAGGTAGAAGACAGGCCCATCTGAGCTGAAGCAGAGGTAGCACCAAGGGCAATGCAAGCTTTTTGAAGTCTATGGCTCATTCAGTAATATTTTTCACTAAAAGCATTTGAAATTTTCAAATATCATACTAAGAATCTTGTTAGAGTGTTTAAGGAGGGAAACTATTGCTTTGCTTCATTAGTTCCAGCCTTAAAATGCATGCTAAGTGAAAATTAGCAAGTAACTCAGGCCATTACCAGCTACTGGGAGGCTGACAAGCTGGCTGTGCTTCTGTTGAACAGTTAACTTCCTGTAAGAGTCAGAACTTCTTTGGAGAAGTGTCAAAAATAGAGCTACCCTACAACCCAGCAATTGCACTACTAGACATTTACCCCAAAGATAGAGATGTAGTGAAAAGAAGGGACACAGGCACCCCAGTGTTCATAGCAGCAATGTGCACAATAGCCAAACTGTGGGAGGAGCCAAAATGCTCTTCAACAGATGAATGGATAAAGAAGATGTGGTCCATATATACAATGGAATATTACTCAGCCATCAGAAAGGATGAATGCCCACCATTTGCACTGACATGGATGGAACTGGAGGGGATTATGCTAAGTGAAGTAAGTCAAAGAGAGAAAGACAATTATTATATGGTTTCACTCATATGTGGAACATAAGCAATAGCATGGAGGACCATAGGGGAAAAGAGGGAAATCTGAAGGGGGAGAAATCAGAGAGGGAGATGAACCATGAGAGACTATGGACTCCAGGAAACAAACTGTGGGTTTCAGAAGGGAGGGAGTGGGGGGAGGGGGTAACAGGGTGATGGGTATTAAGGAGGGCATGTGTTGTGATGAGCACTGGGTGTTATATGCAACTAACAAATCATTGAACATTACATTAAAACTAATGATGTTGGCTAACTGACTATTACTAAAAAAAAAAAAGTCAGAACTTGTGTCCTTCCCTATATATTGCTGCCACCTAGTGATCAAATCCATAAAATGCTGAAAATAATAAAATCGACAATCTAGATCTCCATCTTAAGAAGCTAGAAAAACAAGTATCAATTATACCCAAAGTAAATAGGATAAATACTAAATGATAAAGAGAAGTCAATAAAATTAAAAATAGATAAGCCAATAGAGAAATCCCCTAAGGCAAAAATCTGGGTTTTCGATCCATAAAAAGATCAATAAAATCGATACACTTAACGCTAAACTGATCAAGAAAAAGGAGAGGAGATACAAACTATAGACATCAGGAATCAAATAAATGTCAGCACTACAGATATTATAAACACACAAAAGGAATTGGGGAATATTACAAACAATTTTATGTCAGTAAACCTGAAACCCCAGATGAAATGGACAAATTCCATGAAAGATAAAAAGGACCAAAGTTGATACAAGAAGAAAAAGGAAATCTCAAATACTCTCATATCTATTAGAGAAATTGAAACGAATTTATATATCAATAATGTGTGTGCGTGCACGTGACTCAGATGAAATCCCTGATGAATTCTACCAATCACCTAAAGAAGAAATAAGACCGACCAACCCTACACAAACTCCTTCAGAAAATAGTTAAAAGGCAAACACTTCCCAACTCATTTTGTGAGAACAGAATTATTTTTTATCTAAAGCCAGACAAAGATACCACAGAAAAAGAAAATTCAGACTAACATCTCTCATGGACACAAATGGAAAAAATATATATATATATATCAGCAATCTAATCTAACAATAGTGTAATATAACCTAGTATAAAAAGAATAATACATTATGACCAACCCCAGTTTTTCCAGGAAGGCGATGTTGGTTTAACATTCCAATATCAATCAGGATAATTCACATTAATGAAGACGAAAACAAATGTGATTTTCTGAACAGATGCAGAAAAAGAACATTTGACAAAATGTAACGCTCATGATTAAGGACATTTCTGAAAACATTATGGTTAACATACTGCCCTAAAATAAGAAATGAGCCAAAAATATCTGCTTACATTTATTGGCAGCATAGAAGTTTTAAGCAGTGCATTAAGGCAAAAAATAAAAGGCTTGCAAGTTGAAAAATAAGAAGTAAATTTATCTTTATTTAAAGAAGACAAATAATGCCTTAAATAATCTGCAATAAAAGTAATATGACTAACATTAAGCTCAGCAAAGAGGTATATATACAAAATGTATACTTATATACTCTCAACAAATAATTCAAAGTGAAATTCTAAAGACACAATACACAATAGCAACAAAAATCATGAAATAATTAGGACACATTTTTTAAAATATGTATGAAATTGGTACACTGGATATTATAAAACTTTGGTAAGAGAAATTAAAGGGAGCTAATAAATAAATTGAGAAATAAACTGTGTTTATGTATTGGAAGATACAAAGTTGTTACGATATCAGTTCTCCTGACATACAGTAAGACTAAGGATTAGCTACAGTTGTTGCTAATAACAGATTTTTATGATTGTCATGTATACTTACATAACATGTGACAAAAATTAAACGGCTCAGGCAAATGCTAAAAATTGTTCTTACAGCAGGCATGGTATGAGGTTTATACTTTTTAATGATAAATCAGCTCTTCCTAGAGTTCTCAAACTGTGTGCCAGGGCGTAAGAGGTTGCCACAGCAAACGCAGTACATTTTACCTTTTCTAGGCAAGGGCAGTGATACTCTGTATCTTCTGACATGAAATATACTAGTTCGAGGTAGTTTACAATTTCAACAATGGATTATGTTATGTTCCTTTGAGGCCATATCTCTGTGAAGATGTTTTTTCAGTGGGTGCTGTCTTAAAAAGGGTGTGAAAATCACTGTAGAGCAGGAAATGAGAATGATAATCTCATTTCATGCTTTAAGACGTTTATTCAGGCCTAACAGTCACACACACATTAATAAGTAATTGTGGTTATTTATTTATTTTTTTAAAGATTTTATTTATTTATTTGAGAGAGAGAATGAGAGATACAGAGCACGAGAGGGAAGAGGGTCAGAGGGAAAAGCAGACTCCCTGCTGAGCAAGGAGCCCGATGTGGGACTCGATCCCGGGACTCCAGGATCATGACCTGAGCCAAAGGCAGCCGCTTAACCAACTGAGCCACCCAGGGGCCCAGTAATTGTGGTTATTTAAAGTGAAATGAAAACACCATCTTTTTCTTTTAATTTACATGTATCAGGCTTTTCAAATTGCTATAAATTGTTAGCACATAATATGTATTGTGTTGTTTGTACCTAACTACTCAATAAGCAGAACTTTCAGTTATTTCTTTAGCCATAGGGACACCCTGAAAATGATCAGATCATAAAAGATGCAGTGAATCAAGAATATCTGAGAACTTTGGAATTAATCATTTAAAAAATATACCTATTAGCCATCAGTACAATACAGTCTGTACTACTTTAGAATAGAAGGCTGCACATTTATCTATGAAGGATCACATTACATATTTAGGCCTTGCAGTCTGTATTTGGTCTCTGTCACATGGTGTTCTTTATTTGCTTGCTTGTTTGCCTTTACAAACCTTTAAAAAGTAAAAATAACTCTTGCCTCACAGGTCATTCAAAAAACAGGCTAAGGGCCAGTTAAGGACCACAGGTAGCCAGCCCCTGTTTTGGAACTTTGAGAAACACAGCTAATTTTATGGCTAAGTTTGGTACAGATTTATTGATCCAACATAATAAAAACACTGATGATGTTTACCAAAAGTTGCAAAGCACTTTTGGTATTACCAAATTCCAAGATACTATTTTTTTACATTTTAACATCTCAGATATTGGTTATTGTTCTTCTCCCAATTGCTTCTGCCTAGGTGGGGGTCACGGGGAATCTACCATTGCTTGTGACAGCATGAACTTGATCAGAGACGTCTGTGTTATTTCCACCTCATTTGTGTTCTATTACTTGCTCTGCACATGCTAAGTTTAATTACTCTTTAAAACATCTTCAAAAAAGAAACAAGAGTGTGGTGTGAACATGGGGAAAAAAGAAAGCAAGAAAGTATACCACCATGAAGCGAATGCTTAGTCTCCAAGATCAGAGGCTTAAAGAGAAGGATAGATTAAAATCTAAAAAAGAAAGAAAAGATCCCAGTGCGCTCAAGGAAAGAGAAGACCCTCAACATCCTTCCTGTTGATTCTTCCAATATAACACACAGCTGGACCTACCTTACCACATCCTGGCTGATACCAACTTTATCACATTTTCCATTAAGGCCAAACTTGACTTAGTACAGTCAATGATGGACTGTCCGTATGCTCAGTATACCCCTTGTATAACTGACTTTGTAAAGGTTGAAATTGAGAAATTGGGGCAAAAGTATCCAGTGGCTCTAAGGATTGCCAAAGACCCAAGATTTGAACGATTACCATGTACACATAAGGGAACTTATGCAGATGACTTCTTAGTACAGAAAGTAACTCAGCACAAGTGCTATATTTGGCCACAGTTGACCTGGACCTTAAAAGAAGGATGGCAAAGATCTCTGGAGTTCCCATCATGTAAATTTCTAACCACAGGTATAACACTGAGCAGATGTCAGATGATTATGGAGCCCCTTGGTTCTAATTCTTAAAAGATAGAGTTGATTATCCTCTATATTCTTTTACCAAATTTTTCTGTTGCCAGTTCATATAGCAATATTCTATAGCATGAATTATTTCACTCACCCATTTGTTATGAGCGGAGTATGGTTAAATACAGTCACTTGTTGATGTTTTGAAATTGATATTTTGTGTCATTTTAAACGTAGTGGCATCTTTTATAAATCGGTTGATTGTTCATATAAAAAAACTTCAAAAAATACATACTAATTTGTCATTTGAAAACAAATTTCTTACTGTACATAAGTATTTTATTGACCTCCTCTTCACCCAATTCATGTGGAAGGATTTCTACCATAGGGCCAGGGTGATGACCAAACACTTGACACACAACACTAAACTAAGATGAGGTCAACAGCGGTGTATTAGTCATACATACTCATAGCCTGGGGGAGGAGGACACTGTGCCATGCAGAGCCATGTATGGGTTGCATTTAGGAACAAAGTGAACAACCCGGGACTATGGGAACTAGACTTTAGTATCAAGAAAATAGGATGCTCCCTGATTCCTGTGGGAAGATGTGATTGGCTTGTTTGAATAACTCCATGGGCTGGCAAGGAACTCAAGGAGAAAAAGGGACTGTGCCTGGCCTCTGTAATAGGAAGGCTGCTTGACTAGGGGTCCATTTGTACAGGAGCAGAGTGAAGAAGGGAAGCTTTCAGTTGAGCCACCATTCAAGTTCCTCCATCTTGTCTCCAAATATCAGGGCACATATAATACTGGGCCATACTTTTAGGCTTTAAGCCACAAGAGGCAAATAATATAACAACATGGTTATGATCATAATGTTTTTCTATGTAAATATAAAATATAAAAAGATATACCTTGGGGCACCTCGGTGGCTCAGTCTGTTTAGGTTCTGATTCTTGATTTCAGCTCAGGTCCTGATCTCAGGGTCATGAGATCAAGCGCTGTGTCAGTCTCCCTCCTGAGCATGGAGCCTGCTTATGATTCTCTCTCTCTCTCTCTGTCCCTCCCCACTTCCTCCCTCTCTCTAGAAAAAAAAGAAAGGAAGAAAGAGAAAGAAAAACAAGAAAGAAAGAAAGAAAGAAAGAAAGAAAGAAAGAAAGAAAGAAAGAAAGAAAGAAAGAAAGAAAGAAAAAGAAAGGAAGAAAGAAAGAAAAAGAAAGGAAGGAAGGAAGGAAGGAAGGAAGGAAGGAAGGAAGGAAGGAAGGAAGAAAGAAAGAAAGAAAGAAAGAAAGAAAGAAAGAAAGAAAGAAAGAAAGAAAGAAAAAGAAAGAAAAGAAAGAAAGAAAGAAAGAAAGACAAAAGAAAAGGAAAAATTCAAATAAAACATGTCTGTTATGAAAGTAAAGATAAATAAGTCAAATTCTATAATAACATAAAGGAGAAAAAAATTAAGAAAGTGAATTTGAAATTTAATATGCTTTATAAAATCTGAACTTAAACCCTGAAAAAAAGCACAAAATGATACGGATAACAGTAAGCTGCTAGCCAAACTCACAAATGAAAAAAAGAAGATTTTAAAATATCAATAATGTTAGTATGTAACTTTGGTGCAATGCTAAAAGAATATATACCATAATCAAATAGGATATCCCCCATCTCAGGAATAAAAGTATGGTTCAATTTGTATTGACAGTATAAATTTATTAAAGTATCAGGTCCAAAGAGAAAATTATTTTACAATAAAACTGGCCATAGTCATATTAAGGTCTCCCATTCACATTTCTGTTTTAAAAATCAGGAAACTAGGTCTAGAAGAATATTTTCTAAGCAGAAATTTTTTGATGGAAGGAAATAAAACTTAAGGTAAAGACATGGAATTCAGTAATAAAATAGAACTATTACACATTTTCTAATTATTATTATATTTCACATTCAATATTCACATTTTGTAGAATCTCTAGTAGTTCAAGAAAACAAGTAAAAAGAAACATGATAGAAACACTGGAAAGAAACCACTGAAACTAATGCAAGAAGAAATGTGAATCAAAGCATAGTAAAATACCACAGGGCATCCACTAGGAGGTCTGTCATCAAGAAGAAAGATAATCACAAATGTTAGCAAGGATGTGGATAAATTGGAAGACTCGGGGGCCCCTGGGTGGCTCAGCTGGTTAAATATCTGACTCTTAATTTCTGCTCAGGTCATGATCTCAGGCTCCTGGGATGGAGCCCTGCGTCAGGCTTTGTGCTGGGCATGGAGTCTGCTTGAGAATTCTGTCTCTTCCTCTTCCTCTGCTTCTGCCCCTCCCCCCGCCAAAGAAAAAAAAAACTGAAAGCCTCATACACTTCTGATGGGAACATAAGATCTACAGACATTTAGAAGATCTAGAAAGTTAAGCATAGAGTTATCATGTAATCCAGCAATTCCACTCCCAGGTATGTATATACCTGAGTGAAATGAAAATATATGTCCACACAAAACCTAGTATAGAAATGAGCACAACAGCACTATCATAATAGCTAGAAAGTGGAAACAACCCAATGTCTATCAACTGATGAATGGATAAATAAATATGGTATATCTGTATATTGAAATACTGAATGTATGGTATATCTATATATATAGCCCTAAAGTGGAATGAAGCTCTGATACATACTTCTACATGCATGATCCTTGAAAACATTCTAAATGAAAGAAATTGGAAAACAAAAGTTCACATTGTATGATTTCACTCATATAGAATATCTAGAATGGACAAATGTACAGAGACAGAATACAGATTCAAGGGTGCCAAGGGATGGGGTGAGGGTCAGGAACAGTGAATGATTTATCATGGTGTCCTTTGGGGGTGATGAAAATATTCTGGAATTAGTGATACTGAATATATAACTTTGTGAATATCTTAAAGCCCATTGAATTGCACTCTTTAAAACTGAATTTTTCAGTATGTGAATTATCTCTCAATAAAGCTATCATTAAAAAACAACCAGGACTAGAGTGCCTGGGCAGCTCTATCAGTTGAGCATCTGACTCTTGATTTTGGCTCAGGTCGTGATCTCAGGGTCCTGCAATCAAGCCTGCATTGGGCTCTACGTTCAGTGGGCAGTCTGCTTGAGGATTCTCTCCCTCTCCCTCTGCCCCTCCCCCAACTTGCACACACACTCTCTCTCTCTCTCTCATTCTCTCTCTCTGGAATAAATAAATAAATCTTAAAAAAAAAAAAAAACAGGCCAAAATGGAGTGACAGAGACTGAATTTACCCTCACAGCAGACACTAACAACTGGAAAAAATTCATTAAACAGTCTTCAAGAATTTAGGTATTTGGCAATTGAGGACAGTGATTTCAGGATAAGAAACATGAAGGTGAGCCCTACATTTTTCCAACCTGGAGAGATTTTCTATGATACAGCATGAGAGGGAAGATTCAGTCATTGTCCTGTAGTTTCCCTGAGTCATAATGATGGTGGGAATTTGAGGAGACCAAAACAGCCAGAGTTCTCGAGGCAGGGTATCTATCCTAAAGCATATATCCATACAAAGACTTATACATAATGCTCATAGCAGCCTCATTTGTAATAGTAAAAGACTGGAAACAACTCAAATGTCCATCAACAGGTGAATGAACAAATATATTGTGATATTTACATATAATGAAATACTACTCAAATTTAAAAGAAATTAATTATTGGTACATACAAACAACATGGATAGATCTCAAGATAATTACGCTTAAGATTGTGTCTTTGGTGTTGGGTTTTGGTAATTTTTTTTTCTTGACTTGGTTGCTGATTATAAGGGTATATTCGATGAAAATTCATATGATATGTATACTTTTCTAAATGCATATTATATTTCAATAAGACAAATTAATAAATCAATGACTTTTATAATTTTGGCAATAGATAGTTTAAAAATAATATAAAGACCTCACTTGAAAGAGGAAAAAAGTTATCCTTGGAAAAAATTTAGTAAATTTATCCTCATGTGAGGATATATGCAAACTTTGTTATAAAATATAATTGAATATGTGAATCAATTGAACTCTACTTAATACTTTCAAAATGTATTAGGTCATCCTAAGATTCCTTTGGAAACAAAAACCATGAGATAGAAATGTTGAGAAAAATGTTTTTCAGAGAGAAAATAGAGGAGAGAGAACTTGCCCTACTCAATGATACTTGTCATTGTTTTTGCAGCAAAAGAACCCCTTCCTATACTTAGGAACTCCCTCTTCTGCAGAAGCCAAGGCTCCTCCCTAAAAGACTTATAAATGCAAAATCTTTGCATTCCCAACCACCATAGCTCCAGTTTGGGTCAAATGGTTTACACCATGTTGATCAGACACGCCCCTCCTCAGGTTGTAATTGGAAATTAATATTGTGTTGACAGGTAGTGGTAGAGGCAGCCACTACTTCTGGTTTCTAACAGGGGCCGGGCCGCGATTCCAGTGGGAGTGTCCAGCAACAGGAAGATGTCTTACGTGGGTCCCTGTGGTAGCAGAAGAGGCTGGGGAATGAGTGGAAGCATTCTTCCTGTCTGGGTAAATCTATGCCTATTTCTCCAGCACTTCAAGAGATTCTGCCAGCTACCACTATCTTAATAGTCCTTTCTTGCCTATATAAACCCATCATTCTTTTTGCTTATAATAATGTTTTGTTGGACTCTTAATGTTATAAACTAGACTCTCATGTTTGTAACTAAACTAACACAAAGGTTAACACTGGGAATGATTGCAATCAACAACCATTCAACCAGGCAAGTTGGTGAAATGTAGGATTTATCTGGCTTTGTTCATGCTGACAGCAGTGAAAACTTCTGGTATAGTTAAGGGCTGGAACTCTAGCAGCTAGGGATATGCATTGGCTGTCTGTGGTCACATGTAATAAAAGGTCTATGGAAGGCAAAGCCTGGGAGTCTGTGTGGCCTATACAACGAAGAACATATAGGGTATGAGAATTTCAAGGGATTGGTGGTGAACACGTTACTTCTAATAATGGTGGACAACCTAACACAGAGTAACAACTTTAAAGTCTAAGATCTTTAGCTCAAGGCATAGATTAAAAGCAGAGACTTTTAATAACTCTAACATAGTTACAGTCTCTCATCCCTTGCACCCCAATGCTGGGATAGTCAAAGAAATAAACCTTGTGGGGTGCCTGGGTGACTCAGTGGGTTAAGGGTCTGCCTTCAGCTCAAGTCATGATCCCAGGGTCCTGGGATCCAGCCCCATGTTGGGCTTTCTGCTCAGTGGGGAGCCTGCTTCTCCCTCTCCCTCTACTCCTCTTCCACCACTGCTCATGCTCTTTCTCTCTCTCTCTCAAATAAATAAAATTATCTTGCAAGTTTCAGTAAGACAATAGATCATATGCCCATTAAATTGTTTTCTATTATTATATCTTCCAAATTTTTTTCTAAAATATTTATTATGTTTTAGTCATGATGGTTTCATTTTTCTTGATCTTATAAATGAACTATTTCACATTCACATTGTAACTTGTTATTATAAGGAATATCTAATAATTTTCATATATAGGTATTATAATCATTCACTTAAATCTCTTGGTTCTAAACAGTTGTCAAATAATTTAATCATTTTCCTGGGGCGCCTGGGTGGCTCAGTCGTTAAGCGTCTGCCTTCAGGTCAGGTCATGATCCCAGGGTCCTGGGATAGAGCCCTGCATCAGCCTCCCTGCTCCATGGGAAGCCTGCTTCTCCCTCTCCCACTCCCCCTGCTTGTGTTCTCTCTCTCGCAGTCTCTCTCTGTCAAATAAATAAATAAACTCTTTAAAAAAATAATAATTTACTCATTTTCCTGGTAGGTGCATCATCTATATATAGTAATAATTCTCGGTCTTTCTTTCCAATATTTATATATTCTTTCTCCCTAGAAAACATATTGCCTTATTTATTTGTATACATCGTTTAATCCCAAGTATACTAAAATATCTTCCATTTTTAAATAAATATTGAGTTTTCATTTTCAAATACCTTTCCAGCATCTTTTGAGTTTACCCTATTTTTCTTTCATTTGGCCTATTAATATGGTGAAATATGTCAACTGATTTTCTATCAGTGTTCTGTCTTAGTCTGGGCCACAACATTTTATTATTCTCAGGGGACAAATCTAAGTTATTTAGGAAGATTTCAGGAACTGACTTGAGTCCACACCTCCAGGTCCTTAGCACTTCCTAGAGCTAACCTGGCAAGAAACAGAGTAGGAGAAAGGATATTTTCCTGTTTTCACTTCAACCTGCCGCAGGGCCAGAAAACACATGAGCCGGGGTGTGAAATGGAAAAGAAAAATAACAGCAATTTAAGAGAAGAAAAACCACCAACTTTGTTAGGGAGGGGTGGATTTTTTTATTGTTCCTTCATCAAGCAGGATCTATGGTGATTTCCATGCTACCTTTTACCTTATCTATGTGAGCTTTGTTCCTTGAAGAGAGTACTTGACCTTTTATGTTAGTCATGTTCCAACTCTTTTTTTTCTTTTGTTCCAACTCTTATATTAGATTTCCAATATGACATATTCCACTTCTTGGAACAGCTAATACCTGATGGCTTGCGCTCTCTGTGTAGAGCAGCACCGACCTAGCAGGTAGAGTTCCCTAACCATGCCTACTTGACAGTGGGAAATTTTTCATATAACTATGTGCACTCATGTTTGAAAACTATAGTGATTCTTAAAATCACCAGTCTATGTATTAAAAATAAATGATCTACTTAGAGTATGGGTTAAAACTTGAATACATTTCAAAGTATAAATTGTACTCTCATATCATAAATATGTTGTAATCTTCCAATATTTTCCATATGTATGTAGGGGAACAGAGTGGATTTTTTTTTTTCATATCAACCTTTAAGAGAGGAGAAGAAATGAATGGTTTTTAAGGCTAGATATTGTTTGTGTCTTTACTAACATTCTTTCACTGACTAAGGGGAAAACCAGGGTCAAGCCACAGAGCTACTGATTCTACCTGTTTATCCTCCTGCATACTACACAGCCTCACAGACCTAGGCTCAGCGGATTCAATTCAGCCCCTGGACTTTTATAAAGACCTCATCAACATCTGATCCTTTCTGTCTATCCAATGTCACCTGTTCTTTTAGGCTCAACTCATCTCACTGTCCTTTTTTCTGATTGCTGCAAAATGTACTGTTCTCCCTTTCCTCTGAACAGCAATAAAATTCAGACTATCATATAAATTTCAGCACTCGTATGTTTTTAATATTATCCAATTATATTATTATACAGTACTTCATTGCTTTCAAAGTTTTGTCAGCTAGATTTTTCCTCAATCAACTTCTTTACCCTGACAAAATCCAACATCAAGTTGAGTATCTGATACCCAAGAGTATATATGATTAAATGGAATTCTTTGTGGATTCATAAAGTCCCAAAAGCATGAGGACAGAGAGAAACCTTGGAAATTCATCTTTTTCTACTTCACTGCCTCTGTGCCCATGTTGATGATTGAAGTGAATAAAAGTTTTAATACAGAGCATAAAAAAATTAAATTGTAAGGACTTATAAAGAAATTAACTAAATGATATTTTTAAATTGAAGCCTAAATAAACCACAATGATAACTAGTACAGTGATTTTAACACTGTGTTCCCTGGAGTTCTGGGATTCTCTAAGGTATATCGGGGACTTTGGGAGGGATGAAAAGGAAAGACTAAGTAGGTAAAAGTTATCCTCCTTAACACAGCGTAAGACAGAAGAGTTCCACTATCATTTATTTTATGTTTTGGATTGTACGGAATATTTCTTCCATAAAAAGAGTCTCAGCTGGGGCACCTGGGTGGCTCAGTTGGTTAAGTGACTGCCTTTGGCTTAGGTCATGATCCTGGAGTCCCAGGATCGAGTCCTGCGTCGGGCTCCCTGCTCAGCAGGGAGTCTGCTTCTCCCTCTGGCCCTCCTCCCTCTCATGCTCTCTCTATCATTCTCTCTCTCTCTCAATAAATAAATTAAAATCTTTAAAAAAAAAGAGTCTCAACTGATCAAACCAATTGATAACTTTAAAAACCACTCATTGGGTTAAATGCTTTTCTTTTAGGTAAACATTTCTAGGTAATGCTTTTCTTTAGGGTTAAATGCCTTTCTTTTAGGTAAGCATTTCTACGTAATGCTTTTCTTTAGGTGTAAAGAAAACAGGTCAGCTAGAACAAGTAACGATCTGATCTTACGCAGCCTGATGATAATGTCAGACTTGAAACAAGAGACAGATTTAGGAAACACTTGTAAAGTACTGGCTGTTTGTTCAGTACCTCTATATATCGTCATGCAACCATCATGCAGCCTCCAGTTTAGGGATAGAAAGATTTGCCCGAACAACTGGTCGAGGGATTAGATTATCAAGAAAAATACTTATTGTACCTATCCTTTCTCACTCAGAAATATGCTGATGTTATTTTTAAAAATTTAAAAATGTTAATTCTTAAAATGTTATTTTAAAATATTAAAAAAAACAATAAAGACTAGTTGGCATTTTATACATATAAATAATTTTGTTTAAAAAATATTATTCTAAGAAGCCACATGCGCTTGAGTTGTATATCTTTCCCCCTTTAAACTGACATATTAAAGGGAATAATTTTTTTGTCATGGGTTTAAGCTTCATGGTGAAGTGATTTCTACCTAAGGAAACCACTTGAGGGCACCAAAGGCATTTCTCTCAAAGTCTGCATCCGTTTAGAGGAGGCTGCTTTCCACCTCATTGTAAATTTAGAGGAAGTGGGTGGGGAAGCCCAAGGTCTGGGAAAATGACCATAATAATAGTACCTTGTGTTTATATAGCACCTTTCTTCAATTAGCTCAGCATGTTTGGATATGATTATTCAGCTGGGAGCTTCCAGTTGTGGGAAATGAGGCACAAGGCAAACACGTGGCCTAGGTGGGACAGAGGGTGAGACTAATTCTTATTCATTTCAAATGCTCATTCATTATTTTTACACTAAAAAGCTGATGTGTGACCTTTCCTGGCCATTTCCTTAGAAACAATAAGCTGAGAAGTCAGAGTCCCAACTCAAACACATTTAATGGAAAGCCTCGTGAGTTCTACTAGGAAAAGAAATACTCCTCACAGCCAAGAACGGAACTATAATAGAATTCTTTTCAACTATATAAGTGTAGTTATAAAGAGACAAGTTGAATATACCAATTCCAAAGCAAGTCGTGAAAATAACAGCTTAAATAATCCTCAGTTACATTTTACTTTTATTCCTCAAGCAAATCTACTCAAATTAGTATTCTAAATCATTCATTTTCTATTCATTTTCTGCTAAAAAATGACCAAAAAAATGATAAGAAAAAAGTTGAACTTGTATTTAAAAAACTAAACTCTTGTTTCATGTAAGAAAATACTATTCCGAGTTTAATGTGTTAGTGAAATGCTCCAATATGATTTAATAGAGAAACATCTAGATAAAAGACCATTTAATTATCAGACAATTAGATCTGGTTTAGTCATTGAGAAGATGGTTATAATGAAAGTTTCCACTGAGAGCATTTGCAATGACTGATGTGTAATACATGATTAAGACATTTTCTTCCTGCCGAGTCATTTAGGGTCTCATCTGCTTATGAAAGGCCTCACATCTTCTCCAAGTATTAAACACGTGCTTTTAACCTCTGATTAGGATGTGGGCATTTACTCACATGTATGTTTGAGGCTGACTGTCCCTTTACAGGTTTGAACCCAACAGAGTCACCCTCCAGGGTCAGTCACGTTTTTACCAAATATATATTTTTTTCTTTAAATTTCAGATGATGCTTGAATTTGGCTTCCTTAATAGTTCAAATGATTGTAACAGATGTCTGTTATATAAAGGGTTTCTCCAAGGTGTTGGGGGACTAAAATAATTGCAAGTAACTGATTTTCATGTTATGAAAATATCCAACTCAGAGACTCTGCATATCCTGAAATGAAAAGCAATCAAATCATGCTTCTTTCTCTCTTATTTTTTCCCTCCTCCACATTATACCGATTATTTATTGAGTTTTATGGTAAATCTATTTGTTTGTGCCTTATTTATTTGGATACCTGCCTCAGATGTCTTCTTTTCTAGGACTGGTGCAGATTGACTTCTATAAACTGCCTGTAACAATTATACATTATATTTCAACATAATATAAATATGCAGGATGTGGCATTGGAGATCAGGGGTCTTAAGGGTGCTTGACTACATGAATAGCCCAAAAATTCATAAAGGTAAAGGTACAAAAAATAAAGTAGTAATTCCTTAGACTTGTGCTTATCACCAACAAATTCTTATTTTAAGTTATTGATTCTTCAAATTTTAAAGCTGGAAAGCCAAGCCACGGCAAGGTAAGGTAACCTGCTCATGCATAGTCAGTGGTAGATTTAAGTCTTTAAAGCTAGATCTTCTATAGTAGCCTTTATTGTATTGTCTTAATTAATCTTTATATTCCATATGGATTTTTTAGCTTCTAGGTAATAAGTAGGGTGGAAAAGCCAAATTTTCTTAGAGAGAGGGGTTAAATCAATTTATTTTATTCCATAAGTATTTTTGAGGCACTACTCTGTGTAGTGTTCTGCTTGACAGAGATGAAGAGATAGGGTCTGACTTCCAAGATTTCAGAATTATTTCTCATATTTTTCTAACCAATTTAGAGAAAATAAACCCTGGTATCTGCAGTTTTAAATTTCCCAATTAGAAGTGTTTTCACAATCAGGAAAAATCCATATGCAATATTAAATAAAATATGGCATCCTCTTAAAACTTCTTTTTCATGATAGTTTTCCTCCACAGTTCTTTCATGTTCTTTCCTTCACAGTTCTTGCATTCTTTCAAAATGCAAATTTTACCTGAAAGTGATTAAGTACCAGATTTCATTCAAAATTTGAGAGTTTTAATCATTATTATTCACATATATATTAGCCGTGACTTCCTGAAGGTAGGGATTTTATCTTGATCATCTCAATGTCTCATAGCACAAATAAGACTGACAATAAATGCCTGGTAAACAAATGATGGAAGATTGGGTCAATATATGGGTGTTTAAATGTTACTATAGGGTCACTCAAGGACAGAGAGAGGAGATAAAAAGGAAAATGAACAAGGATCAAAGTTTAAGGATCAACTACACTGAGGTCATTGCAAAAAGGAAAGAAGTTGGAGAAAAATATGATAAACAATCAGAAGTTTGGGTTGGCAGTAGTGTTAAAGGTTAAAAATGATAGGAAATGTGGTAGTTATTAGAACTCTCCATAACTATTGCAGCCTCTCTTTTGTTTGTGACATATTAAAGATTGTGTCTCCCTGACTTGTTTTGACTAATGAATGATGGTTGAAAGTGTGTGTGTTATTTTCCACTGAATGTTTGAGAGCCAATGAGAACTTCCCCATGCTTCCTTTTGTTTCCTTTTGGTGACTAAAGGTTTAGTCAAAAGCTGCTTTATAAACTTAGGATGAAGCATGAGAACATAATGTGCATCAGTGTCCCCTGCCAATTCACAAAGAGCATGCAGCATGATTGAGAAATACATCTTACTTGTTTAAAGACATAGATTGTGGGGTTGTTTGTTACTGCAGCATAACCCAACCTATCCTGACTGATACAGAGAGTAAGAAGTAAGAACTTTATTATTAGATAAGGTTGGTTAAAATAGCCAGAATTTTCAGTTTTACATTTTTAGGCAGGAAGTAGATTGAGAAACTTAAAAAAATGAGTTATTGATTAGAAATTATGGACAAAAGTGCCAATTATCCATTTTAAATATTTAATGTAAAAGGAAGAGAATTATCTCTCATGTATTCCTATCAAATTTTTTTAAAATATCATAAGAAATATAATAATGAGAGGAAATGTGTATTGATACTAGAACCAAGGGAATAGTTCAGCAACATGCCAACACTTTGAATAGTGTTTAAAGAATAATATCTGAAATATACCCTCAAGAAAGATGGGATTGAGGGAATCACTGAGTGACCTGTTTACCACATAGTCAAAAAAGTGTGTGTTTGTAGAACACAGATCTCATCACCCAGCAGAACTATAATAACATCTTCTGGTGTAGAAAACAAGACACCAGAAGTGAAGGAGTCTCTGAGGACAACTGTCAAAAGCCTCATTTCTATCTTACTGACTTTTGGGGGGGAAGTAGAGACCCTACTTTTGAAGTCACACCCTTGAGTTGCTAAGTAAAGAACAAGCTAAATAAAATGGGGGTAATATTCCACTGGCCACTGATGAGGTTAGTTAGAGAGAGGTGTCACTGACTAAGTTATATTTAGGCTGCCATAACAGCCTCATAAAAGAAATTTTTTAGAACAGGACCAAACCTTCCTACATGGGATACAACCTTCTATTTTCACCAATGGTGTCAGATATATGAGTTGGCAAAGTTAAACTCTAATAAATATAAAATTTTTCCATTTCCTGTTGGGTAGCAGTGACTTAACTAGGGGCCTAAATGATATCCAAAAGCACCCATTTCACCTCTCCAAAATAGAAAAATATGATCTCTTTCTATAAAATTAGTAAACAGAAACATCATTATAAAGAAGAAATCAGTAAGTAAATATCTTATGGGACACAGCCACTGAAAGAAGCAGAAGAAAGCTTTAGACCATCTCTAATTAAACCTTCAAAGAAATCTGAGAGGATATTGCATTTATGAAATTAAAAAAAGAGGAAAAAACTCACAACAGAGAAAAAGTTAAAGATGTGATTGCTAAACAAAAAAAAAATGTACAATGGAGGCAGTGAACTGCTTAAAATTTAAAAATTAGAGGACATTTAATAAGTTGCTTAGAAAAATTAGAGCAAAACAATAAAGACATAAGAGAGAAATGATCAGAAATACAGAAGAGAATAGGGAGGCCAAATGTAGTCATTATAGGAATTTCAGAAGGAATGAATTGAGGACAAGACTAAATACAGAGATGGGAAGAAAACTGCCCTAGACAAAAAAAAAAAACAAAAAAAAAACCAACTCCAGCAATATTTTGTCACAAGACATATTAGGGGAAATTTTAAAAATTATTTCTAGAATAAAAAATATTCCATAGGTATTAAGTCAGAAAATGATACAAACATTGTCATAGGAAAAGCAGGAATTCATATTAATAGTTTATGAGAGAAGAAATATAAATAGCCAATTAACATATGGAGAAACAAGGATTTAAACGAGAGTGACAATTTCTTACTTATCACATTGGAGTGAATTAAAATAGTATAATGCTTGGCGTAATCAAAAGTACTTGGAAATGTGCACTCTAGAATATTTTGGGAGTATAAATTAGAATAAACTTTTTGTATGACAATTGAGAACATGTAGTTAATACTTTTTGTAAATTTTTTGACAAAATTTCTATTTCCTAGAATATACCTAAATAAAAAAAGTCAATTATTTGTGCAAACTATAAGAATATTCAGCAAAAAGTAACAAAAGCATATCATCAGAAACAAATAAAATAACTAAAATTTGGCCTTTGTACAATCATGAATAATATCCTACAGATGTATATGCTTAAATGAACAGAAAAATATTCACAAAATTAGAATAAAAAAGCCAATATATTCACATTTGTTGTTGGGATAAGCTCCACTAGCTAAACAACTCTCCTTATTATTGGGAACAGGCAGAGTCCTCTTTATCCCTAAGTAACAGGCTTCAGTTCCCTGCCAGCCCACAGAAGTATTATTCAAACAAACCAATCACACACTTCTTTGGGAACCAAGGTTTGCCCCATCCCCTTGATAGTACAAAGCCTGGTTGTTCACTCTGCTCCATCGGCAGCCCCTATGTGACCATGTGTTAAGAGTGGTGTCCTCCTCTGTGCTGTGAGAGTATGTGACTAGTAAACCATTGTCAAACTCATCTGTACACTATCAGATGTCATGTGTTTGACCATTTCCATAACCCTAGGGTGGGGTTAATCAATAGGGTAAAGAGGAAGCAAATAAAACAAAAAGATCAAAAGTTTAGGTGAAATAGATTGATGGAGCAATGTCCTGGAGCAGGGGCAAGCTGGGGGACACCAACAGATAGGTAAATGAGTTAATTTTGTTAAGAAAGAGCACTTCCTAAAAATAGAGTTACCCTACAACCCAGCAATTGCACTTCTAGGTATTTACCCCAAAGGTACAGATGTAGTGAAAAGAAGGGGCACATACACCCCAATGTTCATAGCAGCAGTGTCCACAACAGCCAAACTGTGGAAGGAGTTGAGATGTCCTTCAACAGATGAATGGATAAAGAAGAAGTGGTACATATATACAATGGAATATTATTCAGTCATCAGAAAGGATGAATACCCACCATTTGCACTGACATGGATGGAACTGGAGGGGATTATGCTAAGTGAAGTAAGTCAAGCAGAGAAAGACAATTATCATATGGTTTCACTCATATGTGGAACATAAGCAATAGCACGGAGGACCATAGGGGAAGGAAGAACAATCTGAAGGGGGGAGAAATCAGAAAGGGGGATGCACCATGAGAGACTATGGACCCTGGGAAACAAACTGAGGGTTTCAGAGGGGAGTGGGGGGAGGGGGTAACAGGGTGATGGGTATTAAGGAGGGCACATGTTGTGATAAGGACTGGGTGTTATACATAACTAGTGAATCATTGAACACTACATCAAAAACTAAGGATGTACTATACAATGGCTAACTGAACATAATAAAAAAAAAAGAAAGAAAGAGCACTTCATCCTATTATATAGAAGAAAGGGGGGGATAGAATGAGTGATGACCCAGCTGTACCCTTGCAGGATAGTTTGCGCATTGTTAATAAAGAAGGAGGCAATGTCATCGGCTAAGATCAAAAAGCAGTAATAAGGACTAGGGTTTAAGAAGTGGATCCATTAGGATATTTTAGCTCTCAAAGTGCGTAATTAACAACTAATAGTAATTTCAAGATAATTAATTGTCTTACATAAGAAGAAACCCGAAAGCACGCAATTCCAGGATGAGTTCAAAAGCTCAACAAATATCAGGGTACAGGTTTGTCATCTTTTTTTAAAAAAAGATTTTATTTTAAAGTAATCTCTACCTCAAATATGGGGCTTGAAATCACAACCCTGAGATCAAGAGTTGCATGCTCTACTGATTGAGCCAGCCAGGTGCCCCATGGGTTCATCATCTTTAAAACTTTCTCTACCTTCTCCTGAAAGTGGTAGGATGGCTTCTGTAGATCCAAGCATCACAATTTCACATAACTTTCCCAAAGAAGGGAGAAAGGAAGTAGAAAAGAAACCACCGGAAGCCACCAACTGAAATCCCCTTAATATCACTGGCCTAGACTGGTCTGGGGTTATCCGAAGACAAGCAACTGGTAAAGGAAATGCAATTAGCATGACTGGCTTCAACCAATGATCATTTTTACTCTAGTACTGAACATTTTGCTTCCTGAATAAAAGTGGGGTTCTGTTAGCAAATAACAGAGAAAGATATAATTCAAAGTAAGCAACTTACAGACATTGTTCAAGGGAGTCTGAACAAGTTTTGTAAGAGCAGCTGTGGATAATGCCAGAATAAATACACAAAACGTGAATGAAAGGTTACTAGGCAGCTGTCAATGCAAGATTGAAGGTGGAAAACCATGAATTTATAGAGAACATGATATCCTAGATTTGAGATTTTCTTTGGAAAACAGAACACTCTAGGAATCAGGAATAAATCAGTATGTGGAGTATCAAAAGAAAAAAAAAAGAATGCTAGAATGTTTATGAAAACGGTGTTGAATGGCTCACCATGGTATCCAGAATGTCAGAAGGTAATGGACCTAGCTATGAGATACCAGAATTCAGAGAAAAAAGGGATGGCTTTGGGCATTTGGAGATCAGGATGAAAAAATGGAATGAGCAGGTGGGATAAAGGAAATAGATTCTAGTAAGTAAAATAGAATCCAAATTCATTGAAATTGGGAACCATTACACCTCAAAGTGTAGACATGTAGGGGGGGGGGGTCTGAAAATTTTTTGTATAAATACAGTGGGTGTAGAGAGGTAAAGATTATCAGAAGGATGTCTTTGGTGCAGTGGAGAGAATAGCAGGAATAATTTTTACATTGTTTACATTGTTCTGTATTCCCAGTTAGACTGTGTTTTCTTTCAGGCCGGGGAGTATATCTTACATTTCTTTCTTATCCTCTTCTGGGAACAGGGGTTATGAGGGTGGCGGCTGTGGTGGTGTTAGAGATGGTCCCCTAGGATCCTAAGATTTTACAAGGGCTTTAAATGCCAGTGATCACATTAGACTTGCAGTTAGACTTTAAATACTTTTGTAAAATTGGGAAATAATTTCATATTATTAATTCGGTTGGCGATATTATATTTGGATACAATTCTTTCTCTTATGGCGTCCAATCACACTCTCATTTTATCTACCAATGACTCATTTCCTCCAAATCCAATCAATGGCTGTGCCGAGATATTCAAGTGCTAGTAGATTCAAGGCACCAAACTCTAGCAACATACTTAATACCAGAAAGACATTCATGTAATTAGTTCTAAAAAGGAGGCTAGGGGGAAAAAAAGGTCAAACAATAGTCAGGAAATTAAATCAAATGTGATATTTGTACAAAGAAATACTCTATACCCATAAATGGTATCTTTGAAAATCTGTATTAACATAAAAAGAAAGCACAACGTAATTTTTAAAATTAATCCTTTTATGCATATGAAATGTCCAAAAGAGTTGTTTATAATGAGAATATGGGTGATTTTTACAGCAATTTTTATAGCTTTAGCATCTTTCCAAAATAAATATGTATCACTTAAGTTATAATTATTGTACAATGAATAACAATACCAACACTCCTAAGGCAAACTTTGTCCTATAAAAAAAGAGGGTCGACCAGGGGGAAAGAAAGAATGAGAATTATTGAGGTTTCTCCTTTCAGAACACCAGAGGCTTTTTCTTGTGCAGTAGGAGAGACACTCCCGCCCTATCCTCCACCTGCGCTGAGTCCCAGCTTTCCCTCCCCACCCCGCCTCCCCTCTCCTCTCCTTTCCCCTCTCCCTCTTCCTGCCAGGTAGGTGGTGAGATTAGCTTCTGACTCACCATAATTCATATAGCTTCATTTCCTGTTTGGGACTCAGGCCAGAAGATCTGAGCACAGTGTGATTCACCCACTGTTTTAAATAAATATCACCCAAGGCTTTTCCCAGTCCCTCAGGCAATTTCCCTTTGCCCCTTCAGAACAGTGTGCTTTATTATCCTATTGATGCCTTCTAGATTGTCTAATTAAAAACACTCCACACTTGGTCAAGAAGACTTTGAACTTTCAGAAGGCTGCCCATGAGTCTATCCCAGCTGTGAGGGTCATTTGGTTTCACTTGGGCCTCTGCGGAAAGTAGGCAGGGAAGCCGAAGTGTGCTCCTCAGGCTGATGACTGGACTTCCCCAGGAGAGACATCCGTACCACTCTCCCCGGTGTTCCCCGTAACCGCACTGCTGGCTCTTAGAAAACAGCAGTATGAGGATGTGAATAATCATAAAACAAACAAGCACAAGCCAACAATGATTACGCCCAGGATATATCCACGGTCTGCCGCTCCTCCAGTTTCTCTCGTTTTCTTCACTTCTTCAGGCTCCTTCACAGGCTATTCTCCCTTTGAAACATCATTGATTGTCAAGGATCATTTCTTTCTGCCTTCTAAGCGCTCTGCCTTTAGAATCCCATCTTCCTCTTGTCTTGTTTTTGCTTCTGGGATATAATAGTTAATTTTATGTTTCCCTAGTATCTGTCTACCTTACTAAACTCTTTTATTAGTTTTAATAATTTTTAGTTGTTTATCAAGAATGCTTGAAAAATGCATAATCAATTGCTGGATTTAGCTTTATATATATTCAATTAAACCATATGAAATTGTTGCCAGTTTTAAGTCAAGAAGGTTTAAATAGTGAAAATTTAATATAGATACGTGTATATCTACCTATATCTGTATATATCTATATCTATATAGATCTATAGAGAAAGAGATAAGAGAGATATAAGTTTTCATTGTATGGTTCACATTTTATACATCCTTGCTAAGTTTCTTCTTTTTTAAAAAAAAAAAAGATTTTATTTATTTATTGACAGAGAGAGACACAGCAAGAGCAGGAACACAAGCAGGGGGAGTGGGAGAGGGAGAAGCAGGCTCCCCGCTGAGCAGGGAGCCTGATGTGGGGCTCAATCCCAGGACCCTGGATCAGGACCTGAGCTGAAGGCAGATGCTTAACAACTGAGCCACCCAGGTGCCCCAACTTTTTTCTTCTTGATCAATTACCTAGTGACTTAATCTAAATCCTGCTACCATGATGATGTATTTGTATTTTTCTTCTTGTAAGTCTATTAAGTTTTGCCTTATACAGTTTGAAGCTTTCTACAGTTTGAAGCATACACATTTATATCTTCCTGGGAAGCTGTTCTTTCAATGATTATGTAGTGACCACTTTATCTCTGTTCCTGCCTTAAAATATCTTTTCCTTAGGGTGTCATACCTTCATTAACTTTCATTTGGTGATTTATCTATTGCAACTTTTTCTACTCTCAACATCGCAGTGCACTTTTCTTTTAGATGTGTTTTTATAACTGAATTCTTTCTTCCTTTCTTTCCTTTTTTATTGAATTTGACAGGCTTTTAGCTGATAAGCTTTGTCTTATTACTGGCACATTTACATTTACATTTACCATAGTATTCTTGTTTCTATTTACCATGTTGTTTCTTTTATTTATTTATTTGTTATTATGTTCAGTTAGCCACTGTATAGTACATCATTAGTTTTTGATGTAGTATGTGATTTACCATGTTGTTTCTACAGATTTTTTGTTCTATTGTTTCTTTTATTCACTAATATTGACAGTAATATATTGTATTTCTGTTGTTAGCTGGTTACCCCAAATTTGTAGCATGTGTATTTGCTAATGTATAAAGTTAATTATAATCTCCACTCTTCTCCCAAAATATCCAAGAGCCTTAGAACACTTTAGTTTCAATTATCCACCTTTCATCTTATGTCATATTGTTGGCCAACGTGTTTGTTGCACCTGCATATGCCCTCCACTAAATTAGAGTTCATCATTTTTATTTTATATAGCTAATGCTGGTTCCTAATTTTCCTCATGTTTACCAGTTTTTTTGCCTACCATCTGTCTTGCATATCCTATATTCCCTTCGGTTTTTATTGTTTTTCTTCCAGAAATATATTCTTTAGAAGCTCCTTCAGCAAGAGTGTATTAAAGGAAAGTGTGTTCTTTGTAGAAACTTTGTTTTCATCTCCAATTGTTTAAAGACTCTCTTTTTCCTTGATGTCTTCAGATTTGTTGTGCAGTATTTAGCTAAATCCAGTTTTTATTTATACTTTCCTAGACTGCTGAAGCTTCCTGATTCTGAGCCTCTGATCCTTTTGTGCCTTCTTTTATTTTTTAGAAAATTCCATCCATTACCTACTTAAAATTGCTTTTCTCCTCTTTAATATTGTGTTTTCTTTAGTCTACCCTTTCAGAACTCCAGTTGGCAATACCACTTGAACACCTGGGCAAGAGGAGTTCCAGTCTAAGATCCCATATTTTTTAAAGGGCCTGTTTTCATCACTAAACACACACACACACACACACACACACACACACACACACACACACACACAGTATTTAAGAACAATTGTCACTTGTAATTTGGCATTCAGTGGATGGTACAGTGCAACCTAAAACTTTAAATATCTGGTTTTGCAATTAACATCGAGACTTCCAAAAACCTTCTCTTTTTGAATTTTTGGGGAAAAAACTACTTTGAAATGCCACAGATATCCATAGGTTATGTGACAGCCATTGTCAAAAATAGACAATGCTTCATAGTAAAAAGATTTGAGCAATAGAAGGGTTAGTAGGAGAACGCTACATAATTTGTCAAATTCTTCTTTTCCTAAAGAATGAGTATAAAAGATTCTTCCATAACATAATGTATTTCCAAATAGTGTTTTGGGTCCACTCTCTCATTTCTCTTTTTTGTTTTTTCTTTTTTGTTCTGATTTATGATTCCATGATACCTGGCATTTAGCCTGATTTGCAACAGTTGCACATGGTGATTGAGGAGCATTTTCCAATATTTAACAATTCAGGTCATTCTTAAATCTGTATTCACGTATACCTGAATTCTGGGTATACCATTCCTTTACATTACTGTATAGGTATCATTTTATGAGATGGTAAAATTCATTACATGAGACCAATTAATTTGATTTAATTAAAATATTTTAGTTATCCATGATAATAATTTATCAAAGTTAATTTTAACAATATTAATTTAATATTAATTTTAACAATAATTTATGCATTTCTATTAAAAATCTAGATGTGATATAAAGTTCTTAGGTCATTCCCAAATCTAGTAATTATTTAAAATGAGATGAATTTAAAATATATAAGAACTATGGTAACTCAAGGACAGTTTTCTTTTTTTTTAATTTTTTATTGTTACGTTAATCACCATACATTACATCATTAGTTTTTTTTATTTTTATTGTTATGTTAATCACCATACATTACATCATTAGCTTTGATGTAGTGTTCCATGATTCATTGTTTGTTCATAACACCCAGTGCTCCATGCAGAACGTGCCCTCTTTAATACCCATCACCAGGTTAACCCATCCCCCACCCCCTCCCCTCTAGAACCCTCAGTTTGTTTTTCAGAGTCCATCGTCTCTCATGGTTCGTCTCCCCCTCCGACTTACTCCCCTTCATTCTTCCCCTCCTGCTATCTTCTTTTTCTTTTTTCTTAACATATGTTGCATTATTTGTTTCAGAAGTACAGATCTGTGATTCAACAGTCTTGCACAATTCACAGCGCTCACCATAGCATATACCCTCCCCAATGTCTATCACCCAGCCGCCCCATCCCTCCCACCCCCACCACTCCAGCAACCCTCAGTTTGTTTCCTGAGATTAAGAATTCCTCATATCAATGAGGTCATATGATATGTGTCTTTCTCTGATTGACTTATTTCACTCAGCATAACACCATCCAGTTCCATCCATGTCGTTGCAAATGGCAAGATCTCATTCAAGGACAGTTTTCTAATTTGACATAATTGTCACTGAAAAAAATTATGTAAAAATCTTGTTTTTAATAATATGATTGTTGGCCTTTTGAAATGAAGAAAAATATAATTTTGAAATTTAATGTAATGATTTATAAATTGTGTATGTTTTTGTATATTATTTATCCAAACATCTCTGGTCCATCACCAAAAAAACCCCAAAATGCACAATAATAATTTAAGTTAGTCATCTTTGATAATTTGACCATTTTTAGTCCTATAAAAGTCATAACTTGGCACATTTTTATAGTTATGAAGGTATGTTTGTAAGGGAGGAAGATATAAATTATTTAATAATTTGTTAGTTTGAATTATAACTCTCAAATATTTACATATTTTTTATATATATCTTCACTTGTACTGACGTGGGCCCCACAAATGTCTACCAGAGGTAATCATTTGCCATCTCTCCAAATCAATTTTTTAAGCTGTTCTAGTGGACACAGGGAAAAAATATTTTCTGAATATATGGTAAAAACCTTCATAGTCTCCTTTATGACTCTTCACCTCTTTCATATTTTCCATTTCTCTCTGTCTTTCATTAATTCCAAGAACCATTTTAACAGCTTTATTGAGAAATAATTGATATACAAAACTACACATATTTAATGCACACTATTTGATGTGTTTGAACATATTTATAGACCTGTGAAGCCAACACCACAATTAAGGTAATAGATATATCCATTACCTCCGAAAGTTTTCTGGTCTGCCTTTGTTCTTTTTTGTGTGTGTAGTAACAGTACTTAACATGAGATCTACCCTCTTAAATGTCTGAGTGTACAATACGGTAGTGTTAACAATAGGCACTATAGTGTACAGCAAATCTCTGGAACTTACTGATTTTCATAACTGAAAATTTATACCGTGATATCTCTTAGAGATCCTGATTTCAATACTTCTGAACATATACTAGGAAGTGGGATGGCTGTATTACATGGTATTTCTATTTTTAATTTTTTGAGGAGCCTCCATGCTGTTTTCCACAACCAGCTGCACCATTTTACATTCTCACCAACAGTGTACAAAGTTTCCCATTTCTTCACATATTCACCAAAACTTGTTGGGAAAGATAGCTGGTATCATTTTTTTTAAGATTTTATTTATTTATTTGACAGAAAGAGAGTGAGCACAAATAGGGGGAGCATCAGGCAGAGGGAGAGGGAAATGCAGAGCTCAGTGGGGAGCCTGATGCAGGACTCGATCCCAGGACCCTTGGGATCATGACCTGAGCCAAAGGTAGATGCTTAACCGACTGAGCCATCCAGGTGTCCCTAGTTGATATCATTTTAATGTCTTTAATTTATTAATTTTTTGTGTGTGTCCTAACATATAATGTATTCTGGAGAGTGTTTCATATGCACTTGAGAGGAATGTGTACCCTGCTGCTGTTGGATGGAATGTTCTGTATATGTCTGTTTGGTCCATTTGGTCAATAGTGTTGCTCAAGTCTCTTTTCTTATTGCCTTTTTGCCTGCATGTTCTATCCGTTACTGAAAGTGAGATATTGAAGACCCCTACTATTTATTTTATTTCTGTCTATTTCTCCCTTAAGTTCTACTAATGTTAGTTTTATATAGTTAGGTGACCTGATGGCCATGCATATCTGTCTATAATTGCTATATCTGCTTGATAAATTAATTCTTCTATCATTACATAATGTCTATGTCTCTTGTGATAGTTTTAGACTTAAAGTTTACTCTGTCTGATATTAATTAAAATAGCTACACTTGCTCTCTTTGGGTTACCATTTACATGAAATAACATTTTCTATCTTTTCACTTTCAGCCTAAGTGTGTTTTTAAATTTAAGAGAGTGTCTGGTAGAGAGCATAAAGTTGAATCTTGATTTTTAGTCCATTTGGCCACTCTATGTCTTTTGATGGGGAGTTTAATCCATTTACATTTAAAGTAATTATTGATAAGGCAAAGCTAACAATTGCCATTTTGTTCAGTTTTTCTTTCTGTCTCTCATACTTTTTTTGTTCCTGGTTTCTTTCTTTCTTTCTTTCTTTCTTTCTTTCTTTCTTTCTTTCTTTCTTTCTTTCTTTCTTTCTTTCTTTCTTTCTTCTTTTTCTTTC
>NW_027397066.1:157475089-157524383 GCF_003265705.2 Callorhinus ursinus
TTTCTTTCTTCTTTCTTTTTCTTTCTTTTTTCTTTCTTTCTTTCTTTCTTTCTTCTTTCTTTTTCTTTCTTTCTTTCTTTTTTCTTCTTTCTTTTTCTTTCTTTTTCTTTCTTTCTTTCTTTTTTCTTTCTTCTTTCTTTTTCTTTCTTTTTCTTTCTTTCTTTCTTTCTTTCTTTCTTTCTTTCTTTCTTTTTTCTTTCTTTCTTTCTTTCTTTCTTTTTTTTGCTTTCTGTTTTCTTAATTTTTATAGTGATATTCTATGAATCTTTTTTCTTTTTTTAAATTTTTTTAATTAAGTTTTACTTTGTTAACATACAGAGCAGTATTGGTTTCTGGAATAGAATTCAGTGATTCATCACTTACATACAACAGCCAGTGCTCATCACAACACCTTAATATTCTTCACCTATCTATCCTGTCCCCCCACCCACCTTCCTCCGAATCTTTTTTCTTTTTATTTTGTGTATCTTCTATGGGTATTTTCCTCATAGTTACCACAAGGCTAACATAAAACCCTTCTAGTTACAACAGTCTTTTTAAAGCTGATCACAATTTAATTTCAATCATATACAAAAATTCTACACTTTTACTTCTCACACATACACTTATGTTGTAGATGTCACAATTTACATGTTTTTATATTGTATATTCATTAACAAATCTTTGTAAAACTAGTTATTCTTAATACTTTTCTTTTTAATTGTTACACTAAACTTAAAAGTGATTTATATGCCATCATTACAGTACCACAATATTCTGCAATTGTATATTTTCTTTTAGCAGTTAGTTTTATACTTTCATATACTTTTTGTTTGTTTGTTTGTTTTTTAATTTTATTTTATTATGTTATGTTAGTCACCATACGTAAACATACATCATTAGTTTTTGATGTAGTGTTCCATGATTCATTGTTTTCGTATAACACCCAGTGCTCCATGCAGTACGTGCCCTCCTTAATACTCATCACAGGTCTAACCGAACCCCCACCCCCTCCCCTCTAAAACCCTCAGTTAGTTTCTCAGAGTCCATAGTCTCTCATGGTTCGTCTCTCTCTCTCTGAATTCCCCCCCTTCATTTTTCCCTTCCTTCTCCTAATGTCCTCCATGCTATTCCTTATGTTCCACAAAGAAGTGAAACTATATGATAATTGACTTTCTCTGCTTGACTTATTTCACTTAGCATCATCTCCTCCAGCCCCATCCATGTTGATGTAAAAGTTGGGTTTTCATCCTTTCTGATGGCTGAGTAATATTCCATTGTATATATGGACCACATCTTCTTTATCCATTCATCTATTGAAGGGAATCTCAGCTCTTTCCACAGTTTGGCTATTGTGGACATTGCTGCTATGAACATTGAGATGCATATGGCCCTTCTTTTCACTACATCTGTGTCTGTGGGGTAAATACCCAGTAGTGCAATTGCTGGGTCATAGGGTAGCTTTATTTTTAATTTTCGGAGTCACTTCGACACTATTTTCCAAAGTGTCTATACCAACTTGCATTCCTACCAACAGTGTAAGAGGGTTGCCCTTTTCTCCACAACCTCTCCAACATTTGTTGTTTCTTGCCTTGTCAATTTTTGCCATTCTAACTGGTGTGAGATGGTATCTCAGTGTGGTTTTGATTTGGATTTCCCTGATGCCGAGCGATGTTGAACACTTTTTCATGTGTCTCTTAGCCATTTGTGTGTCTTCTTTGGAGAAGTGTCTGTTCATGTCTTCTGCCCATTTTTTGACTTGATTATTTGTTTTTTGGATGTTGAGTTTGAGAAGTTCTTTATAGATCTTGGATACTAGCCCTTTATCTGTAGTGTCATTTGCAAATATCTTCTCCCATTCTGTGGGTTGCCTCTTTGTCTTGTTGACTGTTTCCTTTGCTGTGCAGAAGCTTTTTATCTTGATGAAGTCCCAAAAGTTCACTTTTGCTTTTCTTTCCCTTGCCTTTGGAGATGTATCTTGAAAGATGTTGCTGTGGCCGATGTCAAAGAGGTTACTGCCTATGTTCTCCTCTAGGATTTTGATGGATTCCTGTCTCACATTGAGGTCTTTCATCCATTTTGAGTTTATCTTTGTGTATGGTGTTAGAGAATGGTCAAATTTCATTCTTCTGCATGTGGCTGTCCAATTTCCCCAGCACCATTTATTGAAGAGACTGTCTTTTTTCCATTGCATGTTTTTTCCTGCTTTGTCGAAGATTATTTGACCATAGAGTTAAGGGTCCATATCTGGGCTCTCTATTCTGTTCCATTGGTCTATATGTTTGTTTTTGTGCCAGTACCATGCTGTCTTGGTGATCACTGCCTTGTAATGTAGCTTGAAATGGGGCAACGTGATGCCCCCAGCTTTGTTTTTCTTTTTCAACATTTCTGTGGTGATTTGGGGTCTTTTCTGATTCCATACAAATTTTAGGATTGTTTCTTCCAGCACTTTGAAAAATGTCATTGGAATTTTGATTGAGATAGCATTGAAGGTACAGATTGCTCTGGGTAGCATAGATATTTTAACAATGTTTATTCTTTCGATCCATGAGCATGGAATGTTTTTCCATCTTTTTGTGTCTTCTTCAATTTCTTGTATGGGTGTTCTGTAGTTCCTAGAGTATAGATCCTTTACCTCTTTGGTTAGGTTTATTCTGAGGTATCTTATGGTTTTTGGTGCTATTGTAAATGGAATCGTTTCTCTAATTTCTCTTTCTACAGTTGCGTTGTTAGTGTATAAGAAAGCAACTGATTTCTGTGCATTGATTTTGTATCCTGCCACATTACTGAATTGCTGTATGAGTTCTAGTAATTTGGGGGTGGAGCCTTTTGGGTTTTCCACATAAAGTATCATGTCATCTGTGAAAAGAGAGAGTTTGACTTCTTCTTTGCCAATTTGAATATCTTTTATTTCTTTTTGTTGTCTAATTGTTGTTGCTAGGACTTCTAGTACTATGTTGAACAATAGTGGCAAGAGTGGGCATCCTTGTCGTGTTCCTGATCTTAAGGGAAAGGCTCTCAGCTTTTCCCCATTGAGGATGATATTCGCTGTGGGTTTTTCATAGATGAATTTTAGGAACTTGAAGAATGTTCCCTCTATCCCTATACTCCGAAGAGTTTTAATCAGGAAAGGATGTTGTATTTTGTCAAGTGCTTTTTCTGCATCAATTGAGAGGACCATATGGTTCTTCTCCCTCCTCTTATTGATGTGTTCTATCACATTGATTGATTTGCATATGTTGAACCATGCTTGCATCCTGGGGATAAATCCCACTTGGTTGTGGTGGATGACCCTTTTAAAGCATTGTTGGACCCTATTAGCTAGGATTTTGTTGAAGATTTTGGAATCCATATTCATCAGGGATATTGGTCTGAAATTCTTTTTTGATGGGGTCTTTGCCTGGTTTGGGGGTTAAGGTAATGCTGGCCTCATAGAATGAGTCTGGAAGTTTTCCTTCTGTTTCTATTTTTTGAAACAGCTTCAGGAGAATAGGTGTTATTTCTTCTTTGAATGTTTGGTAGAATTCCCCAGGGAATCAATTAGGCCCTGAACTCTTGTTTTTTGGTTGGTTTTTGATCACTGCTTCTATCTCGTTCCTGGTTATTGGCCTATTCAGGTTGTCAATTTCTTCCTGTTTCAGTCTTGGGAGTTTATAGGTTTCCAGGAAGGCATCCATTTCATCCAGGTTGCTCAGCTTATTGGCATATAGTTGTTGATAATAATTTCTAATAATTGTTTCTATTTCCTTGGTGTTTTCGTGATCTCTCCCCTTTTATTCATAATTTTATTAATTTGGGTCCTTTCTCTTTTCTTTTGGATAAGTCCGATCAGTAGTTTATCAATCTTATTAAGTCTTTCAAAGAACCAACTTCTAGTTTCGTTGATCTGATCTACTCTGTTTCTGGTTTCTAATCCATTGATCTCTGCTCTAATCTTAATTATTTCTCTTCTAATGCATGGCTTAGGCATCACTTGTTGCTTCTTCTCTAGTTCTTTAAGGTGTAGAGTTAGTTGGTGAATTCGGGATTTTTCTATTTTTTTGAGTGAGGCTTGGATGGCTATGTATTTCCCCTTTAGGACCACCTTTGCAGTATCCCATAGGTTTTGGACCGATGTGTTTTTGTTCTCATTGATTTCCATGAATTGTTTAAGTTCTTCTTTGACTTCCTGGTTGACCCAAACATTCTTGAGCAGAGTGGTCTTTAGCTTCCAAGTGTTTGAATTTCTTCCAATTTTTTTCTTGTGATTGAGTTCCAGCTTTAAAGCATTATGGTCTGAGAATATGCTGGGAATAATCTCAATGTTTTGGTATTGGATGAGACCTGATTTGTGACCCAGTATGTGGTCTATTCTGGAGAAAGTTCCATGTGAGCTCGAGAAGAATTAGTATTCTGTTGTTTTAGGGTGGAATTTTCTGTATATATCTATGAGGTCCATCTCGTCCAGTGTGTCATTCAAAGCTCTTGTTTCTTTGTTGATTTACTCCTTAGATGATCTGTCTATTGCTGAGAGTGGAGTATTGAGGTCCCCTACAATTAACGTATTATTATCAATATGACTCTTTATTTTGGTTAACAGTTGACTTATGTTGTTGGCTGCTCCCATTTTGGGAGCATAGATATTTACAATTGTTAGATCTTCTTGTTGGATAGACCCTTTAAGAATGATATAGTGTCCTTCTGTGTCTCTAATTACAGACTTTAGTTTAAAATCTAATTTGTCTGATATAAGAATTGCTATCCCAGCTTTCTTTTGAGGTCCGCTGGCACGGAAGATGGATCTCCATCCCTTCACTTTCAGTCTGGGTGTATCTTTAGGTTCAAAATAAGTCTTTTGTAGACAGCATATGGATGGGTCCTGTCTTTTTATCCAGTCTGCAACCCTGTGCCATTTTATGGGAGCATTTAGGCCGTTCACGTTGAGAGTGATTATGGAAAGTTATGAATTAATTGTCATCATGTTCCTGTGAAGACCTTGTTTTTATAGATTGTCCCTATAAATTTCTTTTCTATATCACTCTTGGGGTCTTTCTCCTTTTATAGAACCCCCCCTTAATATTTCTTGCAGGGCTGGCTTAGTGGTCACATATTCTTTCAGTTTCTGCCAGTCTTGGAAGCTCTGCATCTCTCCATCCATTCTAAATGACAGTCTTGCTGGATAAAGTATTCTTAGCTGCATGTTTTTCTTGTTTAGTACCCTGAATATATCTTGCCAGGCCTTTCTGGCTTGCCAGGTCTCTGTGGATAGGTCTGATGTTATTCTGATGTTCCTCCCTCTGTAGGTAAGGAATCTCTTCCCCCTAACTGTCCTTAGGATGGTTTCCTTGGTTCTAAGATTTGTGAGTTTTACTATTACATGCCAGGGTGTTGGCCTGTTTTCCTTGATCTTGGGAGGGGTCCTCTCTGCCTCTTGGACACGAATGTTTGTTTCATTCCCCAGATTAAGGAAGTTGTCAGCTACGATTTGCTCAAATATATCTTCTAGTCCTCTCTCTCTCTCCACCCCCTCCGGGATTCCAATAATTCTAGCACTGGAACGTTTCATGGTGTCACTTATTTTTCTGATTCTATTTTCATGGATTCTGAGTTGTTTTCCCCTGGCCTCCTCTTTTCCCTTTTTATCTATTAATTGGTCTTCTAGGTCACTAATTTGTTCTTCTGCCTAGTTTACCCTAGCTGTTAGATTATCTAGATTAGATTGGATCTCTGTGATAGCATTTTTAAGTTGGCCAATTCAGCTTTTATTTCTGCCCTTAGGGACTCTATGTTGCAATTACTTGATTTCTCCATTCTAACTATTGTCTTCACAATTGCTACCCTGAATTCCATCTCCGGCATCTTGGTTACATCTGAATCCATTTGTAAATCTGTGGCATAAGTCATAATCTCTGAGTCTTTCCTATTTTGGGGTTTCCTCCTCTTAGTCATTCTGTTGAGGGGTATTTGAGTGAATGTATAGAGTCCAAATTATTGACCACAACTCAAGTAAGATGCACCTGTTTTCTAGGGACCTTAGGGTTGCTGGCCTCTTGTTTCCCCAGCTTGTCTTCTGGGGGAGGGGCCTGCCACACTGTTATTCAGTCACCCCTGTTTGGGCAGAGTTGCCCTGCCCCCTGTGGTGGGGGATGGGTTCAGTGAAAACCGGTTTTTTGAGGCTTTTGTTCTCTGGTGGCTTTCCCTGGCGACTTTCTATGTCTCTTCCAAGAGTCAGAGCAGAAAAGACCATTTCCAACCCTCTGCCTCAGAGCAGAGAAATCACAGTCTGTTCTTCAGTGAGCTCTCCAGGCCACACTATTTCCGTTTCTGTCTGTGCTGTTATAAACTGCAGCATCATGGGTTGTGCACCCCTCAGCAAGGCTCCCAGTCCTCACCTCCAGGTCGGGCACGTCTCTGCCCTTTGTACTTCTAAAACTGCCAGCCACCCCCAGTTCACACGCATGTCCCCGCCACTCTGGGTTTCCATCTGGGGGGCTGCCCTAAAGTCCTTTCCCCGCCACTCTGGGTCCGCAAGCCTCTGCCCCGTCCTCAGTGCAGGAGGCTATTGCTCACTGGCAGTGTAGGATCCCCATGGCTGGCTCCCTCCCCCTTCCGTTTTTCCTCCGATATTGCCCCTGGAATCACGGCTCCCCATTTCATTCCTTGAAACCAACCGCCTGCAATATTCTGTTTGTAGAGATCCGGGCCTACCTTCTTACATCTCAGGCTGATTTCATGGGTGTACAGAGTGGTCTGGTAGATATCCAGCTCAATTCTGGGGACTGGTTGGAATGGGGTCCCCTACTCCTCCACCATCTTTCCCCCCTCTATACATTCATATACTTTTGTGTTTCTATTCCTTTCATTTTAACTTGAAGAACTCTTTAGCACTTCTTGAAAGTCAGGTCTAGTGATGATTAACTACCTTATCTTTGGTTTGCCTTGGAAATTATATATTCTCCAATTTTGGATTGACAGTTGCTGGATACAGTATTCTGATTTGGCAGTTTTTCTTTCAGCCCTTTGAATATATCAACTTACTCTGTTCCGGCATGCCAGGTTTCTATTGAGTAATCTGCTGATAGTCATGGGGGCTCACTTGTTCAGGATGAGTTTTGTTTTGTTTGTTTGCTGCTTTCAGAGTTTTCTCTTTGCCGGGGCACCTGGGTGGTTCAGTAGGTTATGTGTCTGGCTTCAGCCCGGGTCATTATCCCAGGATCCTGAGATTGAGACCTGCACTGGGCTCCTTGCTCAGTAGGGAGTCTGCTTCTCCCTCTGCCTGCTTCTTCCTCTGCTGGCCACTCCCCCAGCTTGTGCGCTCCCTCTCTCTTCCTTTCTCTCTCTGACAAATAAACAAATAAAATATTTAAAAAAATTTTTCTCTTTGACTTTGACTTTTGACAATTTGATTATAATTGTCTTGTTATAGACTTCTTTAGATTTACCTTCTTTGATACCTTCAGGTTTCATGAATCTGGATATTTATTTCCTTCCCCAGAATTAGGATGTTTTCAATCATAATGTATATATTAATTCTTATATATAATGGTGTCTTAGAAGTCTTATAGACTACACTCTTTTTTCATTTTTTTTTCTTTTTGCTCCTCTGACTGGATAATTTGCATTACCTTGTCTTAAGTTCACTGATTTTGGGGGCACGGAGCAAGATGGCGGAGGAGTAGGAGTACTGGATTTTGTCTGGTCCCAGGAATTCAGCTGGATAGGGATCAAAGCATTTTGAACACATACGAATTCAACAGGAGATCGAAGAAAGGAGTAACAACAAGTCTCTGAACAGAAAAGCAACCACTTTCTGGAAGGTAGGATGTGCAGAGAACTAAATCCGAGGTGATATTCGGGAGGATAGACAGCGGGGTAGGGGGCCTCCGTCGGCCACTTCTGGCAAGTGATAGAGCAGCTGAGCACAAAATTGGAACTTTTAGAAGTCCTCTCTGCTGAGGGATGTCTCTCCAGTGGCTAAGCGGGGCATGGAAACCTCACTGGGACAGTGTGGTCTCAGGACCCTCAGGGTCACAGAAACACTGGGGGTGCCTGAGAGCAGCAGAGCTCCCAGGTATTGGAGCAGGGAATCTGGCTGCAGAGACAGAGCGGAGGAGTGGGCTCTCAGCTCGGGGTTGCCATAAACCGAGATTTGAGGCACAGTCGGGCCACTGCTCCTCCAGCAGGGACCCAACAGCAGCAGATCCGGGGAGACTCCCCTTCCTCCCCCGGGAGGAGTGGCATGAGAGCGCACCACAGGGATCTCCTGGGTTTGGAGACTCCACATGGGGATGTGTGCCAGAGATAGAAACACTCCTTCAGAGGCAGGGTGAGCACAGAGTGTGGCTGGAGACCGGGGAGATAGGAGTGACTGACTGTTTTTCTCTGGGGGCTCACAGAGTGAGGCCGAGTTCTCGGCTCCTCTAGGGTGGAGATTGGGAAGCGGCCATTTTCACTCTAGTCATCCAAAGCTGTACGGAAAGCTTGCAAGGAACAAAGCTCCCAAGAGCAAACCCGAGCAGATTTCGTAGCCCGGACCAGCAAGGGCGGGACAATTCTGCCTCCGGCAAAGACATTTGAGAACCACAGCAACAGGCTCCTCCCCCAAAAGATCAGCAAGAACAGCCAGCCAAGACCAAGTTTACCGATCAATGAGAGCGGCAGAACTCCAGAGATAGGGGAATACTGCACATAGAATTCATGGCTTTTTTTACCATGATTCTTTAGTCTTTCAAGGTTAATTTTTAACTTTATTTTTCTTTGAATTTTTCTTTTTCCCTTTTTCAACCAACGTCTATCAATCCCATTTTTAAAAAATATTTTTATTTATTTATTTATTAGAAAGAGAGCACACGAGTGGAGGGGAAGGGGCAGAAGGAGGGGGAGAAGCAGACTCCCCACTGAGCAGGGAGCCCTACTGGGGGCTTGATCCCACGTGGGGCTCAATCCCACGACCTTGGGATCATGACCCAAGCCGAAGGCAGACACTTAACCGACTGAGCCACCCAGGCGCCCCTTATCCCTTTTTTAAAAAATCTTTTTTATTTTCATTTCTAGAGTCATATTCTATCCCTTCATAGTAGTTAACCATATTTTTGGTATATATATATATATAAGTTGTTCTCTCTTTAAAATTTTGGGATACAGTTTCTTCTAACAGATCAAAATATGCCCTAAATCTCTAGTGTATGGCTTTGTTCTAGTCTCCTGCCTGATCACATTCTCTCCCTTTTTTTTATCCTCTTCTTTCTTTTTTCAACCAACTTCTTATCTTATCAATTCCTTTTATGAAATCTTTCATAATGTTCATCCTTACAGTCATATTCCATCCCTTCATCATATTAACTATTATAATTATATGTATATAAGTTTTTCTTTCCTTAAAATTTTGGGAGTGACTTTCTTCTAACAGACGAAAATATGCCCCAAATCTAGTGTGTGGCAATTATCTATGCACCTGCCTGATCATATTTGATCATATTCTGTTTTTTTGTTGTTGTTGTTGTTTGTTTGGTTTGGTTTTTCTTTGTTTGATTTTATCTTTTTCTTTTTCTTTTTTCTTTCTTTCCCTTTCTTTAACCCCAGCTTCGGGTCTTTTCTGATTTGTTTAGTGTATATTTTCTGGGCACATTGTTACCCTGTTAACATTTTGTTCTCTCATTTATCTATTCTCCTCTGCACAAAATGACAAGATGGAAAAAGTCACTTCAACAAAAAGAACAAGAGGCAGTACCGACTGCCAGGGGCCTACTCAATACAGACATTAGTACGATGTTGGAACTAGAGTTCAGAATGATGATTTTAAAGATACTAGCTGGGCTTGAAAAAAGCATGGAAATTGTTAGAGAAACCCTTTTTGCAGAAATAAAAGAACTAAAATCTAACCAAGTCAAAATCAAAAAGGGTATTAATGACATGCAATAAAAAATGGAGGCTCTAACTGGTAGGATAAATGAGACAGAAGAGAGAATTAGCCATATAGAAGACCAAGTCATGGAAAATAAAGAAACTGAGAAAAAGAGAGATAAAGAACTACTGGATCAGGAGGGCAGAATTCGAGAGATAAGTGATAGGATAAGATGAAACAACATTAGAATAATTGGGATCCCAGAAGAAGAAGAAAGAGAGAGAGGGGCAGAAGGTATATTGGAGCAAATTATAACAGAGAACTTCCCTAATGTGGGGAAGGTAACAAGCATCAAAATCCAGGAGGCACAGAGAACCCCCTCCTCAAAATCAATAAAAATAGGTCACCACCCTGACATTTAATAGTAAATCTCATGAGTCTCAGAGACAAGAGAAAATCCTGAGAGCAGCTCAGGAGAAAAGATCTGTAACCTACAATGGTAGAAACATTAGATTGGCAACAGACCTATCCACAGAGACCTGTCAGGCCAGAGAGGACTGACATGATATATTCAGAGTACTAAATGAGAAAAATATGCAGCCAAGAATACTATATCCAGCTAGGCCATAATTGAAAATAGAAGGAGAAATAAAAAGCCTCCAGGACAAACAAAAACCAAAGGAATTTGCAAACACAAAATCAGCCCTACAAGAAATATTCAAAGGGGAACTCTAAGCAAAGAGAGACACTAAAAGCAACATAGACCAGAAAGGAACACAGACAATATACAGTAACAGTCAGCTTACAAGCAATACAATGGCACTAAATTCATATCTTTCAATAGTTACCCTGAAAGGAAATGGACTCAATGCCCCAACCAAAAGACACAGGCTATCAGATGGATTAAAAGACAAGACCCATCGATATACTCTCTGCAAGAGATTCATTTTAGACCCAAAGACACCCCCAGATTGAAAGTGAAGGTGTGGAAAACCATTTCCCATGCTAATGGACACCAAAAAAAAGCTGGGGTGGCAATCCTTATATCAGACAAACTAGGTTTTAAACCAAAGACTATAATAAGAGATGAGGAAGGACACTATATTCCACTTAAAGGGTCTATCCAACAAGAAGATCTAACAATTGTAAATATCTATGCCCCAAACCATGGGAGCAGCCAATGATATAAGCCAATTAATAACAAAAGCAAAGAAACACATTGACAACAGTACAATAAGAGTGGGGGACTTTAACACCCCCCTGACTGAAATGGACAGATCATCTAAACAAAAGATCAACAAGGAAATAAAGACTTTAAATGACACACTGAACCAAAGGGACTTCACAGATCTATTCAGAACATTCCATCCCAAAGCAACAGAATACACATTCTTCTCTAGTGCCCATGGAACATTCTCCAGAATAGATCACATCCTAGATCACAAATCAGGTCTCAACTGGTACCAAAAGATTGGGATCATTCCCTGCATATTTTCAGACCACAATGCTTTGAAACTGGAACTCAATCACAAGAGGAAAGTCAGAAAAACTCAAATACATGGAGGCTAAAGAGCATCCTACTAAAGAATGAATGGGTTAACCAGGAAATCAAAGAAGAATTTAAAAGAGTCATGAAATCAATGAAAAAGAAAACACAACTATTCAAAATCTTTGGGATACAGCAAAGGCAGTGCTAACAGGAAGGTATATAGCAATATAAGCCTTTCTCAAGAAACAAGAAAGGTCTCAAATACACAACCTAACCCTACATAACCTAACCCTACACCTAAAGGAGCTGGAGAAAGAACAGCAAATAAAGCCTAAACCCAGCAGGAGATGAGAAATCATAAACACCAGAGCAGAAATCAATGAAATAGAAACCAAAAGAACAGTAGAACAGATGAACGAAACAAGGAGCTGCTTCTTAGAAAGATTAACAAGATTGATAAACCCCTGGCCAGACTGATCAAAAAGAAAAGAGAAATGACCCAAATCAGCAAAATCATGAATGAAAGAGGAGAGATCACAACCAACACCAAAGAAATACAAACAATTATAAGCATATATTATGAGCAACTCTAAGCCAGGAAATTAGATAATCTGGAAGAAATGGATGCATTCCTAGAGATATATCAACTACCAAAACTGAACCAGGAAAAAATAGAAAACCTGAACAGACCTATAACCACTAAGGAAATTGAAACAGTCATCAAAAATCTCCCAAAAAACAAAAGTCCAGGGCCTGATGGCTTCTCAGGGAAATTCTACCAAACATTTAAAGAAGAATTAATACCTATTCTTCTGAAACTTTTCCAAAAATAGAAATGGAAGGAAAACTTCGAAACTCGTTTTATGAGGCCACCATTACCTTGATCCCCAAACTAGACCAAGGCCCCATCAAAAAGGAGAATTGCAGACCAATATCCTTGATGAACATGGATGCAAAAATTCTCACCAAAATACTAGCCAATAGGATCCAACAGTACATTAAAAGGATTATTCACCACGACCAAGTGGGATTTATCCCTGGGCTGCAAGGCTGGTTCAACATCTGCAAATCAATCAATGTGATACAATACATTAACAAAAGAAAGAACAAGAACCATATGATCCTCTTAATAGATACAGAAAAAGCGTTTGACCAAGTACAGCATCCTTTCTTGATCAAAACTCTTCAGAGTATAGGCATAGAGGGTACAAACCTCAATATCATAAAAGCTATCTATGAAAAACCCACTGTGAAACTCATTCTCAATGGGGAAAAACCGAGAGCCTTCCCCCTAAGGTCAGGAACACGTCAGCGATGTCCACTATCACCACTCCTATTCAACATAGTATTAAAAGTCTTAGCCACAGCCATCAGAGAACAAAAAGAAATAAAAGGAATCCAAATCAGCAAAGAAGTCAAATTCTCACTGTTTGCAGAAAATATGATACTTTATGTGGAAAACCCAAAATACTCCACCCCAAAACTGCTAAAACTCATACAGGAATTCAGTAAAGTGGCAGGATATAATATCAATGCACAGAAATCAGTGGCATTCCTATACACCCACAACAAGACAGAAGAAAGAGAAATGAAGGAATCGATCCCATTTACAATTGCACCCCAAATCATAAGATACCTAGGAATAAATTTAACCAAAGAGGGAAAGAATCTGTACTCAGAAAACTATAAAATACTCATGAAAGAAATTGAGGAAGACACAAAGAAATGGAAAAACGTTCCATGCTCATGGATTGGACAAAGCAATATTGTGAAGATGTCAATGTTACCGCGAGTAATCTACACATTCAATGCAATCCCCATCAAAATACCATGTGCTTTTTTCAAAGAAATGGAACAAATAATCCTAAAATTTTTATGGAACCAGAAAAGACCCCGAATAGCCAAAGAAATGTTGAAAAAGAAAAGCAAGGCTGGCGACATAAGAATTCCAGACTACAAGCTCTATTACAAAGCTGTCATTATCAAGACAATATGGTACTGTTGCAAAAACAGACACATCGATCAATGGAACAGAATAGAGAGCCCAGAAATGGACCCTCAACTCTACGGTCAACTCATCTTTGACAAAGCAGGAAAGAATGTCCAATGGAAAAAAGAGAGTCTCTTCAACAAATGGTGTTGGGAAAATTGGACAACCACATGCAGAAGAATGAAACTGGACCATTTCCTTACACCACACACAAAAGTAGACTCAAAATGGTTGAAAGACCTAAATGTGAGACAGGAATCCATCAAAATCCTAGAGAAGAACACAGGCAGCAACCTCTTTGACCTCAGCCGCAGCAACTTCTTCCCAGAAACATCACCAAAGGCAAGGGAAGCAAGGGCAAAAATGAACTATTGGGACCTCATCAAGATAAAAAGCTTTTGCACATTAAAAGAAACAGTCCACAAAACCAAAAGACAACCGACAAAATGGGAGAAGATATTTGCAAATGACATATCAGATAAAGGGCTAGTATCCAAAAATCTATAAAGAACTTCTTAAACTCAACACGCAAAGAACAAATGATCCAATCAAGAAATGGGCAGAAGACATGAACAGATTTTTGGCCAGATCCAAATGGCCAACAGACACATGGAAAAGTGCTCAACATCGCTTGGCATCAGGGAAATCCAAATCAAAACCTCAATGAGATGCCACCTCACACCAGTCAGAATGGCTAAAATTAACAAGTCAGGGAACGACAGATGTTGGCGGGTTTGTGGAGAAAGGGGAACCCTCCTACATTGTTGGTGGGAATGCAAGCTGGTGCAGCCACTCTGGAAAACAGTATAGAGGTTCCTCAAAAAGTTGAAAATAGAACTACCCTATGATCCAGCAATTGCACTACTGGGTACTTACCCCAAAGATACAAATGTAGGGATCTGAAGGGGTATGTGCACCCCATTGTTTATAGCAGCAATGTCCACAATAGCCAAACTGTGGAAAGAGCCAAGATGTCCACCGACAGATGAATGGATAAACAAGTTCTGGTATGTATATACATATGTATGTATATACAATGGAATATTATGCAGCCATCAAAAAGAATGAGATCTTGCCATTTGCAATGATGTGGATGGAACTGGAGGGTATTATGCTGAACAAAATAAGTCAACCAGAGAAAGACGTGTAACATATGACCTCACATTTCTGCTCTGATCTTTATTATTTCTCTTCTCCTGCTGGGTTTAGGCTTTATTTGCTGTTCTTTCTCCAGCTCCTTTAGGTGAAGGGTTAGGTTGTGTATTTGAGACCTTTCTTGTTTCTTGAGAAAGGCTTGTATTGCTATATACTTTCCTCTCAGGACTGCCTTTGCTGTATCCCAAAGATTTTGGACAGTTGTGTTTTCATTTTCATGGGTTTCCATGAATTTTTTTAATTCTTCTTTAATTTCCTGGTTGACCCATTCATTCTTTAGTAGGATGCTCTTTAGCCTCCATGTATTTGAGTTCTTTCCGGCTTTCCTCTTGTGATTGAGTTCTAGTTTCAAAGCATTGTGGTCTGAAAATATGCAGGGAATGATCCCAATCTTTTGGTACCGGTTGAGACCTGATTTGTGACCTAGGATGTGATCAATTCTGGAGAATGTTCAATGGGCACTAGAGAAGAATGTGTATTCCGTTGCTTTGGGATGGAATGTTCTGAATATGTCTGTGAAGTCCATTTGGTCCAGTGTGTCATTTCAAGTCTTTATTTCCTTGTTGATCTTTTGCTTAAATGATCTGTCCATTTCAGTCAGGGGGGTGTTAAAGTCCCCCAGTATTATTGTATTGTTGTCAATGTGTTTCTTTGCTTTTGTTATTAATTGGCTTATATCATTGGCTGCTCCCATGTTCAGGGCATAGATATTTACAATTGTTAGATCTTCTTGTTGGATAGACCCTTTAAGTAGGATATAGTGTCCTTCCTCATCTCTTATTACAGTCTTTGTTTTAAAACCTAGTTTGTCTGATATAAGGATTGCCACCCCAGCTTTCTTTGGTGTCCATTAGCATGGTAAATGGTTTTCCACCCCCTCACTTTCAATCTGGGGATGTCTTTGGGTCTAAAATGAGTCTCTTGCAGACAGCATATGGATGGGTCTTGTTTTTTAATCCAGTCTGATAGCCTGTGTCTTTTGATTGGGGAATTTAGCCCATTTACATTCAGGGTAACTATTGAAAGATATGAATTTAGTGCCATTGTATTGCCTGTAAGGTGACTGTTACTGTATGTTGTCTGTGTTCCTTTCTTTATCAATGTTCTCATTTTCTTTTTGCATTGGTTTCTTGATTTTATTTAGTTATCTATCAATGTTATAGCTCACTGAGCTTCTTTAGAATAATTATTTTGAATTTTTTATTAAAAATTCATAGATCTCCTTTTCTTAGTGTTTGTTCCTGGAGATTTACTTTGTTTCTTAAAAAAACAAAAACAAAAGAGATTTATTACCAATTTGAGGCAGGCAGGGGGAGGAGGAGCAGGAGAGGAAGAGAGAGTCTTAAGCAGACTCCATGCTGAGCATAGAGCCTCATGTGGAGCTTGATCTCACACCCTGAGTTCACGACCTGAGCTGAAACCAAGAGTTGGATGCTCAACTGACTGCACCACTGAGACATCCCTTTACTTTGTTTCTTTTAGTGTATCATATTTCCCTGATTTGTTGTGTTTCTTGTAGCTTTGTGTTCATGTCAGCACATTTGAAGAAGCAGTCATCTCTTCCACTCTTTACAGATGGTTTTGGTGGGGAAAGACTTTCACTAATTACTCTGGCTAGATTCTGGGAGTCTTTCAAACTTTTCTATGGATATTTATGCACCCCTCCTCATCCTCTATTTCAGATGCACCTTCTCCTAATTTTGCAGAGCCATGTGGGTTGCTATAAACCACCCACCTCTTTTTCCTAGGTCAGTGCACTGAATGGCCTGGACATTGAGTGCAAGCTCCACTTCTTTTCCTCCTTCCTGAAGGGGACAGTGAAAGGTACATAGCTTTTCAAAGTTGTAAACCTTTTCCCAATCTTGCAGATCCATGCTGGCTGCTTGAGAGCCACCCACTCCTTTTCTTTGTTCACACCTTCCCCTAGGCTTTCAAAATTTGCTTGTTTCCTCAAAACTCTGAATGAGGTGAAACGGAAGCAGTGTGTTAAATACATGCTTCACTTTCTATTTTTCCCAAGGGAGATATCTCAGGCCATGTTGATCTCTGTCAGTGTTAACCTCTGCCCACTTGGGAGAGGATCTGATGTGGGTAAAGTGAAACTGCTCTTCCTACTTATTTCAATGAGCTTGTTCTTGGATGTACACTCATTTGGGGTGCTGGAACCTCTTAACTGGATTCTGGAAATTTCATAAAGTTATTTTGGTCTATATGTCAACATTAAAGCAGTGTTTCTGTGGAAGAACAAGAACTGGAACTTCTTATTCTACCATCTTGCTAATTACCCCTGAGCCACATTTGTGTGTAGATATTCTGTTTAAGTTATTTTAACTTTGTTACCAATTTTTTTTATATTGTCTTTTTGTTTTGAGTCCTTTTTTATGTGTTTAATAGTTTGAAACATTTTTACTTATAGCTCTATTGTATGACACTTTTGAAGGCCTAATCCTATCATCTCTCACTCATGGTAATTTGTTTTCTGGTGTGTTTTGTCATTTTAAGTCATGTTCATTATTTAGGGGAATTATCAGTAGAGAACCTGAGGAGCTTAGGATAAGAATATATACTGTTAGGATGGTTTTCATTTGATTCTTCCATGTTTCACAGGATATTATCACCCAAAACTTCTTTCTCTCTTACCTTCGTGGCGCAAGGATTCTTTCTTAAGAAAAATCAGTCCCCAAATGCAATTGAGGACAAATTCGTGGTTACAAATTCATAGGGAAGATTTTATTTTCCTATTCCAAGCTTGAGTTAGCACAGGTATCATACTATTGATGAGAGCAGTCTTTTTAGCCCATGGCTTATCGGAGACCTTTTCACTTTGAACATCAGTGTTATATGGATATCTCGGTTACATGTATTTTTGTTGTTGTTGTTGTTGTGTCTTGTGTTTTGTGAGGTTTTTTTGGGGGGGTGTTTTGTTTTGTTTTGCTTCTTGTGGTTTCCAAGGCTCATCTCCTGACCTTATGTAGGTATAAGTTCAACCCTCTTAGAGGGGTTCTCGCTTCCTCCCTCACTCCCTCCTCCCCTTTTTCTCTTCCTTCCTTGACTATGTAGTACATTCATGTGGTATAAATTATGAAAATACAAAAGAGTATACTATGAAAAATAAGTCACCCCCTCTTCCTAAGCCCTCATTATTCTGGTCTCTCACCAGGGGCAACCCTTATTATCAATTTCTTATGTATTCTTTCAAAAAATATTCTGTGCACACTCATGTGTTTTTCTTTTCCCATCCATATGTCACAACATGATACATAGTCTTATGTATTATTTTTTTCTTATAAATACACTTTTGGAGGTTATTCCTTCTCTATACATAAAAACCTATAAATGTTCTTCCTACTGAGGTCATAGTATCAATTACATGTACATACTGTCTGCTATCAATGTTTTTAAACTTTTGCTTTTACAAACAGTATACTTTAGTGAGAACCTTTCATATAATTACTTTTATACATATGTGAGGATATATTAAGCTAATTCTTAGAAGTGAAATTATGATTTGAAATATATATGGTTTTTGTGAAAAAATGCAAGAAGGTGTCTATTTTCCCATACTCACAAAATGTAGTGTGTTAATAGATTTCAGTCTCTACTAACAGGTAAAAATGATCTCATTAATTTTTAACTTTTCATTTATAGTATTACGAACAAGATTGAGCTTTAATAAATACGTTTAAAAGTCATTTCAGGGATGCCTGGTTGGCTCAGTCGGCTGAGGGTCTGCCTTTGGCTCATGATCCCAGGTCATGATCCCAGGGTCCCAGGATAGAGTCCCACATTGGGGTCCTTGCTCGGCAGGGAACCTCCTTCTCCCTCTGCCTGCTGCTCCCCCTGCTTGTTCTCACTCTCTCTCTTTCAAACAAATAAATACAATCTTTAAAAAATTAATTAATTAATTAAAAAGTCATTTCAATTTTCTTTTCTGTAAGCTTTGTATTTATATACTTCGGCCATTTTTATAATGGTTGTAGGACTTTTTTTGACTTGGAGCAGCGAAGCCCCCATCGTGTGTGCAAGTGAAGTACTGAGATTAACCTTCTCAGACACACTCTCAAGCCTGATGCTACAGCAATTGATTTAAATGGTAAATCTATTTATGCGACTGACCTATTAAAATCGCTTGGGTGGCTCCTTATTAACAAAATAATCTCAAACCTCGTAAAATAGTAATGTAAAGCCTTCCAACATCTGGCTCATATTTATCTCTTAATTCTCAGCTTTAGTCATCAACTAGTTCACACTACTCTTGCAACACTGAACTGCTTCACATACCATGCTGCTTTCCCAATGCTGTATTCTATTCCTAAAATACATTCCTCTTGGCCCTTATTTCACTCACCAGCCTCTTATCCACTATCATAATCACAGCCTTTTCTGAGTTCATTTCTACTTATCCTCTGTGATGCATTTAAACCATAACTTCTTTTAATCTCTTAAGGCAGAGTCTGGTGCCACTCCTCTGCACGCTCAAATTGCCTATTGTAACTATTAAAATTATCTGATTGGGGCACCTGGGTAGCTTAGTCGGTTAAGTGTCTGACTCTTGATTTCAGCTCAGGTCATGATCTCAGGGTTGTGAGATTGAGCCCCATGTCGGGCTCTGCACTGGACATGGAGCCTGCTTGGGATTCTCTCTCTCCCTCTTCCTTGCAAATACTCCTCCTCCCTCTTTTAAAAAAATATATCTGATTATGTGACAGTCTTTCCACTGGGCTGAGAACTTATTGTTAAGGACTCTATTAATCTTTGAATTCCTAGAATGTAGCATGTATACATCAATACTGTTTATTAAAAAAATGAATGTACCCACCAAATAAACTAGGATAACCTTCCCCAGGGATAGAGAATTAGAAAAAGTGTGGGAGGAAAAATGGATGCAACAGTGTACTCTTCTTCCTAACCACTCCCTGCTTTTCACCAAACATACTTTAGGCAGGTGTATTAGTTTTGAATATGGTTATACCAAGAAGCAGTGGAGATACTATGTCTAAAAAGGAAAATGCACACACATGTGTGTGTATTTGTGTGTGTTTTCAGAAGGTCATTAAGATGGTAGAGCACATGCAAAAAATAAATACCTGTAATTAAAAAATGCATACAAATGAATTGTTCCAGAATGTGAAAAGTATTATCAGAGCCTGGGAGAATTCATGCCTCTCAAGAAATAAAGAATATTTTCATCTGAGATGAACTAGTGTAATTAGTATGGGTTAGCAACCAGCATCATGATGGAGACATAATTGATATTTTGAGGAGTAGTTTTTAAAGTTTATTCCTCCTGTTGAATGACTCAGCTGTTTCAGAAAACAAAACCAAATAAAAAGTACAAATGAATGGATGAGTATGCCATGAAGGCCATTCTTAGATGATCAAAGCTCTGACTATTTTAGTTACTGCCAGTATTACACATGTCCCCTTCATAAATGCTACTCTAAACGGTTAACCAGCACAACATTGGAGGTCTGCCTGGGCTCTTTGCTTGGGCTGAGGGTCCCAGAAAATTAGAAGAATTCTGAGAATCAGTATGTTCTCTTTTTTTCCGCCGTACTGTTATCATCACGGTTACCTCAAGAGAAGGAGAGATTTAATTCAAAATACTGGACCTGAATCTTTTGTTTAGATTATCTGATCTCACTGAACTCTTGCTGAAAGTAGATCAGAGAAAAAAAGAAGGAGAGGGTCCCCAGGCTCATACTGATGGCCAGTTTCCTGCATTGTGGGCAAAATCCATTTCTAAATCCATCAACCATTTTACGTAGGGCACCAAATTATAAGAGACAGATTAAAATAGACTTAAGGTGGAAAAAGAATAGTGGGGAAGAGAGAGAGATGTTTTGTTATATTTGTTTTGTTCTAGACTACTGGGGGCTTCCATACTCAAAGAGTTAAACAACCAGCCTCAGAAAATAAGAACTAAGGCAATTCTGGCCTTCAGGCAATGAAAACCAGGGATGCACACTGTCAGCTCTCTCTCTCTTTCTTTCTCTCTCATTTCTGCTTCTCTTGGCCTGTTGGTTTCACTCTTTCTTATAAGCCAGTGACCGTACATGATGGGAAATACTGATTCTAACAGCAATGGGTTCAGAACCTCACAGCTTCGGATTAGAGAAAATAGAGATTTTACTCCACAGTCCCTGAAATGAAGTATTCCTGGAACATAATGCAATTAGCCAGGCTCAGCCTGAACCACACAGCCACCACTTGGCTAAGTCAATATGACTTGTGGGGGCTGGGGGTTGGGGCACTATGATGGTTCCACCTTGGATTGTGTCTACTCCTTTGCTTAATTATTGCATTTGACAAGGGCTAGTGTCAAGGGGTGTGGAGGTGCTCTATGAGAACCACGGGGTGGGAGCTAGTGAAGGGGGGATTATCAACAGCAAAAAAAGGGAGGAACTGGGGCAGCAAAAAAAAAAAAAAGACATCAACTTCAGCAACCACCAGAATAACATTGATTTTATGGGACATTATGTTCTGTTTCAGCAGTGCTCCTGACAAGTGAACTTTGTGAACTTACAAATTGGAGACCGCCTATATCTGAAAAATTACTCAAGGGAAAAAAGGACAATGGTTGTGGGAGAAAGTGCATCATGTCATTTATCATCTGTTTTCCCCTTGAAGAACAGGCGTGGCTTTCCTTTGGGTTTCTGGTCGTTCCAATGAGGTTGCTTCCTTAGTTGATAGGCCAAAGCCATTGCCCTTTAGGTCAAAGCCCAAAGTCAGTCTGATTGTCAGCAATAAAATCTCTCCTATCCTCTGAGGAGTGAATCAGGACATTCTTTAGAGTGTCAAACATATAAATTATCTTGTTCACAGGTCAATATTTACTACATATGATATCAAAGTATAAATTAACAACATACAAATAGTATATAGTCTCTATAGTTTATTCTAAAATAACTGCCTTAAGGTTCATGTTAGAATGTTCCCTGTGATGAAAGTTTTATAGTAATTATTCTTATACTATATAGACATATTTTGGTTAGATAATTACTACATGGAAACAATATGGTGTGTAGTGTATTTGTTTTTTATAGAAATGCCAAAATAATATAAATTAACACACCCCAAAAGCCACACTATGCTTTCTTGACCGTATAGCCCTGTCCTAGGGCACCTGAGTAACTCATCTGTTCTGAAGAAAAACCTATAGGAATACAATGTAGGAAAGTTACTCAGATTTTTGGCAGATAACTCTGGAAAGATTTTTTAAAAGTCATTTCATGCAATTGCTTTGCAAATGTTAAAAAAAAGGAACAAGAACATGGAAAGTTTCCCAAGATGCAAAATGCAAAATCCAACAATCACAACTGAAATACAATTCATAACAGCTACCAGATTCTCAACAACTTCCTAGTTGTTGGAAAAAAAGTAACTTTTTTTTGTTTGAAAAGTTAAAATACCCTCCTCCCAAGTTTTATTTTCTTTCTTTCCCTTAACTGTGAAAGAATGTAAGATTTCATAACAGCAGACATTCCGCTTGCTTTTGATTGAGTCACTTTATGCAGATATTTGACCATGTTGAAAAGAGAATTGAGAAAGAAAATGTTCTTCCTATCACTGACATTCTTTAAACACTCACTGGAGCATCTGAGGTGACAGCATGGTCATAGAGGCTATCACGCTCTGTGATTTGGTTGTAACTAAACATTCACTGTCAGAGCCATTGAACTAAAGAGTTTTACATTGGAAGCCCTGTACAGACCCAGTGTGAAACAGCTCAGATTTTAAGTAACCCTCAACTTGTATGGGGTCTGACCTTAGTCTTGTAGTTTAGAAAAAAAATAGGTTATAAACCTTGCCCTGTCTTCAACATTTAAAATGCTTCTGTGGGGCACAAATGGTTTATTACTTTCTTAGCTCATGGTAAGAAACCCACGAACATTTAAATCTGCTCTCTTACAAAACTAAACTTAGCCTCATTTTGACAGTTTACTTTGGCCTAAAGTATTTCCTTTAGTCAGATACCTTCAACAGTCTAACTCATCCACTGGCATGGATGGAGTGTTAAATGGAATTAAGGATTCACAAGCTCATGTGATTATCATTTCAATTCAAAGGAAAATTTGACCTCTGGGAACTGAAAATGGACTTATTTCATACAGTTTGTGGTTATTCTTGTGATTTAATTTTGACTAATTGTCTAATGATCATGTCTATCTCCCCCAACTTTTAGCCAGACCTCTTGAAATTCACAGTTTTAGAAATTCTGTTGGGAGAAGCAATGGCAAGTCCGAAGGCATTGAATGTCTTGAAATTCAGTATTTTTTTTTAATGCAGAGAGGCCATAATTGGAATTACTATATATTAAACAGTTCAGTGTTGATTTCATATGTTTTGATATATTTTTCCTTTTTTTGTAACTAGCTGAGATTGAACAGTGAAAGAAGTAAAAAGAAAATGACATCAAATTCAAGGTCAACTTTTAAGATTATTTATTTATTTATTTGACAGAGACACAGTGAGAGAGGGAACACAAGCAAGGGGAGCGGGAGAGGGAAAGGCAGCCTTCCCACTGAGCAGGGAGCCCGATGCGGGGCTCGATCCTAGGACCCTGGAATCACGACCTGAGCCGAAGGCAGATGCTTAACGATGGAGCCACCCAGGCTCCCCAGTAAATAAAATCTTCAAAAAAATTAAGGCTTAGACATTTAGGAACTGGTACTTGTTATTAGTATTATTTTTTTTTTAAGATTTTATTTATTTGAGAGAAAGAGAGAGAGAGCACATGAGAGGGGGGAGGGTCAGAGGGAGAAGCAGACTCCCTGCTAAGCAGGGAGCCTGATGCAGGACTCGATCCTGGGACTCCAGGATCATGACCTGAGCCAAAGGCAGTGGCTTAACCAACTGAGCCACCCAGGTGCCCTTGTTATTATAATTTTTGCAAGAACTAGGATTTATTGGCTGGCGTGAATAAGGAGGGGGCAGTGCCGAGGTTCGCATGAGGACAGAGCCCGCCATCTGTCCAGGGGGGCAATGATTAGGGACGTTTTTGACCCACAGCCATCTGGGATGAGCTGCTTTTCAGCCACTATGTCTTCAAATTCATCCGCATTAAACTTAGTAAAGCCCCACTTCTTGGAAATGTGGATCTTCTGGCGGCCAGGGAACTCGCCCTTGGCCCTGTGTAGGGCCTCAATCACATCCTCCTTGTTCAGCAGCTTTCTACAAATGGAGTTGATGACTTGGCCAATGTGGACCCTGGCCACTGTGCCCTGGGGCTTTCCAAAGGCACCCTGCATACCTGTCTGGAGCCTGTCAGCCCCAGCACAGGACAACATCTTGTTGATATGGATGCCGTGGAAGGGGTAGAGCCACACTTCGATGTGAAAAATATCTTTGCCACAGTTGTTCACCACGTACTTGCGGGCACAAACTCGGGCAGTTTCCGTGGCTTCAGAGGAAGGCTGCTCATATTCATCTGACACCATGTGGCCACATGGTGGGAACTCATTCACTTTTGCCTTCTTCCGCCCCAGGTCAAAGATGTGGATCTTGGTGTCAGGGGCACCTCTGCAGAAGGGAGACTTTGGATACGACTTGTTCCTATTGGTAGTATTCTTACAATAGTGGTAACAGCTGGTAGGGACATGGCCCATGGAGACACCAGGATCTCTTGGGTCTTTGCTTAGGTTTCCGCTTGTACATAGCTTTATTGTATTTCTTCCTCCTTTTACAAAACCATTGCTTTATCTGTTTTACTGTCATGTTAAGTTCAAATGCAAGTGATTGGCTATCTTCTCAAGGTCAACTTTTAATTCCAGCCCTAATACAAAATGATATGTCATCTAGAACAAATTATTTCAATTATCTGAAATTCAATTCTCTTTGTATCATTTAATGACAGCTGCTGTAACAAACAACTGCAAAACCTCTTTATTCATTATTAAAACATAATAAAATATATTTTCTGATCACAAAATCCAAAGAGAATTTTCTTATCAGATGACTCTTGAGATAGCACCCTTTCAGGTAGTAATTTAGGGACTAGTCCTATTTCATATTATGGCTCTGTTATTTTAGAATCTTTCCTTTTTGGTTCCAAAGACAGGGAGAGAGAGAGCAAGGAAGACCCTGTAGGATGATTCAGGAGCCAGACTTAGAAATGGTTTATGTCATATCATGGCTTATATCATTCCACAGATAAGAACTCCATCACATCCACAAAGTGGATAACCTGTATCAATTTTGAATGTTATCAAATAAATTTTCATATCATATTAATACTAAATGAATTCCCTAGACGTAAGATAAGTGGAAATGATGGACATGTAGCATTACCTTTGCCACAAAAAGTAAATGAATGAGGTTAAATGAGCTCTACATCCTCCTTCCAAAGTCTGTAGTTCAGTGAATAAAGAGAAAATACAGGATAAGATTCAAGGAAAGCAGAACTAGTCAAAGTTGCAAAGAGCAGCATTCAACACTGGACTGTCAATCTGCAGGGGGCCAGAACCATGTGTGATATTTCTCATAATTTCCCACATATTTACATGCAACATATGGGCACTTATTAATGTTTGCCATTGAAGGTCCTTAAATTAAAGCTGAGAGACTTAAAGGTGGGATGAAACTGGTGAAAGGAGTAAAATAAAGACTGGGTACTCTTGAAGACAAATTTTTTTAACCTCAATATGTGAGCATTAGCCACTCTTGGCATGGAGAAAAAAGTCAATATGGAATTAAACAATCAGCTCCAAAAAGAATCCCACCTACCCGCCTTTATGTGAACATCTCCATTTCTGTTGAAGGACGTGGTTCACATCCTCAGTTATGGCAATACAATCACATATATTGTAACAATGAGGTTCTTTCTAGGGAAAAGGACAGGCCCTTAAAGCTCCTCAAAAACTTTTATTTTAGAGTTTTATATTTTATATTGGGTTTGTTTGTTGTTAGTGGTAGTTTTCTGTTGTTGTTGGGTTTATTTTTTGGTTTTTTATTTTGTTTTGTTTTTTCATTTTTTTTTTTAGATGAAAAGCAAACACTTATAGATCAAAGAGTCTTGCTTTTGTAGGAAGTTTTCCAGAATCCATAAACTATCCATGAGGACAATTCTTCAAACACACAATGATTTCAAGAAAATAAAACAAAGCTGTTGGACTTCTGCCCTGTGTCGTCAGGGACAAAGGCGTGTCTCTCAATTAGAAAACTCTTTGCTATAGCCTAGCCTCATGACTTGAAGCTGCCTGCTGATTTCTATCAGTTCTGATGCCAATCTGAGCCTGGTCTCTAAATTCTAAAGTGACAGTGGATACATTGTCTTAAAAACATTCCTACTCTCTCACACCAATAGAGAAACAGAGGAACTTTGGGGAAATTTAATAATAGCCAATATTTATTAAGTACTTATTTTGTGCCAAGCACTGCTCTAAGATGTTTGTATGTATTAGCACAATTAATCCTTTCTTTGAGAGAAAGTTACTATTTTAGACCTCATTTCTTTAGATGAAGAAAGTAAAGAACAGCAAAGTAGCACACTTGGAAAAGAAGTAGAGCCAGAATTCAAGCTCTCATATTTTGGCTTCAGAATCAAGTTCTTAACTGCATCACATATTGCCTGTGGTGACATAGAATACCACAAGCAGTCATCTTCAACCAAGAAAAAAGTCTGTCCTGAGGGGAAATGCTTTCTCTTGAAAGAAGATGATGCATCCACTTGGAAACTGAGGGTAAGAGATACATTCTAGTAGTCTGTGCTCTAAGATATGTCTTCCAGCATCTCTGACATGTAAAGAGCTTGAAAGTCAACACTCCCATCTTTATAACAAGAAAAAACTGAACGAACTACAAATCAACTCTTGGACCTATCAGAGAACTAAGGTTGTAGGGAAAACTACCACCCACATATGGACACAAAGGTGACCTCAGAGAGTCACAGCTGAGATCTGCTTACCTGAAGAATAGAAACAACTGGAACTATAAACCTGTAGGCATGGTTAAGTGTAATTTTGATAAATTTCTGCAGACTGAGTTGGACTAGCCTGTAGGAGAGAAACTCTTGGTAGCCACAGTCTTATGGGACCCCACAGTTTCCCGGGCTTTACTTCCAGGAAACCCACCATGTTCTCATGGTGAAATGTTGAGAAAGATCCCCTCCCAGCTCTAGCAGGAAAAGGGGAAGAGCAACAAGGTAAAATACCCCTAAAACATTCTCCATAGCAAAGGCCTACTCTCTAGGGAAAAATAAAACTTTACCAGAGCCTAATCCCACCTGCCATAAGGGCATTTCTCTCACTTCATCACTCTGTAGCTTTCATGATTCACCTAAGGGGGTGAAGGATCTCAGAAACACATGTGAAGGCATGCACTTTCGAGCCCATTTGATGCCAGGTCATCATGAAATTCAATCCCTTTGTGATCTAGGACTGCAGTAAAAAACACAAACACGCTTTAGGGTCCTCTTGCATATGCCCAAGAAGATCATGTCTGCCAGCTCTTCAAGCAGCTGCAGTAGAAAGACAATGTCTGCTCCATGCCTGTTCACAAGGATGATGAGGTCCAGGTGGTTTAGGGACACTACAACGATCATCGAGTTGGCATGGCAGTCCAGGCTTAGGGAAAGGAATATATCATCTACACTGAATGGATGAAGCCTGAGAAGCTAACAGCATAACTATTCATGTGGGCATTAACCTGAGCAGGTTATCATCAGGCTAAAACTGAACAAAGAGGAAAAAAAATTCTTGAGTGCAAAGCCAAATCTTGACAACTTGGAAAAGAGAAAGGCAAATATAAAGAAGAACTTATTGAAAAAATGCAGAATTGAATATAATCTGTTGTGTATCCATAGTTTAACTGTAAATTTTTAGGTAGTATAGGCTCCTTTGGAACATTTCAAAATGTCTCTGGAACATTTCATTTCCATCCCGTTTTGCTACTCATCTGTAGCTCTATAAATCTACTTTTGCAATTTTGATTAATAATTCTATGAATGAAAGTTAAAAGTGTCACCCCCACACACACACCCTTGAAGGTCACAGCTCAAGGACACAGGATTACTAAAAGAAAGATTTAGTCATGAGATTACAGAATGGTTTTTTGCCCAACCTTAGATTAGTACTACACTAACAGAGCTGCAGCAGAATAACAGTGGATTGCAGTTGTTAGTTTTGCAAGACACAGACTCTCTATAAGGAGTAGTACTTAGGAAAGTCCAATGTCAACAGGGGGAAAAAAAACAAGAACATTAGATGCATTTGAAGCCTCTGGCACCTACAGCTACAATAAACATTAGACACAAGCCACTCCTACCTAGATTAACACAAACTTCACACTAAAGGATTATTTAGTTTACTTCCTGTTCTCCAATACATAATGTCAGGCTTTCAATAAAAATGACAAAGCATGCTACAAGGCAAGAAAAAACAGTTGGAAATGGGCGCCTGGGTGGCTCAGTTGGTTAAATGGCTGCCTTCAGCTCAGGTCATGATCCCAGGGTCCTGGGATCGAGTCCCGCATTGGGCTCCCTGCTCAGCAGAGAGCCTGCTTCTCCCTCTCCCTCTGCCTGCCTCTCTGCCTACTTGTGCTCTCTCTCTCTATCTCTGTCAAATAAATAAATAAAATCTTAAAAAAAAAGAAAAGAAAAAACAGTCAGAAAGGACAAAGAAAGAATTAGACTCAGATATGGCAGAGATGTTGGAATTATCATACTGAGAATTTAAAATAAATATGATTAACATGTTTCTCTAATGGAAAAAGTGGACAAGATGTAAGAACAAATGAGTAATGTAAGCAGAGAGATGGAAACTCTAAGAATCAAGAGGAAATGCTAGAAATCAAAACCAGAATGCTTTCCATGGGCTCATCAGTGGACTGGACATGGCTGAGGAAAGAAGCAGTGAGCTTAAAGATAGATCAAGAAAAACTTCTCAAACCATCAAGAAGGTGAAAAGACAAGGTAGATAATGAAAGGAAAGTTTTCCAAATCATGTATCTGATACGGGACTTGTATCTAGCAAAGAGTCTGACTCATGGTAAAAAACCTATGCATGGTTTCTCAGGTCTGAGCATGGGCAGTGACATGATTTGTCAGGCAGACCTCATGGTGGACAGCTGTACTCTGCACACCAGACTGGGTGCATGGCTGGTACACTGCAGTTTCTGAAGGGAATTGTACTTAAGGACTCAAGCCTCTATGAGTGGTCAAGGGATCATGCTCTTTGCATATTTATGTTCCTGGCCCCAGTGCTTTCATTCTTAGCTCATTTCATCTGAGGCCTTGGACAGATCTTCCCAAAGACCTCTGCTGAGAACTTCTTTTACAGGGGAGAGGAGGACACCTGTAACACACTTTTCCCTACTCTAACCCATTACCCAGTATTTTCACACTCCTAGTATTTCCCTCCCTCCCTTGCCCCACCACCACCATCCATAATACTGCCAGAGAGTTTTGTTTGGGCTTCCTCAACCTTGAGACAACCCTACATTCATGCTGAACCACCTGACCCTCAACTCATACATCATACCATGGAGAAAAATGGGAAAGGAGAGTGCTCTTTCTCCCAGCTCAGCTGCACTCATGACAGCTAAAATACATTTAAAAAATTTTCAACTTGGGTGCCTGGGTGGCTCAGTCAGTTAAGCGTCTGCCTTCAGCTCAGGTCATGATCCCGGGCTCCTGCTCAGCAAAAAGTCTGTTTGTTCCTTTCCCTCTGCCCCTCCTCCAGCTTGTGTTCCCTCTCTCTCTCTCTCTCTCTCTCTCTCAAATAAATAAATAAAATCTTTAAAAAAATTTTTTACAACTCAATAATAAAAGATAACCCAATTAAAAAATGGGGAAAAGATCTGGACAAATATGTCTCTAAAGATATACAAATAGACAAAAATCACGTGAACAGATGCTCTGCATCACTACATATCAGAGAAATGAACAAGAAATGAGATAACACTTTGTATCCACTAAGATGGCTGTGATGAAAAAGATGGATAAGAATGTGTTGGCAAGGGTATAGAGAAGTTGGAACACTCATACATTGCTAGGGTGAATGTAATATTGTGCAGCTGCTTTAAAAAACAATCTGGCAATTCCTAAAAAGGTTAAAATAGACTTACCATATGATCTAGAAATTCTACTCCTAGCTATGTATGCAAAAAAGATGAAATGAAATGCAATGAAAAAGAATTGAAAACATGTGCCCTTATAAGAACATGTACACAAATGATCATAGCAGCTTTATTCATAATAACCAAAAAGTAAGAATAACTCAGTGTTTATCAACTGATGAATGGATAAATAAAATGTGGTATATCCAAACAATGGAATATTATTCAGCAATAAAAAGAAATAAAGTACCAGTACTTGCTGCAACATAGATAAACCTTAAAAACATTATGTTAAGTGAAAGAGACAGTCACAAAGGACCACATATTGTGATTCCATTTATAGGAAAGGTCAATAATAGGCAAATCTATATAGACAGAAAGCAGGCTAGTGCTTGTCTACACCTGGAGGGGTGACAGAAGAATTGAACAGTGATGTTTAAAGCAAGTAGGGTCTCATTTGGGGGCAATGAAAATATTCTAAAACTGATTGTCATGGTGGATGCATAACTCTGTCAATGTACCAAAAGCTATTGAATTTTATACTTTAAAGGGGTGAACTGTAAGTTATATGAATTATATCTCAATAGAGCTATAAAAAGATATACTTAAAGTGTTAAACATTGTATACAATTTCTGAACGACCAAAGGTGAAATTAATTAGAAATGTACTGACCATAGCTCTATACAGTTTAAAATCCATTTAATATTTTTTAAATCTTTTTTGAACACAAGTATATTTCTAGTTCTTAGGATAATATTTAACATAACAGTGATATTCAATAAATACTTATTTAATTAATCAAAAATTACATAAGTGTAGGGCAACTGGGTAGTTCATTTGGTTAAGTGTCTTACTTTGGCTCAGGTTGTGATCTCAGTGTTCTGGGATTAAGTCAGCCTCCCTGCTCAGAGGGGGGTCTGCTTGTCCCTCTGCCCCTCCCTTGATTGTGCACCTCTCTCTCTCTCAAATAAATAAATAAAATCTTTTAAAAAATGTTATATAACTGTAATTGGAATAGCAGAAGAAAGTGAGAATAGAAAAGAAGAAATATATAAAGTAATAATGTCCTGAACTTTCCAAAATGAAGGGCAAATATAGATCCAGGGAGCTCAAAGAACACCAAACAGAATAAATACCAAAAAAACAAAAATAAAAAATAAAAACACACTTTGGTCACCATATCCAAACTGTAGAAAATCAAAGACAGCTGGAGAGTGTGAAGATTAGAATTACAGTACACTTCTTGTCAGAAACCATGCAAGCAAGAAGAAAATGGGATAAAACATTTAAAGTTTGAAGGAAAAAAAAACCACCTAAAACTGTTATTCTTTGAAAGTAAAGGAAACAAAGACTTTCAGATAAGCAAAAACTGAGAGAATTCAACACAAGTAGATATGCCCTTTAAGACATATTAAAATAACTTATTCAAGGAGGAGGCAAATAATACAGATCATTTATGTCCGTATTTATTGAAGTCCTATGTTCATTACCACAGAAAGCAACCTTATTTGAAAATGAATGTTGTCAAGTAAAAATGATGTCATCATGATGTAAACCCATATTGATTAGGGGAAGGAGATTTGAACACAGAGGCAGACAGGCAGACATGCCTAAAGACAAGACAAAGTAGAGACACAGAGAGAATATCATCTACAAGCTGAGAAATGCCTGAAGCTACCAGAAGCTGGGAGAGAGGCGTGGGACAGACTCAAGCCTCATCCATCACTGATTTGGTTGACTTAGATGATGAGGTTTTAGACTCAGAGGTAATGCTGAAATAATTCAGATTTGGGGGATATGGGGATAGAATGAACAGCTCTCAGAAGGAACTAAGCTACCAACAATTTGATTTTGGACTTCTAGCCCCTGAAACTATGTGACAAATTTCTGTTGTTAAATCCACCCGGTATGGAGTACTTTATTATGGCTGTCCAGGACATTAATACAGACCATAGTAACAGTAAGCGCAGTGCCTCTGTGACAAATAAATAAAAATGTGGAAGTGGCTTTGGAATTTGGTAGCATCGAGAGTCTGGAAGACTCTTTTTGATGGAAAAAGTCAAAGCTGTCTTGAAGATGAGACTGTTGTAGAAACCTGAATGTTCAACATGCTTCTGGTGAGATCTCAGAAATGAAGGACATGTTATTCATAACTGGAGGAAAGGCAATCTTTATAAAGTGGCAGAGAACTTGTGTCCTGTTGGGCAGTAAGTAGAATTTGTAAGAAATGAACTCAGATATGTAGTTGAGGCTATTTCTGACAAAGTGTTGAAGGCATGGTCTGGTTTCTCTGGTTTCTCCTTGCTGCTTATAGTAAAATGCAAGAGGAAGGAATTGCTGGCCCGAATTGAAAGAGGTGGATTGACCATGTCAGCAGAAACACTTCCAGCTTGGACTGAGGGAGACAGAGACCAGACAAAATGAAGGAAGACTTTCAGACTTCTAGGATTCTATAGGCAGGAAACAGGTGAATAGAGCAATTCAGCTGTGAGCATGTGTTACCCTTCAAAAAAACAGAAGAATTACCTCACGGGAAGTTCAGAGGCCAATGGGTCTGTCATTGACATTAGGGCTCTGAGGCCAAAGGCTCAGGGCACTGGGCCACAGCCTCCTCTGTTCCAAAAGTCAGGGCCACATCATGAGTTCCAAAGGGTGGGGTTACTTCCCAGGCAGAGAAGGATGAGCCACCACCCAGAGCTGCCACCCCAGTAGGCCCAGAAGACAAAACACTGAAACAAAGAGGGTTAGTCTCAAGACTTAAACTTAATGGAATTTGCCCTGCTAATTTTCTGACTTATTTAGGACCCATGACTTCCTTTTTCTTTCCTATTTCTTCATCTTAGAATGGGAATGTCTATCCTAAGTCTGCCCCACAACCGTATTTTCGAATCAGGTAACTTGTCTGGTTTCACAGGTTCGCAGGTGAAGAGGAATTAATTTTGCGCAGAATGAATCACACCCCAAGCTCTATCCATAATGATCTGAGTGATTTAGATGATGGGATTTTAGAGCTAGAGTTGACACTAAAGTGATAAAGATTTTTGGGATTTTGAAATAGGGCACACAGATTTTGCATGTAAGGAGGACACGAATTTAGGACCTTGGAGACAGACTATTATGAATTGAATTGTGTCCCCCACACGATGATAAGTTGAAGTCCTAACCCAAGCACCTGAGAATGTCAGTTGATTTGGAAATAGAATCTGTTCAGGTATAATCAAGTTCAAATAAAGTCATTAGGGTGGGCCCTAAACCAATATGAATGTCATCTTTACAAAGAGGGGAAACTTGGACACAGAGTTAAACATAGAAAGGGACAGTAATGTGAAGATACAAAGAGAATACCATGTACAATCCAAAGAATGCATGAGACTATCAAAATCTAGGAGAGGTCATGGGATTGATTCTCCCTCACAGCCCCTGGGGGGAACCAATTTTGCTGACACTTTGATTTCAAACTTCTGGCCTCCAGAATCAAGAGACGATAATTTATGTTGTTTAAGCCACCTATTTCATGGCAATTTATTATTGAATTCTCAGATATTTGGTTCTGCATAAAGAAAGGAACAGAAATATCAATAACCACTTTAAATGTGAATGCTCTAGATAGATCAATTAAAAAAATTGTCAGAGGAGATTTAAAAAACTACACAACTATATTGTCTATTAAAAATGTACTTTAAATATAAGGACTCAAATAGATTGAAAGTAAAGGGATAAAGAAAGATATGCCAGCTAATTCTAATCAAAAGAAAGTTGAAGTGGCTATATTAATTTCGACAAAGCAAACTTCAGAACAAGGAAGATTATCAGGGATAAAAAGAGAGATTACATAATGATTGATAAAGGGTCAATTCTGCAAGAAGATTTAACAACCCTAAACATGTATGCACCTAACATTAGAGTGTCAGACTACTTGAGGCAAAACCTGCTAGATCTGCAAGGAGAAATAGTTAATTCACTCTCACTTGGTGGACATCAGGGCCCATAAATTGACATTACCATCTGTTTGCCAAGTATTCTTTATTTTTATGACTGCCCTCAATCCATAAAAACATGGATTATATGCATTAAGACACATAATACCATGACAAATTGAACATGCAACACATGTTTTCATTTTACCTAGGCATCTTCCTCAAAAGGCCATCACTTTGTTTAATAATTACTCAGTGATCTTTGTTTTTTGCCTGCATGTTTCCTCCCAAAAGCTATCCTCTATTGGGTGTGGTTAATGTCATCAAGACACCATCATACAGATGGATACCCAACTGAATGCTTCTTTAATTCCCTGGAGCACATCCTGGGACCTTTAGATTCAAACAAAAGAGTTGATTTCTATAGGATAATATCTTCACTTTTATGGGGCATCTGTAAATCTATCTAAGAGAAAGTATCATTCTTTTGTTCTATCCTTTCCTTTCACCATTATTCATTTTTCAGCCCCTTTTAGATCAGTAAATACCTTTCCTTCTTTTAATTTATCATTGGTTTTCATTCAAATCCTCCTTCCATCCCCAGAGTACAAATGTAAGGTTTAGCAGAGGATTAACCCATATAGGTGGCAGTAATGAGTCTTGTCAATACCCTTCGTCCCTTTTAGTCAAATAGAGTAAGACTGGATAAGCGCAAGCTTATGAGTCTCATCCACTGGGCAAAAAATCAGAAACAGATCCAGCTTAGAAAGGTGAGGATAAACAATAGCCCAATATCCCCTTAGGAAATTGTACAGTGACATTCAAGGATATTGTCGTGGTGGCATGTTAAGCAATTCTTTTTTCTGAAACTCTTAAATGAAATCCAACTCCTGGTACTACAGAATTGGGTAGAGATAAAGAACAGAAAATTAGAAGTAGAGAAAAATTTATGTAGGTTTCCAAGTCTCACCCCTCTTCCTTACCTTCTGCAATATCTCAACAACCTATCCAATGGAAAATTCCCTTTACTTTCATGCATATTAAATTTTTGACACACATTTATTCAACCATAGAAGCCATCACTTCAGTCCATTATTACTCTCACTTTTGTAAGAAAGTGTTTCTACTGCTTATTCCAAAGTTCAGTCAGCTCACTACTTTGTAGAGGTGAGCTTTCTTACATATGATGCTTTTAAGTCCATGTTGCAGTGTACCTGCAATAAAATTGGTTCTTTGATTAGGTGATATGTAAACAAGAAGCCCAAACTGAAATAATATTCTCTGTGGTGTTAGGATAATTTGCTTCAGCTATGAGATATGCAAATCCAAACCCAGAATGCATATCTATTGCAGTAAAGGCCTATTGGTATCCACCACAGAGCCACGGATCACCTGCCAGCGATGGGTCAGCCTAGATCACCTTGGTATGAGGCCCATGACTATATTTAGTCTCTGATGTTCCTGTCAACAGACAGAGCAATTTTTAGTCATCTTTCAGGTTTCCGAGAGAGATAGGTAGATACATCTTCTTCCTGCCCATTGTTGCATTGCTCATATGTCTATAGCCACTATCTCTTTACCCAAAAGTCCACCCTTCAAGTGCAAGTGGGCATTCACTTTTGGGTTAAGTCACCTTAGAAATCGGAAGGGGGTTTTTGATGTATATAAGCATGTCCCACTTTAGTTCCCCTGTTCAAATCCAGGTTTTCCATAACAGAGCACCCCAGCAGGGCGTTCCTTTAATTTTCCAGTCATCTAGAGGATTCTTTTCCAAATCACATTACCAGTCTATTAGTCCTAATCCAAAAATCCTGGCTGTTGCCACAGGGTGGCAGTAATAGACTTTTGCCAGAGCTATAGTCAGTACACCGGCCAGTAGCAGAAACTTCCACATTCACCATCTTGTTCAGTCCTCTTATCATTTACAGTTAACCTTTAGGATCTATCAGCTTTTTTATAGGCCATATTGAACTATGACATAAGAAATTTGTGGGTACTAATATCACTGTTTATCACAGATCCAAAATTAAAGCCAAAACTGCTCTCCTGTCTCCTGTGTATCTCATATGGTTTTAAAATAACTACTTGAGTGGGCTCAGGTAATTCTAAAGGTTTCCTATTCAGCATGCCTACTTAAAATCGAGGGGAGGAGCAGAATTGAACAACATCCCTTTCCCTAAGATTTGGAGAAGGAAAGAGCCCATTCAGATATCACATCCTTTGCAATGATACATTCTGGTAAGAGTGAGACAGTAAACATGCACAATTTGTATCCATAAATCCCTACTTTGAGCCATACTTTCACTGGCTAGCCTTCTACCCACACATCACCACATTCCCCTAATGTAATTACAGCGCCCATTAACACTACATTAGAATGTCCGGGTACCAGTCTCTAGCAATCCGAATAGTTTCTTCATCACCCGTAGGCCTCTTGACCCAGAGCAATGCAAATGGCTGTGGGTCCCCAGTGGGGTTTTTCTCTAAGAGACTTGGGCTTTCCCATCACTCACAATCATAATTGTCTCTTTGCTTTGCACTTTTTACAATGGCATAGGCTCTGAAGAGATTCTGGACTCTTCTCTTGTGTAATACTCAGATTTTTAATCTGCCAAAACTAGGGGAGATTGATGGAATCTGTCTTAATCATTTTACAATCTGAGGAGCTGGTGCTGGAGTGTTTATAATCTTTTATAGTGATTCATTAACATTTAATGACTACTCCAATGATCTCCCCACTTTTCATGCCATTTTAATCAACCATAAAACATTTCTGCCTGGTTCAATTGTCCCAAGGTTTTTCCCCATCCTTTGTATCCTTCTTGCCCCATTTCTTCTGAATAATCCTACTTTCCCCCTGTCATTAAACCCCATTCAGAAGAGCTGAGCAAGGAGATCTGGGGGATCAAATTATCTTGCCCCCCCCAACAAGGTAGGCACCGAGATGTCCACAGACTTGTAACTCTTTCATCTCAGCATTAACCATCACCTGACTCAGAATCACAGTGTTAGGTTATGCATCATCATACAACCAATCCAAAGATGCTAGCATTCCCAGCATTTCAATAGCCTTGGAGTATTCCATTTACTATCCAAGAGAGGAGATGGGTAATTCCCCTCTCCAGGGCTTGTATAACACACTCTTGCCATTATACAGCTTAATAGAAGGGAGTTTGCCCTTCTCAACACATCTCTGTGAAAGCTGCAAGCCAGGTCAGGATCCTGAGCACACAATATCACCTCTAATTCCCCAAACTCAATTTCCATTTCAATAACAATTCCCAGAAGAGTTGCAAAATGGATCTAAAAGGTAGCTTAACTCTATAATTGACTAAATTCCAATCAAAGCAAATATCTTCCCAAATTCCTCCCAGATACTCCATTCCTCCCCTTTACAGACAGTCACAGCCCCTAAATGGTGGTGCTAGCAGCTTCAGTGTGCTATTGGTCACTTTAGCTAGAATAGATAGGAGCAGCAAAGCTCCAATTCTTGGCTGAATTTCCCTCAGTTTGAATCTCCTTTGTTTTTCCCCTGGCCCCAGGCCTACGAAATGCTTTTCTGCCTATCAGTGAAAGGAGTAATTCTGTGAACTCAGCCTAGAATGGGCAGGGAGAAACCACCTAGAAACAATGTTTTCATCCCCCTCACCAATCTAGTATCTCATCTTTCTTTCTACTAAACAATGCTTTAGCCTTTATTATCTAAATTAGAGTGGCGGGGGGGGGGGGGCTTTCATTTCAAATGTCCTGTCTGGGTCACTAACTGTGTGGTATTCCACTAACAGTATGGCATTCCCCAGTTTGGGTATTTTGAAAAGAACTCACCGCGGGACTCTACAGAGTTTACTCACACAAGGCTTTTATTTAAAGATAAAGGAATCAAAAGGTAAGAGGTACAAACTTTCAGGTACAAAATAAATAAGTCATGGAGATAAAAAGCACAGTATAGGAAATACAGTAAATTAAGATTGTAATTAACATTGTTTGGTGACAGATGGTGACTACACTTACCATGGTAAACACTGAGTAATCTATAAAATTGTCGAATCATTATGTTGTACACCTGAAACTAATATAACACTACATGTAATTATACTTCAATAAAAGAATAAAATAAGGGTAAAGGATGCAGGACAGTGGGAGAAAGAGAATGCAGGCAAGTATCGAGGAGACCCCAGACACATCACAAGGCCCTTTCTCTGAGTACCATGGACTGACTGAATCTCTTGCTTGAACCAGGAGATCTGTGCAAGGAATCTTAGGTAGAAACCCTACCAAAAAGCTCTCAATGGCTCCTTACGTAGTCAAGCCAGGTTATCAAACTGGTTAGGTCAGTTGCAAAGCAGCAGTAAAGAAATTGACCCTCAAGGTCACTGGGGAGGGTTTGGGTCTTTAGCAGCACATCTTAAATACCACTGCCACTATCTTGGCCAAAAGTAAAACCAGTAAGACATCCAAGGTCCCCAGAGATAAAGATGGAGCAGTTCCTGTTTAAAGGTAAATCAGCTCTCTCTCCACATATCACCTCACCAGAAAACTTAAAGCATTTATTGCCTACATTATTATTTAATTATTACACTATTGTTGAATATTAAATAAAAATTGTTTAAGTTTTATGTATATATGTTTTATCTCTCCAGCTATATCATAAGTGTTTTGATGAATTAGTCCATTTATTAGCTGCTAAATTAACATTTATTGAATAAAAGCATGACAGTGATATAATAATGAATACATGAAGAGAATTGATACTGAGATGAATTAGAAATAGATTACGACTAACCCAAGGTAATCACGGGACAGATGCAAATAGCCAGTTCCTGTTTGGGGAAATCTAGTATCTCAAAATTTCTATTTGGGTTTCATAACATTGAAACATGGCACTGTTTGAGTAATCCAAATTCTTAGTCACTATAATACTCTGGGTTCTATGCAGCTGAGCAAAACAAGAAAAATTGATAAAATAAGGGGAAAGGAAAAAAAAATTTTGTTAAGAACAACTTTCTTTTCTTTTTTTTCTTTCATTTATCTTTCTTTTTTTCTTTTTTAAAATTTTTAAAAGATTTTATTTATTTATTTCACACAGAGAGAGGGGCAGGGAGAGAGCAAGCACAAGCAGAGGGAGCGCAGGCAGAGGGAGAAACAAGCTCCCCGCTGAGCAAGGAGTCCTATGTGGGGCTCTATCCCAGGACACTGGGATCATGACCCGAGCTGCAGGCAGTCACTTAACCAACTGAGACACCCAGGTGCCCTATGTTTCTTTCTTTCTTTTTTTTTTTTTTAAGAAAATTCTGGAGAATCACATATGAAGAGACTCTGAGAAACTGGCAATATTTTTTCTTACTTGTGTGATAGTTATACAGTTATTTATTTTAGTTTTTCATTGAACTGGACATTTACGTTTTACTCACTTTTTGAATGTGTGTTATATTTCACAAATCTGAACATAAAATTTTAAAATTTATGAGAATTGACAAATTATCGAGACCAAAATACTTCATAAAATCAATAAACTAAAATAAATTATGATCCTATATAACAGCAATAATAAATCAAAAGATGTAATTAAAAGAAATAAAATGAATCTTAATTTATAAGAAAGTATTCCAAGGATTGTGAGGGGGTGTTGGAAAGGTCTGGAAGAGATGACTCCTTATGTGTCCAGACAGTAAATTGAGACCCATCTGAGATGGAAGTCATATCTAGCTATATTTTATCTAGGAACATGAAGAATTACCTGAGCCATTTTTTTCCACTAAAGCTTCTTACTTCTCACTACCAATGTAGACTTCCTCTCCAAAGTATTCTTGACTGTTCTAGGAAAATCCCCTTTCCTTATATTATCCAATGCACTGTATAAATGGCTCGCTTGTCAAAAGTGACTTTTTTCTCTACACAAGATCAAGAAATACATTTGTTTAAATATATCATCTCCCCCCAGCCCTCATAACAGCCTTTCTAACGAGTGCATGTGACAGAGCTATACTTTTGTTTGTCTGCTATTTTTATTCTTTTTGATCATGATATCAAGCCTCAGCCTAATTGCCTTATGTGGAGTTCATTTGAAACATGCTAGTTCAATTTCAGTAAATGTGGTAGCAAAAGTATGAAATCATATAAAAATGCCCTTTGTGAGAAAGAAATGATGTGATTGTCTACACTGGGGCTTCCTCTGGATGCTGACCTTCATTTTCTATTGTGAATTATATTTATTTGTACATGTGACATGACTGATTCTCCCTATGAGGTATCTTACTCTTTAGGGACAGAGATTCTACTGAATTCATTTTTGGTGCTCCTACCACATCTAGCTATGTATTTTGACCATTCTAAGCATTTAATAAATGAATAGTTAAGTTTATTTTTTAGTGCTACCCTTCAATTATTCAGTTATTCAAAATAATCACCTATAATATAAAATAAGTATAATGGAGAAATTTGGTTATTTTCCTCCCCACATATTCCAAATGGTTAAATAATTAATAAACACAATATGTTACATTACTCTCATTTTGGGGAATAAGAACAAGACTAGATTCCCTTTGGGCTTTATGCTTCCCAAGTCATCTCCATGAAGTGGAAATAAACAGTGCTACTATTTGGCTGAACAGAGACAGAACAATTCATATTGGACTTTCACAAGAACATGTGCAGTAGTCATGACATCATCTTACGTTTATAGCACTCGGACATACCAAAGCTCTCTCACATTTAACTTCACAACAACAACCCCGTTCGAGTCTATAAGAAGATGTGACCTTCATTTCATAGATAAGAAAGCAGATTTTATCAATGATATGATATTTGCTCAAGTCATGTGCCAGAAGCAGGGAAGTCAAGCTGAATCCAGACTTTGGAGTCCCCTGGGTGTGCTTTCCAGTGTACACCATTGTCATACACAGACTTAGGACAGCATAAGAAAGAACTAATCTACAGATAAGTATTCTGTTTCAGAATTCAAAGCAGCTAATGCATTTTAAATAATGGACTATAAATCAAAAATCAAATTGGAGCTTAAAGAATAAATGGAAGTGTAAGCAATTTACTTTTTTGTCACTAAAATTATTATTTTTATTTTTTTCCTTCTTTTAGGTGGCTAATTCACAGCTGAATTATTAAAGAAGATTTTAGAATTATTATTTTAGCAACCTCTGTCAATTCAAAATGTAGTAAGATTGAAAATCTATACTTACAGTTTCTTAAAGTACCATTTATTGAGTGCCAAGCACTGTGTTAAGCATTCTATAAACATAATTTTCTTAAATCATCATAATCTTATGATGGGGTAAATATTATTATTTCTCTGTTACAGACAAGAAATCTTAAGTTTAATGAGGTTGAAAACTTTTCTAAAAACACATGAGTTAAGATTTGTGTTAACCTACACTACAAAGTTTGGTCCCCCAACCATTCTGCTGTTTGGACCCCCCATATGTAAGGGGGGGAAATCTGGAAAGAATCTTAGAAATTATGACATGTGATGTTAATTCCTAAGTCATTCATCGATTCAATCCCAGAAGCAGAATCACTAGGATATATATGGATTTGTTATAAGGGCTTGATCTTGAAGTTGTGGGTCTGGTTTAACTGTGGGTCTTTGTGTTGTCTTTGTGTTCAGTTCTGGAGTCTATAGTCACAGAACAAGTAGATGGGCATAGAAGCAGGGAAAGTAAGATCAAGCAGGAACCACAAGCACAAGCTGAAGAATGGTGTGAAAACCTGTATCAGTTCTTGTCACCTGTGAACTTGTGATGAGGCTATCCTTCAGAAGCCAGGGACTTTGATCACAGAGGATCCCAGGCAAGGTAGAGCAATCAGAAAGGTAAGTAGGCAGATGAGTGACAGTGGGTGTTATGTAATCAACAAAATGGCTGCTGCTTCATGTCTGTCCTCAAGAATTTCTCTTCTGGCCAGTGCTAACTGGAAACATACAGGAAAGAAAATCTAGCCAAACATAGAGATTGGTGGTGGCTGCTTGAAATACTGGGTTGTGAAGGATTCTGAGACTAAGAATTCTGTTATTGATTAGTAATGTCTGCTGTGGGCACAATAGAGGGAAGTCATGATAAATGTGACATAAATGTGCCACTATATCCTTCACTATTATGCTTCTCTTCAGATAATAAGATTGTAAGGAATGTGGATAAGTAAATCAATAATAGAAGCATATATATTTATTAAAAGTATTTAATATTAAGGGCAAGGAACTCCCCAAATTTATAGAATAAAGATCAAAAAGATAATCATGTGTTCTTACAAAACACCCTTGTTAGAGACAAAACACAGGGTTAAATGGGCATTTCTAAATTCATTGGGAACATAGGGATGAATGGACTTTTGTAACATTCACCTTCTCATTAAGAGCTTGCTCAGAAATGCATATAAATATGCACTTATAAACATTCTTCTTAACATGCAAATTTAAAATACAAAACACTTGATATTCACTATCAATTACTCATATTAAGTGAATCAATCATGCTTTACTTGGTGTTTATTTTGAAAATTGGGTTCCCCACTGCAGCAGACTACAGCAGTGAGTAATTGAGGAAATGTTCCTCACTTGCACACTGGTGTATTTCGATAAGATTACATAGACCTCTCTGATTTAGAGTCACAAAAACATTTATCTCTTTTATGCATATTCATTATCACACTGTGAAGCAAGTATAATTCCAATTTTCAAAGACAAAGAAATTCAGGCTTACAGATGTGAAATTGCTTATGACCACAGAAGTGACAATATAATAATTCTAATCCAATTTTTTTGACTGCAAAGCCTGCTATATAAATTTTCCTGAAGACTATATCAAATACACATGTTGGCACAAGCAAGAGGGAAATACTTTCATTCTGGGATAGACTCAGTAAATATGCACAGGAATTCTGCTTTCTGTCCAGGGCCTCCATTCATTAACTGCCTCATCACTTGTTCTCATGAGTGCTTGCTTGAAGCAGGCATGCATGAGGGTAATATTGTCCCCTTTTTTTGATAAGGGACATACACACATGGAAAGGTAGGAACAAGAGTACAGAAGGGGATGCTGGAAAAAATTTAAGTTTCTAGCAGAATTCGATTCTCAAGTATTTGCATCTATATATTTGCTTAGTTACACTAGAATAGATGCTCATTAAAGCAGAATGTGGAAATAGGGTCTTTTTGTGCTGAATGAGTGGTATCTTGAGGACAGGTGGAAAATTGAGATTCGTTCCTTTCAGATAAGCCAAAGGAAAAAAAAATCACAGGGATTTGTAAAGGAAGAAAATATTTTCCGAGCATGGCACTCTGAATCTCATATGGTCTTTGCAACCATGCTTAAAGATGGGTCTCATCATTCCCATTTTATAAATGACAAAGCTAAGTTTCAAACAGCTTGGGGGACTGCTGAAGGCTCCAAAACTAGTGAGAATCAATTATTCTTATCCTCACAGAGATTTTCCTTATTGTGAAAAAAAATTTCCTTCTTGTTTCATGTTTTGGGGTCATAGAAGAAGTCTAAATTTCTCTGTAACATATAAATCGTTAAGGACAAGTAATGGGTCTAATCTAAAAGGTAGGAATTACTCTTTATGATGACCAAATTACAAACAAGCAATGAACAGCAATAAGGGATTTGAGTAGACTTGTCTATTCAATAGACCCATTTCCCCAAGGCCATCCAATGCTCCTCCTCTTCAGTGGCAATGTCCATATTAACAGTGGATACCATAAACTGAAAATTGTTAGAATGCTTCACAACAACCGAAAGACGTATTTATTTTAAAGACTTTATTTATTTATTTGACAGAGAGAGAGATAGCGAGAGCAGGAACACAAGTAGGGGGAGAGGGAGAAGCAGGCTTCCCACGGAGAAGGGGGCCCGATGCGGGGCTCGATCCCAGGACCCTGGGATCATGACCTGAGCCGAAGGCAGACACTTAACAACACAGCCACCCAGGTGCCCCAAGAGGTATGTATTTTTCCCTGAAATTGTGTATCTGAGAAGTATAAGGTATAGAGTACATAATTAAATTTTCTAAAGTCATACAACGAGTAAGAGGTGGAGCCTGGAATTGAAGGCCATCAGTCTGACACCACCAGGGCACTCTAAAGTACTACATTCTTTTTTTTTGTTCTCAAATTATTTGTACAGGTCAGCCTGAAAATTCTAAATGGCCTTCAGAATACTTCTTAAAGTAATTTTTTCCCATGTTTTACATTTACTGTTTGTTTGTTTATTTATTTATTTATTTATTATTTATTTTTTATTGTTATGCTAATCACCATACAGTACATCATTAATTTTTGATATAGTGTTCTGTGATTCATTGCTTGCATATAATACACAGTGCTCCATGCAGAACGTGCCCTCTTTAATACCCATCACCAGGCTAACCCATCCCCCTACCCTCCTCCCCTCTAGAACCCTCAGTTTGTATTTCAGAGCCCATAGTCTCTCATGGTTCCTCTCCCCCTCCGACTTCCCTGCCTTCATTTTATACCTTCCTGCTATCTTCTTCTTTTTTGTTTTTAACATATAATGTATTATTTGTTTCAGAGGTACAGATCTGTGACTCAACAGTCTTACACAATTCACAGCAGTCACCATAGCACATACCTTCCCCAATGTCTATCACCCAGCCAAACCATCCCTCCCACCCCCCACAACTCCAGCCACCCTCAGTTTGTTTCCTGAGATTAAGAATTCCTCATATCAGTGAGGTCATATGATACATGTCTTTCTCTCATTGACTTATTTCGCTCAGCATCATACCTTCCAGTTCCATCCAGGTTGCTGCAAATGGCAAGATTTCATTCCTTTTGATGGCTCCATAATATTCCATTTGTATATGTATACCACTTCTTCTTTATCTATTCATCTGTCAGTGGGCATCTTTCTCTTTCCATAGTTTGGCTATTGTGGACATTGCTGCTATAAACCTCGGGGTGCATGTACCCCTTCAGATCCCTACATTTGTATATTTGGGGTAGATACCCAGGAGTGAAGTCGCTGGATCATATGGTAGCTCTATTTTCAACTTTTTGAGGAACCGCTATACTGTTTTCCAGAGTGACTGCACCCGCTTGCATTCCCACCAACAGTGTAGGAGGGTTCCCTTTTCTCCACATCCCCGCCAATATTTGTCCTTTCCTGACGTTAATTTTAGCCATTCTGATGGTGTGAGGTGATATCTCATTGAAGATTTGATTTGGATTTCCCTGGAGCCGAGCGATGTTGAGCACTTTTTCATGTGTCTGTTGGCCATTTGGATGTCTTCTTTGGAAAAATGTCTATTCATGTCTTCTGCCCATTTCTTGATTGGATCATTTGTTCTTTGGGTGTTGAGTTTAAGAAGTTCTTTATAGATTTGGGATACTAGCCCCTTATCTGTATGTCATTTGCAAATATCTTCTCCCATTCTGTCAGTTGTCCTTTGGTTTTGTTGACTGTTTCTTTTGCTGTGCAAAAGTTTTTTATCTTGATGAAGTCCCAATTGTTCATTTTTACCTTTGCATCCCTTGCCTTTGGCAATGTTTCTAGGAAGAAGTTGCTGTGGCTGAGGTTGAAGAGGTTGCTACCTGTGTTCTCCTTTAAGATTTTGATGGACACCTGTCTCACATTTAAGTCTTTCAACCATTTTGAGTCTATTTTTGTGTGTGGTGTAAGGAAATGGTCCAGTTTCATTCTTCTGCATGTGGCTGTCCAATTTTCTCAACACTGTTTGATGAAGAAACTGTCTTTTTTCCATTGGACATTCTTTCCTGCATTGTCGAAAATGAGTTGACCATAGAGTTGAGGGTCCATTTCTGGGCTCTCTATTCTGTTCCATTGATTTATGTGTCTTTTTTTGTGCCAGTACCATACTGTCTTGATGATGACAGCTTTGTAATAGAGCTGGAAGTCCGGAATTGTGATGCCACTGGCTATGCTTTTCTTTTTCAACATTCCCTGGCTATTTGGGGTCTTTTCTGGTTCCATAAAAATTTTAGGATTATTTGTTCCATTTCTTTGAAAAAAGTAGATGGTATTTTGATAGCGATGCACTGAATGTGTAGATTGCTCTAGGTAGCCTTGCCATCTTCACAATATTTATTCTTCCCATCCAAGAGCATGGAACGTTTTTCCATTTCTTTGTGTCTTCCTCCATTTCTTTCATGAGTATTTTATAGTTTTCTGAGTACAGATTCTTTGCCTCTTTGGTTAGATTTATTCCTAGGTATCTTATGGTTTTGGGTGTGATTGTAAATGGAATCGACTACTTCATTTCTCTTTCTTCTGTCTTGTTGTTGGTGTATAGGAATGCCACTGATTTCTGTGCATTGATTTTATATCCTGCCACTTGACTGAATTCCTCTATGAGTTATAGCAGTTTTGGGTGGAGTCTTTTGGGTTTTCCACATAAAGTATCATATCACCTTGACGAGTGAGAGTTTGACTTCTTCTTTGCTGATTTGGATGCCTTTGATTTCCTTTTGTTGTCTGATGGCTGTGGCTAGGACTTCTAATATTATGTTTAATAGCAGTGGTGATAGTGGACATCCCTGCCATGTTCCTGACCTTAGAGGGAAAGCTCTCAGTTCTTCCCAATTGAGAATGAGTTTCGCTATCACATTGATTTGTGGATGTTGAACAAACCTTGCAGCCCAGGGATGAATCCCATTTGGTCGTGGTGAATAATCCTTTTAATGTACTGTTGAATCTTACTGGCTAGTATTTTGGCAAGAATTTTTGCATCCATGTTCCTCAAGGATGTTGGTCTGTAATTCTCCGTTTTGGTGGGGTCTTTCTCTGGTTTAGGGATCAAGGTAATGGTGGCCTCATAAAAGGAGTTTGGAAGTTTTCCTTCCATTTCTATTTTTTGGAAGAGTTTCAGAAGAATAGGTATTAATTCTTCTTTATATGTCTGATAGAATTCCCCTGGGAAGCCATCTGGCCCTGGGCTTTTGTTTCTTGGGAGATTTTTGATGACTGCTTCAATTTCCTTAGTCGTTATAGGTCTGTTCAGGTTTTCTATTTCTTCCTGGTTCAGTTTTGGTAGTTGATACATCTCTAGGAATGCATCCATTTCTTCCAGATTATCTAATTTGCTGGCTTACAGTTGCTCATAATATGTTCTTATAATTGTTTGTATCTCTTTGGTGTTGGTTATGATCTCTCCTTTTTCATGTATGATTTTGTTGATTTGGGTCATTTCTCTTTTCTTTTTGATAAGTCTGCCCAAGGGTTTATCAATCTTGTTAATTCTTTCAAAGAACCAGCTCCTTGTTTCGTTGATCTGTTCTACTGTTCTTTTGGTTTCTATTTCATTGATTTCTGCTCTGGTGTTTATGATTTCTCATCTCCTGCTGGGTTTAGGCTTTATTTGCTGTTCTTTCTCCAGCTCCTTTAGGTGTAGGGTTAGGTTGTGTATTTGAGACCTTTCTTGTGTCTTGAGAAAGGCTTGTATTGTTATATACTTTCTTTTTAGGAACTGCCTTTGCTGTATCCCAAAGATTTTGAACAGTTGTGTTTTCATTCCATTGGTTTCCATGAATTTTTTTACTTCTTCTTTAATTCCTGGGTTGACCCATTCATTCTTTAGTAGGATGCTCTTTAGCCTCCACGTATTCAAGTTCTTTCTGACTTTCCTCTTGTAATTGAGTTCTAGTTTCAAAGCATTTTGGTCTGAAAATATGCAGGGAATGATCCCAAACTTTTGGTATCAGTTGAGACCTGATTTGTGACCTGGGGTGTGATCTATTCTGGAGAATGTTCCACGGGCACTAGAGAAGAATGTGCATTCTGTTGCTTTGGGATGGAATATTCTGAATAGATCTGTGAAGTCCATTTGGTCCAGTGTGTCATTTAAAGTCTTTATTTCCTTGTTGATCTTTTGCTTAGATGATCTGTCCATTTCAGTCAGGGGGGTGTTAAAGTCCCCCACTATTATTGTATTGTTGTCAATGTTTTTCTTTGTTTTTGTTATTAATTGATTTATATAATTGGCTGCTCCCATGTTAGGGGCAGGGATATTTACAATTGTTAGATCTTGTTGGGTAGACCCTTGAAGTAGGGTACAGTGTCCTTCCTCATCTCTTATTAGTCTTTGGTTTAAAATCTAATTTGTCTGATATAAGGATTGCCACCCCAGCTTTCTTTTGGTGTCCATTAACATGGTAAATGGTTTTCCACCCCCTCACTTTGAATCTGGGGGTGACTTTGGGTCTAAAATGAGTCTCTTGCAGACAGCATATCGATGGGTCTTGTTTTTTTATCCAATCTGATATCCTGTGTCTTTTGATTGGGGCATGTAGCCCATTTACCTTCAGGGTAACTATTGAAAGATATGAATTTAGTGCCACTGTATTGCCTATAAGATGACTGTTACTGTATATTGTCTGTGTTCCTTTGTGGTCTATGCTGCTTTTAGGCTCTCTCTTTGCTTAAAGGACCCCTTTCAATATTTCTTGTAGGGCTGGTTTCGTGTTTGCAAATTCCTTTAGTTTTTGTTTTTCCTGGAAGCTCTTTATCTCTCCTTCTATTTTCAATGACAGTCTAGCTGGATATAGTATTCTTGGCTGCATATTTTTCTCATTTAGTACTCTGAATATATCATGCCAGTCCTTTCTGGCCTGCCAGGTCTCTGTGGTAAGGTCTATTGCCAACCTGTTTCTACCATTGTAGGTTACATATCTCTTCTCCCGAGCCGCTTTCAGGATTTTCTCTTTGTCTCTGAGACTCGTAAGTTTTACTATTAGATGTCGGGGTGTTGACCTATTTTTATTGATTTTGAGAAGGGTTCTCTGTGCCTCTTGGATTTTGATGCCTGTTTCCTTCCGCAAATTAGGGAAGTTCTCTGCTATAATTTGCTTCAGTATACCTTCTGCCCCCCTCTGTTTTTCTTCTTCTTCTGGGATCTCCATTTTTCTAATGTTGTTTCATCTTATGGTGTCGCTTATCTCTTGAATTCTGCCCTTGTGATCCAGTAGATATTTGTCTTTTTGTCAACTTCTTTATTTTCCATCATTTGGTCTTCTATATCACTGATTCTGTCTTCTGCTTCATTTATCCTAGCTGTTAGAGCCCCCATTTTTGATTGCACCTCATCAATAGCCTTTTTGATTTCGACTTGGTTAGATTTTAGTTCTTTTATTTCTCCAGAAAGGGTTTCTCCAATAATTTCCATGCTTTTTTCAAGCCCAGCTAGTATCTTTAAAATCATCATTCTGAACTCTAGTTCCGACATCGTAATAATGTCCGTATTCATTAGGTCCCTGGCATTCAGTACTGCCTCTTTTTTTATTTTTTTGAGGTGATTTTTTCTATCTTGTCATTTTGTCCAGAGGAGACTAGACGAATGAGAGAACAAAATGCTAACAGGATAAAAATGTCCCCAGAAAATATACACTAAACAAATCAGAAAAGACCTGAAACTGGGGAGATTTTGATCGTGGGGAGGGAAAGAAGGAAAAAAGAAAAAGATAAAAACAAACAAAGAAAAACAGAACCAAACAAACAAAAAAACCAGAATATGATCAAATATGATCAGACTGGTGCATAAATCAGTGCCACACACTAGATTTGGGGCATATTTTGGTCTGTTAGAAGAAAGTGCCTCCCAAATTTTTAAGGAAAGAAAAACATATATGTACAATTATAAGGGTTAGTATGATGAAGGGATGGAATATGACTGTAAAGATGAAAATTATAAAAGATTTTATAAAAAGAATTGATAAGAAGTTGGTTGAAAAAAGAAAGAAGAGGATTTAAAAAAAAAAGGAGAGAATGTGATCAAGCAGGAGACTAGAACAAAGCCATACACTAGAGATTTAGGGCATATTTTGATCTGTTAGAAGGAACTGTATCCCAAAATTTTAAAGAGAGAACAACTTATATATATATATATATATATATATATATATATA
>NW_027397066.1:157529383-157645595 GCF_003265705.2 Callorhinus ursinus
TGTTCTTGCTGATCTTCTGGGGGAGGGGTCTGTTGCCATGGTTCTCAGATGTCTTTGCCTGAGGTGGAATTGCCCCGCCCTTGCCAGTCCAGGCTAAGTAATCTGCTCGGATTTGCTCTCGGGAGCTTTTGTTTCCTGCAAGCTCTCAGCACAGCTTTGGAGGACGAGAGTGAAAATGGCAGCCTCCCATTCTCCACCCCAGAGGTGTGGAGAACTCGGGGCCCTGGTCCTCAGTGAACCCCTAGAGAAAAGCAGTCAGTCACTCCCATCTCCCTGGTCTCCGACCGCATTCCATGCTCACCCGGCCTGTGACTGAATGTTTCTATCTCTGGTACCCGACCCCATGTGGAGTCTCCAAACCCAGCAGATCCCTGTGGTGCACTCCCGGGGGAGGAAGGGGAGTCTCCCTGGATCTGCCGCTTGTTGGGTCCCTGCTGGAGAAGCAGTGGCCCAAATGTACCAACGATCACAGTTTATGGCAAGCCCGAACTGAGAGCACGCTCCTCGGCTCCGTCTCTGCAGCCGGCTTCCCCGCTCCAATACCTGGGAGCTCTGCCGCACTCAGGCACCCCCGGTCTTTCTGTGACCCCGAGGGTCCTGAGACCACACTGTCCCAGTGAGGGTTCCACTCCCTGCTTAGCCACTGGAGCGACGTCCCTCAGCGGAGCCGACTTCTAAAAGTTCCGATTTTGTGCTCCGCGGCTCTATCACTTGCCAGAAGCGGCAGACGGAGGCCCCCTCTCCCGCCATCTATCTTCCCAAATATCGCCTTGGATTCGCTTCTCCTCACGTACTACCTTCCAGAAAGTGGTCTCTTTTCTGTCTATATGTGTTTTATATTTAAAGTGTGTTTATTTTCGAAAGCATATAATTGGGTCTTATTTTTTGATCCACTCTGGCAATCTTTTAATTGGTGTATTTAGATCATTGACAATCAAAGTGATTATTGATATGGTCAGATTGATATCTTCCATATTTATTACTGTTTTCTATTTGTGGCCCTTGTTCTTTGTTCCTATTTTTTGTCCTCTACTCTTCTTTCTTCTGCTTTTCATTTTAATTGAACATTTTGTACTATTCCATTTTCTCTCATATCTTCATATATTAATTATACATCTTTTTTTTTATTGTGTGTGTGTGTGTGTGTGTGTGTGTGTGGTTATCCTAGAGTTTGCAAATATATATTTACAACGAATCCAAGTCACTTTCAGATAATACTGTACTACTTTAAGGGCATTGCAAGTGACCTATAATGACCAAATATTCCTAATTCCTCTCTCCTCTCCTGTATTACTGCTATTTTTTATTCCACTTATACATTAGTATACACATATACATTAGTTTACACTTACATATATAAGCACACATTTATGTGTATACTATTAATATATCTAACATATATATTATATATACTAATGCTATACTATATATGCTAATACATATATAATACTATATACATATATATACTTTAGTAGTATGTATATGCTAATATGGATTCATATATACATATACTAATATATATTATATAAACTAATACTATACTATATATAAATACATAAATATTTATATTATATAATACATTTTGCTATTATTTTGAATAAGTTGTCATTTTTAGACCAATTAAGGTTTAAAAAATAAAGTTTTTATTTTACATTTATTTATTTTTGATATGCCCTGAAGCTCAGGGACACTTTCTTCAGTCGTATCTAGGCTACTAGTGAATCCATCAAGATAATTCTTAATTTCTGTTACAGTGTTTTTGGTCTCTAGCATTTCTTTTTTATTATTTCTTAGAATTTCCATCTCTCTGCTCACATTACCCATGTGTTCTTGCACTTTTTCCATTGCAGCCCCTGCTTCGCATCTTAATCTGGTTGTTCTAAAGTCACAGTCTGATAATTCCAACATTCCTGGCATATCTGACAATGGATCTGATGTTTATTCAGTCCCTTCAAACTGTTTTTCCCTTTTAGTATACCTTATAATTTTTTATTGATAAGCAGATATCATGTGCCGGGTAAATGGAACTGTCAGGGATATATAGGCCTTTGATAATGTTAGTGGTAAGATGTAAAGGGAGAGGAGGCATTCTATAGTCCTACAATTAGGTCTCAGTCTTTCAGTGGGCCTAGGTCACTGAGCTATGAACTTCATCAGTGCATCTCTCTCTCTCTCTCTCATTCTTTTTTACTTCAGTAGGTGGGACAGGAAGGCTAGAGCGGGCTGGAGTTTAGTATTTCCCTTCTCCCAGGTTGGTTAGGTTCTGATAAAACCCTAATAGTTTGGACTCTTATCAAATAGCTTCTCCTTGGTAAGCTTATTAAGCACAACAAACACCCTTACATATTTTAAAACAGTTCCTTTTCTCTTCCCCTTACCAGAAGCATGAGAGGATTCCCCCCCACCACCACCACCAATGTTTACTATGAAATCTGGGAGAGTTCCCTGAGGTAAAACTCACAAAAGCGTCTGATGAATGAGTCCCTCCAGGGTTTTGATCTCTCCGAGTTGTCCACATGGAGCCTCCAGTGATTTGTTAGCTGCAGTTCAGATTTTCCTACCTTGGTGGTACTGATTCCCACAAAAGTTCTGCTCTGATAAGTTGTGATTCTCTGTACCTGCCTCTCTTTCTCTCCAATTTTTCACACAGTGGTTTTCTCTGTTGCTTCACTTCTCTGAGTGATCTAAGAAAAGTTGTTGATTTTCAGTTAGTTTAACTTGTTAGGTTATAAGATGTTTACATGCCAAACCAGAAACTGTAATCCCTAAAGCCTTCTTTTTTCCTTTCAAACAGTTTTGTACATCCATGCTGTAAACTAGATAGGCAGAAATGACCAAAGAGTGGTGATCTTATAATATTGACTAACCCAACCTGGATTCAGAGTAACAAGAGTAATAGTTTTACTGAGAGGAGTAGCTCATAAGAGGATCTGATATTTAAGGAATTTTATTTTCTTTATGAAATTAGCATTACTGCTTTAGATAGAAAGATTTGCTGAGTTGCCTTTCTACCTTTCTTTCTTTCTTTCTTTCTTTCTTTCTTTCTTTCTTTCTTTCTTTCTTCCTTTCTTTCTTTCTCTTTATTTCTTTCTTTCTTTCTTTCTCTCTCTCTCTCTCTCTCTCTCTTTCTTTCTTTCTTTCTTTCTTTCCTTTCTTTCTTTCTTCTTCCTGAGCTGTATTTGTTTTAGTTTTGGTTTCTCAAACTTGATCCTGCATTTGAATGTGTGATACTGATAGATAGTAGACACTTTGCTCACAGGGTCCTAAATATTATGCTTGAGCAATACATGGTTAAAAATGCAAAACATTGGGGCACCTAGGTGGCTCAGTTGGTTAAGCAACCAACTCTTGATTTCAGCTCAGGTCCTGATCTCAGGGTCCTGGGATGGACCCCCCACATCAGGCTCCTTGCTCAGTGGGAAGTCTGATTCTCTCCTTCTCTCTCTCTCTCCCTCTGCCCCTCCCCCTGCTCACACACTCTCACTAAAATAAATAAATAAATCTTTACCTAAAAAAATGCAAAACATTGCCATCAATTAGCTTAATTAATACATGTAATTGTATTAAAACATAAGAATTACAAGGTAAGCAGTAACTGTAAATTTGGGCAAAGAAACACTTAAACACTTATGTAGTTTGACCTTATTCTAATCAATCTTTTAATATTATTATCTTGACCTCATCTTCTACCTCCATTCTTTACCTCAAAGTAAAACTCATTTGCTCTTATATCAGCACAGTTGGCCTGGTGTCAAAATACACCTCTTTGCCTCTGTGACAGCCACATAAAGTTCACTTCATAGCTATAAACTATGAGAAATATCCACTGTCACCTCTTTGTAGAGATGTTACTTAGGCATTTTGTTTTGTTGTTCTTGATGTTAAAATTGAGGTTCTGGGATTCAATACATTGTAAAAGGCCTTGTAATTGAAAATTATAAAATGCTATAGCCATTTTTAGCTATCCAAATATGTCTCTTGAATTACTCAAATATGCCAAGCATGTTCAGACCTTAGGCTTTTTTGTATGCTGTTCTCTCTGCTTAGAACATTCTTTCTCCAGATATCCACAAAATCATGTCTTCATATTATTTAATCCTCAGAGAGATCTTCCCTGACCAAACTATCTAACATAGAAGCTGCAATCACTTTCTCTTTTTTTAAATGATACTATTTGCTCACAGAAACAAATCACACAGTTGAAAACATCAATTGTTTTTTGTGTTTTGTCTCTCTATACTGGTGTGTGGTCTTGGTCCCTTTTCTGTAGTGCTTTATGCTCATTGCCTAACAGAACATGTCTGACAGAGCAGATGCTTAGTAAACAGAATGAACGGATGCTTCTTCCAACTGTCTCTTCCACTACGTACACTGAAATGATGTCACATCATCTGTTACTTGGATGAATTCTAGGTAAAATGAAATTATGCTCATTCATTCATTCTTAGTTCATCATCTGGTTTTTGGGGTGCACAGCAGCCCAGCTTCAGCTATGGAATCCTGTCAAAATCTGCTGTATGGTTTAGGGCATTCTCTTTGGGAAGCTGAAAGTTTACTCCAGAGTTATTGCTGGTATTTATGAATTTGTACATGATCATGAGGCATTGATACCATTATCTCTCATCAGTATAATACTTCAGCATACTATCTAAATATCAGATGAAGGTAAACATTCCAGATATAACAGGGTAAAAGTTTTCTCATATGCTTTATATTTTAAAAATATATCAGTTAGTTAAAATATAAATATGTGTATGTACTATTACAGGAATAAAATACTTTAATTAATGATTGTGAGGGTGCTTGGGTGCCTCAGTCAGTTAAGTGTCTGCCTTCAGCTCAAGTCATGATCCTTCTTCCTCTGCCTGCCATACCCCCTGCTTGTTCTCTCTCTTCAAATACATAAAGAAAATCTTTTTTAAATATTAATGATTGTGAAAACTATTAACTTTATATATAAAAACAATTATTACAAACTTTCAAGTAGTTGAATAAATAGAATAATATATTTACAGTTAATTTAAGTGTCCTAGATAACTCATGTTGAAGTACCAAACATTATGGAAAACATGGTTCTTACATGGAACAGCAATATTTATGAGAAATCTAAATAATAGTAATTGGCAGAAAAACAGAAGTAAGTTCTTGTCATAATTCTAATAATTTGAGCACTTCTCACATTAATAAAAATAACGCTTAAGAATATTTTTAATTATAATTTCACTTAGGCTCTAGAAGTTAAAGACATCCTATTTATGAATTTTCATGCCTATGAAGATGGATCAAAAGCCAATATTTCATGCGAAGGGAAATTTTCAAAATCTTGTACAAACCGCATGGTAAATTACTTTGATCCAAAGCAATAAAGAATATAAAGAGCATAAAGAAGAGAAATATTAGAAGAAAATAAGTTTACCTCAAACACCATTATTTTTCATTAATCAAATTTTAAAGCAACAAATATTACAAAATTGATTGAATAAGATATTCTCTTATAGTTCTGATTCTAGGAAAGGAAAAGCTAACAAAATAGTCAACAAGACTGAGATAACTACCCATTTTCAAACTAAAAGTTTGATAGCTCATTGGAATAACAATGAATTTCAGTAGGCCTCTGCTCTGCTTGCTTACTGAGAGATTTTTGGATTCCACATAGTTAACAGAGTGAATTTCCTTGAAGAAATATTCATAGAAGAGAAAATAAGTTTTAAACTAATGTCATGGGGTTGATGTTTATGAGAAAACAAATGGGGTATAGTTTTTAAGTAATTAAGAAGTTTCAAGCATGCATGGCTTTGTTACCACCCATCAGCTACATACTCATAAAGCAATTATAGCACAGGATGAAGTAAAAAAAAAAAATCTGTGGCTTTAGCAAGAATATATTGGGGGCATTTATAATCTTTTTTTCCAGCCAAAGACCAACTATATGACTTAATAGATTTGAGCCCTGTTTCATCATGTATCCATGAAAAATAATCAAACAAAATGAACCATAGCAATTATAGGACAGAAAGACATCTTGAATAAAAGAAAGGCTTAATAATTTATTTATAGATAATTACAACAACTTAGAGGGACCTATTAAATCAACAGTTTCTTACAGAAAATGTAGTGAGCTTGATGGAAACTGCTAAAGAAGTAACCAAACAGAAGTGTCTGAAAAGTGCATGAATTTTTTACATTCCATCTGCTGCAAAGACTGTACTATTATTCTACTCAGGTAACATGCTAAAATTAATATTAAATAAAATCTGAGATTCAGATAATAAATCAAAGATAATTTTGTGCCTTGAACAACAATCACATTACTTTTATCTCTGTATTTTTTCCCAGTGATTGTGCAGAACAGCAAGTGAATGCAAAATTATTAGAAATAAAATATACGAGTGATGGTAACAATCTTAAGCCTGCTTTTGAAAATATTCAGAACATGTTTTCAAGTATTGTATAAAGCTTGAGTTTATGAGATTGCTTCAAAGAAGCACACATAATGCATCACATAATGAAAATTAAATTCAGAAAATAGAGTATGAAAGCCTTAATAATTTGGTGATGTCATCACCATCAGTTGGACACTCTATCAGCAGAAAGAGTAAAAAGTAATCTTGCTCACCCCACCAGTTTCAGTTAAAAGTAAGCACCTATCAAGTATGGCAATTGTGCAGTAGAGTGACAGAAGCAACCTTATAGATTAAGATATTGGGAAATAATTGTTCTCTCCACCAGTGTGAACCTTATAAAATTAGGCTATTATATATTAATTAAAAAATTGTAAAAATACTCATTAATTTGTTGGTAAAATGCTAAATTCTTATATCATGAGTTCCCTTCTATGAAAGTAATATTTGCCTTTGGTTGAATATTGATTCTTAGCCCTGGTGTGTTCATCCCCAAAAGATAGGTTCAGGGGTTTTGTCATATATCAGACTTTCTAGAAACAGTGGGTAAAGCTGAGACCATGCCCCTATCCCTATAATGCTTACATTTCAGTGAGCGATAGGAAAGAAACAAAGGTGTGCTATATGTCCAAAGTGTTATGACAAAAATAAAGCAAGGTAAGGAGTGGGCAGGAGAAAAGATATGTTAGATAGGGTGGCGAGAAACGTCTACATAAATAACTAAGAAAGGAGTACTCTTAGCAATGTGTACAGCCAGTGCAAGACCTAAAGGCAAGAGCATGATTAATGTTTTTAGAAAGCAAAGGGGAATATAATACCAAAAGAGAAAACAAAGAACTAATGGTAGGAGACAGAGTGGGAGGCAAAAAATTTTTGTAAGGACTTTGAAACTTTTACCAAGTGTCATGAACAATCTTTGGAGGGATTTAGCAGGAAAGTGAAACTGTTTGACTTATACTGTCATGTGGAACATAGGCTTCTGGGGGTGGGGTATTGGAGGTGCAAAGGAGAACACTAAGACTACTGCAGTTGTTCAGAAAAAAAAAAAAAAGATTGTGGCGGCTAGTCCAGAGACTGGTGGCTAGTCCAGAGAGGCTGCGGAACAAGTGTTGAGAAGTGATCAGATGCAGAATATATTTTGAACATAATGAAAACGTTGAACTTAAAAAACATGATTCATGGTGTGTAATAAAAAGCAATTTCATTTTATCTCCCACCATCTATTTAAAATGGAAGAAAACTTGGGCATCCCCATAACTTTCCTATAATCGTTTCATATATCAGACACTTTGGTGATCTCTATCACCTTAATGTCTTAGCATACCCTTTATCTTTAATATTGTGTTATATGAACATAAAACAGAGGAGGCATGTTGATTGATTTAATATGGTAGGGAAGATAAGGAATACAAAATCAGATATTGCTCCTAGGTACTTTTAACTTTTAAAAGTAAGTGAAAACTGCCCCAAGTGGGGAAGTCTTAGGGGGAAGCAGGTTGGTAGGGAGGTGAGTCTAAAGCAAGAATTTAGGACTTCTACCTTCACTTAAGATGCAAAGAATGTTACTCTCAACCTGTCAATGAAAAAAGTTGAATACTACCATTTTCTTGAGTTTATCAGTGAGCTGAAGTCTCAATGTAACCGAATAACTTATATTTCAAAAAGAAGCCTGCTTATGGAGAGACAAGATACAAGCTGTATCAGCTTGTGATACAGCATGGGAGAAAGAGGTGACCACCATACAAGTAAATAAGATGAAATTAGTTAAAGTGTTAATGAATTGCTAAGGTCTAAGTATGGGCTAATGTGTAAGTTTGGAATAACTGGAGGCCCCAGACACAAAAGGAGTTAATATTTATCCTGAGTGTCTTCACATAGACCTCCACTGGGTACTCACGAGAAAGAATGGTTTGTTTTAGGTTAAATTGTGTCCCCAAGAGAAATATGTTGTAATCTTCCTTTGCAGTACTTTAGAATGTGACCCTATTTGGATCTGGGGTTGTTACAGAGGTAATTCATTAAGATGAGATTAGACTGGAATGGATGGGCCCTCAATCCAATGGCTGGTTTCCTCAGGAAGAGAGGAGAGATGCACAGAAAATGCCACGTAACAGCAGAGGCAGAAATTGGAATGACATAGCTGCAAGTGAAGGAAGGCCAAGGATTGACAGATGCTAGAAAGAGGCAATGAAGGATTCTAGCCACAATCTCAGAGGGAGCATAGCTCTGCTGACACCTTGACTTACCCATAATTATGACAAAATACACTTTTCTTGTTTTAAGCCACTTGGTTTGTGGTACATTGTTACGGCAGCCTTAGGAAACTGATAGGGGGGCAGGGCAGGAAACCAAAGAATCCTTCTTGGTGACACAGACATGCGGGGATGATAGGTGGCTGCTGGGGAGAAGGGGCACAGAAATTTCTTTCTGCTTCCCCAGACCTTCCTCTCCTTGTGAATTCAGGGATTTGGGGCTTGATTAAGGAAAAACACAACCATGAGGTGATAGTAGCACAAGTTAGTATGAGGAGGGAACTTCCCTTATAGCCTGAGACCTTCCGGAGACCATGGCATGGGGTCACCACCCACAAGGAGAACTGGGGAGAGGGGAGTGGAGAGGGAGCTTGTGTCTAGCATGATGGAGAATCTCTGGGTCAGAGAACTCCACAGCTTGGGGGTTTTTATAGTCCCAAAGCCTGTTTTATCCGTGTCTAGCAGAATGTTGGTTGCAGTTTCATGGAATATGCAAAAGCAGGTTCTAAATGGCTGAAAATATGCTTTTTTGGGCTATAGTTAAAGCAATTGAATCAGTAAAAATCTGGGTTTAGCTCTGTCATGCTTTTGAGATGATGATCCCAGCCTGCTGTGAAATAAACATAAGGACAATATACAGGGGCCATTTGGGGCACATTTACATAACAAACTATCCCTTAATACCATGTTGTTTTATAGTCTAAGTTGTATTTTATTTCATAAAGCCTGAGTTTGGAGCCAGCCATGAAGTATTATAATGATCCAGAATCCTATAAATTCACAAATTAGGATTTCAAAGTCTGTTTGCAGCTGGTCTAACCATTCAATGGGGGAAAATCAGAAGAGTAGATCAGAAAAAGAAAAGTCTTTGATTTGTTTAATCATCTAGTAATAGAGTAACATTATGGTCCTTTTGGTACATGTCTCTGGCTCTCTGTAAAACTTGGTTAAGTGTTATCTACAGGCAGTTATATTAGCAAGTGCACAAAAGACCCCCCTCCACCTTTATCAGTCAATAAGTAATGTAAGGCTATATTGTTATTTAATACCATGGGCCCTAAAGTATGATAAGATTCAGCCATGAGTTCCGGTTCTTGGCTAATTTGTTTAATATGTGTGGATAACAGCTGGGACATAGCTATCTGAACTTCTTTTCTTCTTTTAAGTCCAGAGCATCTATCTCCTCTTAAATTGTTTTAGCATTAGCCATCATTGCCAGTAAAAGAATTTATGTTTTTTATAAGCCGCCTTAGAAATGACTGGATGGACACAGGACTCATTTTAGCTTTCTCTGGATGTGCCAAGTCATCATGCTACAATACCATCTGTTGCCGGATAAGCTCACTCCAAAACCCTCAACTGGTAGAGGAGATCTTTAGTATAAGCTAACATTTCCCATTGACTATCTGCCCAGGCCATTATGAGACCTAATGTAGGCTGAGTGGATTTCAAAGCCATAAAAATTCACATCAGCAAGGTAGATGGACCTGGGTCCAAAGTCTTCTCTGTGGGTCAGCCCACTTTCTGCACTAATTGTGCAAGATTCTTTAGTAAAAGCACCATTTTTTTTTTGCATCCAATACTATAGCATCTGATTGTTAAAATTCAGACCCTGTTAGATGGAACTCACTCCCCACCAGATACATTCTACATAGCCAGGTAGCCCCTTTTTAAAATTTATTTCTTGATTTACCTCCTTAAGGAGAGATTGGGCTCCAGGGTAAGAGACAGAAGCTGTGTTTCCTCCTCCAAGCTAGAACATTCCCTTCCATCTTGGCCCTTTACTTTTGTCTTTTCAGCCTTTATTATGCTGTGGATGGTTAATGACAAAGCAGAGGGTAAATTATCCCAGACACTGTCATGGTGACACTGTGCTGCCTTTTCATCTGAAGATCACCAGTCCTCCTTCCGAGGGTCTTCCCACTCTTTATGATCTCTATCTGGACTTTGGGGTCCTACCTCTTCTCTGAGTGGCTTCCTGTGACAAGCTGCCACAAGCAAGGCCTAGCACATGTCTTATGGTTTGGACCATTCAGGAGAACAGCTACCGCTTTGGAGTCCTGGGATAGACAGGAATATAAATTTCTTTGTCATTATTCACTTAAAGTAAAACTTTAGCTAGCTTAGCCCAAGTGTTAGGGTCAGATGTCAATATCCCCGTGCAGACAAGCTATAATGATGACAGCACAACCGCATAACTAAATATCACAGAAGCATATTAGCTGCTTGCAAAGGCTATTTTTCCAACCATATTTAGGAGACTGGCTTCAGCCTCATATCTGTACCTTATTGACTTGTTTACCTACAAGTCCCCAGGAATGAGAACATCCTTTCATCTCAGAGTACCCCAAATCTCTGACTTGGCTGTGAAGAATTCCTGCCACCATAGCCTGTAATGGGATGATGGGTGGTCCATCCTTGCTCTAGTGGCATGCAATCTCCCCTTTTCCTATTCAATGCCCACAAGTCTTACAACATTTAGTACCTGCCTAGTGGGGAACCTATGCCAGAGGCCTGACCACTTTCCCTGGGCATCTCACTACTTCTGATCCCGTCCCCAGTCAATTTTAATAATATGGGTTCACTCAAATACTGGTGTTACTGCTTGGTCAGGCTAATGAGGCACAGGAAGAGACCATGAAAAATATAGAGTGTAACATAGCAGAGAGCAATGCCACACCAGACTAACATGTAAGCATCCTAAATTTGGAGCCCTAATTGCTTAAGGATCTCCAGAATTAACTTGCCAAGTGGTTGTTTTACTAAAAATGACCTGGTCCTCATTGCCACTTGCAATGAACTTATCAGGGGCTGATTAAGGAAAAATATATGATTACAAGGTAATTAATAAGCAATTAGCTTTATTTAGATGGCTTTTTGACAGATTTTAGTGTGGGAAGGTTGGGTAAGTACCTCACAGCATGAGAGCTTCCAGAGACAATGGTACAGGATGACCACCTAGAAGAAGAAAAGGGCAAAGGAATTCTTGAGAGAGGGGAAAATTGGTGAGGAAGTTTATATGTCTGGAAGATGTCATTTAGTAGCACACTGGAGAGTCTGTGGGTCAAAGAATTCCAAAGGGCAGCAGTGGCTTGGCATCTTTTATAATCTTGGTGTTTATCTTATTTATGACTAGCAGATTTTGAACGAAATTTTGTAGGGTGTATAAAGCAGATAGACTTGAAATCACTAAAAATATGCTGATTTGGACTGCATTTTTGAGCAACTTGTGTAAAAATTTGAGTTTGGTCCTAGCAAGCTTTTGAGCTAATGGTACCAGCCTCTGTGATGAAATAAACAACATAAAAACAATATACAGAGGACATCTTTGGGTAATTTACACTCTCATCAGAAGCAAACCCATGGTTGCTGGAAGAGAGTAGCAAACTTTTTTTACTTGGGACATAGATAAAGAATGATTGCTTCCAGGGTATGGATAGAAGCAAAGTCTGTCTACTTCTTGGGGAGAAATTGGAAACCTTTCCAACTGTAGGACACATTGGAATCCTTAGAGAGAGATGCTTAGAGAAAGCATTGCTGCTTGGAGAAATATGTAAGATAAATCCTCTACCTCTGAAGGAAGGACAGCAAATCATTCCTGGCTTAGGATCTTACACCGATACTAGGCAGAGGACTTTTGCTAGTGGGGCAGTGACAATAAATTATCTCCCTTCCAAAACCAACTACAAATAAAAGCAGAGACTTTCTACCATAGAGAAGATTGGCAGAGACACTGAGAAAGCCTTAAACCTGATATCCAAGCACAGCAAGACTGAGGTTAAGGTAAGACTGAGATTAGACCAGGACAACAGAGGACTCTCCTGTCCCTAGCATGAATCTAGTACTGAGTAACAAGCAATATATGTCTACTGCTGAGAGAAGGGAAGGAGCTTGAGAAGAATCCTCTATGTGGTTTGGACATGCAAGGATGGTTGAAAACTGATGGTGAAGAAGGGGTGCTGATATGAACTCTCTGGTATGTTAGCCCCCAACCCAACCACAAGACAATAGAAAACCACTGTTAGAAAACTTTGAATTCAGTGGTACACTAGAGATAATAATAGCAACAATAAAACCCAAAAATAGTTCAACTCCTGACTAAAATAAATCATACCTCCACATAAACAGCAGACAACTAGAGTCATGCCCATTTCCAGTCATGGATACAATTTACTCCAATATCTACTATAGCATGTTCAGGAGTCAATAAAAACTTATGAGACACAAAATAAAGAAGAGAAAAACAAAAAAACAAGAAAAACACTTCACTGTCAAGAACTAAAGCAATCAATACAACTAGACTCAGAGATTAATCAAATGCTGGGATTGTCAATCAGAGAATTTAAAAATAATTATGACTCATATGCCAGAGACTTAGTGGAAAATGTGGAAAACACATATAAACATATGGGAAAATTCAGGAGAGAAATGATAATCAAATGACACACACACACACACACACACACACACACACACAATATCAGAGGTAAAGAATTCTTTAGATGAGCTCCTCAGTGGATTTACTACAGGTGATAAAAGAATCAGCAACCTAGGAAATAAGTCACTATACATTATTTTTAAATATTCAAATTGAAACACAAAGAGAAAAAGAGTGAAAATAAGACAGACTATCTGAGAGCTCTTGGATAATATTTAATGATCAAATACACATGGAATTAAAATCCTAGAAGGCAAAGATAAAATGGGCAGAAGAAATATTTGAGGAGATAATGATCAAGAATTTTCCAAAACTAACAAAATACTTTAAACCAGAATCAAGGAAGCTCAAAAAAAAAATGATAAATATCAAAGAGATAGACAAATAGTAAAACTGCTAAAAATCAAAGATAAATACAAAATCTTTAAAGCAGTTATCAGGAAAAAATAATATACAAAGGAACAAATATAAGAGCAACGGCAGAAATTAGGCCATTCAAAAAGACAATGGACTGACATTTTTCAGTACTAAAAAAATAGCAATCCAGAATCCTATAAAGTATGAACAAAAATATCCTTCAAAAATGAAAATGAAATAGAAAACCTCTTCAGACAAGCGGAAGTTTATTCTTTGCTAGAGTATCTGAGCTATACAAAATGTTTAAGGAAAAAAACCCCTTCAGGCAGGAGTATGATAACAGACAGGAATGTATATAAGTGTTGGAAACAGTAAAAATGAAGTAAAAATACATTTTTCTTGTTTTTAATGACCAAGATGGATAACTGTCCAGTTTCATTTCATTATGTCAATTTTGAATTTTACTAGTTATCCCTATGGGGAAATCAAAAAGTTAGTTGGATAAATAAGTCTGTAGTTCAGGGGATAAACCAAAACTGGAAATAATATTCTGAGATAATAGAAAATACATATATTGGTCTCTGTCCCCAATTCCTGACACAAAACGCCTAGAACCCTTATAATATTCTGAATGATATGAGCTCTAGGAGCATCTGTTTTTCTGATATTTGGTCCTTGGCCCCAGTTCCTGACACAGGGCACTTAAATTTCCTTGGTAGCAGCATTTTTGTTCTAACGAGATGACTCTGGGTGGGCTACTGGATGGGGGCTGGTCACCAGAAAGACCAAGCCATGATGAGAAGCTTGGAATTTTCAGCCTCACCCCCATTCTCCAGAGGGGAGAAGGGCTAGAAATGATCAGTCATGCCTAAATGATGAAGTTTCCATAAAAATCCCAAAAGTATGGGGTTGGTGAACACATGGAGATGCTGGGAGAGTGGTGCACTGGAGAGACCATGGAAGCTCCATGCCCCTTCCCACATACCTTATCTTATGCAACTCTTTCATTTGAATATTCATCTGCAGTCCTTATCATATCCTTTTATAGTAAACTGATAAACAGTAAGTAAACTCTTTTCCTGAGTTCTTTGGGCCATTCTAATCAAAACCTCAATGTGATACCACCTCACACCAGTCAGAATGGCTAAAATTAACAAGTCAGGAAATGACAGATGTTGGCGGGGATGCAGAGAAAGGGGAACCCTCCTACACTGTTGGTGGGAATGCAAGCTGGTGCAGCCACTCTGGAAAACAGTATGGAGGTTTTTAAAAAAGGTGAAAATAGTGTACCCTATGATCCAGCAATAGCACTACTGGTTATTTACCCCAAAGATAAAAATGTAGGGATCCAAAGGGGTACATGCACCCCAATGTTTATAGCAGCAATGTCCACAATAGCCAAACTATGGAAAGAGCCAAGATGTTCATCGACAGATGAATGGATAAAGAACTGGTATATATATACAACGGAATATTATGCAGCCATCAAAAAGAATGAAATCTTGCCATTTGCAATGACGTGGATGGAACTTGAGGGTGTTATGCTGAGTGAAATAAGTCAATCAGAGAAATACATGTATCATATGGCCTCACTGATATGAGGAATTCTTAATCTCAGGAAACAAACTGAGGGTTGCTGGAGTGGTGGGGGATGGGAGGGATGGGGTGGTTGGGTGATAGACATTGGGGAGGGTATGTGCTATGGTGAGCACTGTGAAGTGTGCAAGACTGTTGAATCACAGATATGTACCTCTGAAACAAATAATACATTATATGTTAAAAAAAAACAACAACAACAACAACAAGAAGATAGCAGGAGGGGAAAATGAAGGGGGCCGGAAATCAGAGGGGGAGACAAACCATGAGAGACTATGGTCTCTGAAAAACAAACAGGGTTTTAGAGGGGCAGGGGGTGGGAGGATGGGTTAGCCTGGTGATGGGTATTAAAGAGGGCACGTTCTGCACGGAGCACTGGGTGTTAGATGCAAACAATGAATCATGGAACACTACATCAAAAACTAATGATATAATGTATGGTGATTAACATAACAATAAAAAAATTTAAAAAAATAAAAAAAATAATGTATGGTGATTAACATAACATAATAAAAAAATTTAAAAATTAAAAAAATAAATAAAAAATAAAAAAATAAAGTGTACAGATTGATGATTTGACATACTTATCCTTTGTTAAGTGATTACCACAATCAAGTTTAACACATCCATCACCTCCCATAGAGACTTCTTGTTTGTGTATGGTGAGGAGGTCTACTCTTAGAAAATGTCAAGTACATTCTGTATGCATGTAGAGAAATGTTTCAAGAACACTTGTGAAAAAAAGATGTTTCTAAGAATGCTATTCGTTTGCTACACTGAGAAAAGTGTTATATCAGTGAATGGATATGACTGCCAATTTGTAATGCATGCAGAGAAGTGTTTAAAAAAACACTTATAAGCAATGTTTTTGAGAATGTATTATTACCTATAGTCACTGTGCAGCACATTAGATCCCCAGAGTTTATTCAATATCTTATAACTGAAGACTTGTACCCTTTGACCATTTTCCCCATTCCCCCAGCCCTTTGTAACCATTTTACTCTTTGTTTATATGAGTTTGACTTCTTTTTCCCCTGGATCCTATATATAAGTGAGATCATACAGTATTTGTCTTTATCTCCCTGGCTAATTACACTTGTCTTGTGACCTAATATTTGATCTATCCTGGAGAATGTCCTGCATTCACTTGAGAAGAATTTATATTCTGCTGCTATTGAATGGAATGTTTGGCAAGTCTGTTACATACATATGGTCTTAAGAATAGTTCAAGTCCTGTGTTTTCTGTCTGGATGATCTATCCATTGTTGAAAGTGGGGTATTGAAATATCATACTATCATTATTTTATTGTTGTCTATTTCTCTATTTAGATCTGTTAGTATTTGCTTTATATATTTAGGTGCTCCAGTGTTGGTACATATAATTTACAGTTTTTATATGTTCTTAATGAATTGGTCCCTTTATCATTATATAATGACCTGCTTTGTGTCTGTTATAGCTTTTGAGTTATAGTCTATTTTGACTAATATAACTATCCTGTTCTCTCTTGGTTTCTATTTGCATAGAATATATTTTTCCATCCCTTCACTTTGATCCTATATGTGTTCTTAAAGCAGAAATGAGCCTCTTGTAGGCAGCATATAACTGGGCCTTATTTTTTGTTTTGTTTTGTTTTACTTTGTTTTTGTTTGTCTTTTTAATCCTTTTAGCCACTCTGTCTTTTGACTGGAGAATTTAATCCATTTAAATTTAAATTTAAAGTAATTATTGATAGATAAGGACTTATTAATGGTATCTTATTATTTTTTGGTTTGTTTGCAGTTTCTCTGTTCCTTCGTTCCTTTTTTGCTGTATTCCTTTTGAATTGATAATTTTCAGTAGTGATAGGGATTGATTCCTTTCTCTTTATCTTTTGTGTAACTACTGGAAGTTTTTGTTTTGTGGTCATCACAAGGCTTATATAAAACATCTTATAGTTAAACAGTCTATTTTAAGCCAATAACAACTTAACTTTGGCCATATACAAAAACTCTACCCTTTTACTACCCCCATATTATATTTTTGATGTCACAATTTATACTTTTCTCTACATATCCATTAATAAATTATTGTAGCTATAGTTATTTTTAATATCTTTGTCCTTTAATCTTCATACTAAAGTTAAGTGATTAACATATGACGATATTATAGTATTAGAGTGTTCTGAATTTAAATCTATACTTACATTTACCATTGTGTTTTATATTTTCATATGTTTTCATTTTACTAAATAGCATCCTTTCATTTCTGCTTGAGGAACTCCTTTCAGCATTTCTTGTAAGGCAAGTCCAGAGGTGATGAGGTCCCTCAGCTTTTGTTTGTCTGGGGTCTTTAGCTTGCTTTCATTTCTGAAGGACTGTTTTGCCAGGTAAAGTATTCTTGGTTGGCAGTTTTTTTTTTTCTCTCAACAACTAAATGTATCATCCCACTCTCTCTTGTCCTGCAAGATTTCTGCTGAAAAATCTGCTAAGAGCCTTATGCGTGTTCCCTTGTGAGGATTTTTTTTTCCTTTTACTGCTTTTGAAATTCTGTCTTTGATTTTAAACAGTTTTATTATAAGGTGTCTTAGAGATCTTTTTGTGTTGAAACTTTTTGGGGACGTGGGGACGCTCATGAACTTGAATGTCTAAGTCTCCTCCCAGATGTGGGATGTTCTCAGTCATTATTTCCTTGAATAAGCTTTCTGCCTTTCTCCTTCTCTTCTCCTTTTGGGACTCCAGTATTACCTACATCATTCTCTTGATGGTATCCCATTATTCACATAGGCTTTCTTCACTCATCTTCATTCTTTTTCTTTGTTCCTTTCTGACTGGATAATTTCAAATGACTTATTTTCTACCTCACAGGTTTTTTTCTTCTGCTTGATCAAATCTGCTGCTGATGTTCCTTATTGCATTGCATTCTTCAGCTCCAGATTTTTGTTTGGTTGGTTTTTATGATTTTAATCTCACTGTTAAATTCATTTTGTTCTTGTATTGTTTTCCTGAAGCTCACTTAGCCTTTTTAAAGTGACCATTTTGAATTTTTTATTGAGAAAATCACAGATTACCTTTCCTTTGGGCTTGGTTACTGGAAAATTATGGTTTTCCTTTGGTGGAGTCATGTTTCCTTGATTTTTCGTGTTATTTAAAATTTTGCATTGTCTTCACATTTAAAGAAACAGTTGCCACCTCCACTCTTTACTGACTGTTAGGGGAATCTGCAGATGAGGCATCCCTAGAGGCTTATGGGTGTACTTCCTGATGGAGTCCACAAAAGGATTAGTAAGATCCAAGTCCTTTTGATGCTCAGTGACAGCCCTGGCTGATGATCTCCCAGCCCCTCCCTGCCCCACTTATGCAGAACACCTCAGTTCCAGAGAGAGCAAGAAAAAAGTGAGCCTCTTTGGGCAGTGTCATGTACTACTGGGGAAGCTGGCTTCTCAATTACATGTCTCACTTTCCCCATGGGACAAGTTGTGGCCAAGAACATCTCTCTTGACAGTACTAGTATACCTCGGGGGTGCGGTGATGCAGGCAAAGTGAAACTGTTCCTCTTATCCCCTTCAATGTGTACCGTCATGGATTTTAATTTTTTTTTCAAAGTTTTTATTTATGGATTGATTTGCTCCAACAGTATGCTAGAACTTCTCTTCTGGATTTCCATACTTCCACAAAGGCACACTTGTCCATAGGTCATTGTCAAATTGGATGTTCTTTGGGAACAAGAAGGTAGACAATTCTTTTTCTGCCATTTTGCTGAGAAATGTCTTAAAATAGAGAAAACAGCAAAACTTTAAGATGAAATAATTTTTACTATAGTTATTTACATTATCTTAAAAGTGCCTGATAAGTGAGTGAGATAGAAAAATAAAACAAAGTACTTTCTAGTGGACAAGGAAAGAATAGCATCACATATCTGTAGATGATATGATTATCTATGAAGATAATGATGTACAACTTAAACCAGGATAATTTACTAGGATATTCAGAAGAAAATAAATATCTGACAAATAGTAGTCTTGCTATTTACCAGAAATCCTCTGAAGGAACATATGAAGAAACAATATTTCATTGGCAATTCAAATTTTAAAATATTAAACATCCAAAAATAATAATTTTATAGCTATACATTAAATATGCAAAAAAGTACAGTATTTAGTATATAGTATGACTTTTTAGGGACATGAAATAAAATCATATATATATGTGTATATGTGTGTGTATATATATATTTATTTATATATATATAAAATATTCCCAGATGGGAAAATGCTCTAAACATAGCATTCCTCACCAAATTTATACATGATATTTTTAAAAATAGGAAAAAAATCCATGTGGAATAGTTTTAATTTTTTTTCTTGAGAAATTCTACACTTTTTTGGGAAAAATAAAGAGTAGATGTCAGCCAAAAAGATGTTAAAGAACAAGCCAGAAAGAAGAGATAGCCTCTCAGAGAGTAAAACATACTATAAACCCATGATAACAGAAATAGTATTTCATTAGCATAGTAGCAAACAGATCAATCTACATATGAATTTAAATATTATAAACACCATCTTCTAAAGGCATGCTGAGATGATGAATTTTAAATTAATGGAACTGGAAAATCAGTCAATCATTGAAAGTAAATTAAATGAGAACCTTATTTTCCATGAGTGCTAATACACAGCAGATGAACTTAGGACAAACATATAAATAGTGGAACTATTAATTTTTAAGATAAATATAGTCATAAATCTTTCATCTTGGCTTTAGAAATTACTTTTCTTTGAGTGCAATAAAGACTAGTTTCCTAAGTTCCAAAAATGGATCTAGGAGATAATTTTTCCTCCAAATAAGTGGCATTTTATACTGGAAACATAAATTCACAAGATATGAAACAATTAAACCAAGTTTTAATTTTCCCTCCTAGACTCATTCTGTGGGTAACAAAATAAATGGGGATAGTGGCTAAAGATACAGATTTTCATGACTCCAGGCTAAGTTGGTACACAATATTGAAGAGGGATTGGACTTTATTCTGGTGGCCTATGTGTCTCCAACATAATTGGGTCTTGTCTTCCTAGGGAGAGAACAGCATTTCCACTTGCAGATCTTAATGAGTGAAACTATTTTGGCTTTGATGAAGCGCCTATCTTGTTTCCTAAAACTACTCCAGAGATTTGACCAGCTGGAGGTCTCCATTCACAGGATCAACTGGGGTGGTCCCAAATCTTCTCAAGAATTACTGAGAGGACTCATCTCTTTCTCGCTCACACACATTCTACTCAAAATATATTACTAAATATTCTTTTATTTAAAAAAACATTTAATTCTAAATTCAAGCTTTTGCTTTATTATTAACTTAGATCTATAAACTTTACATTTCATTCCTATAATGTCTATAATTTTCAAGTAATTTATGGACCAGGTTGATGATCACAGAGAGTCTCATCAAAAAAAAAAAAAGTATTATACCACAATTTTTACCCCCCACAATAAGGTATACATTTGATTACATAAAAATTAGGTCAAACCATGTATACAAATTAAAAGGCAAATAACTGAAATAGGTAATTGTATCATTTAAAGTATAAGAATTAATATTAATACATTTAAAAAATTTTGTTAATTAATGAGAAACAAATATCTCAATAGATTTTTGGAAAACGTCTAAGCACGTAATTCAGAAATGAAGAAACATATATATACAGCTCTAGAAATATATATAGCAGTTAACATATGAATTAAAATGTTACATTCTTGCTAGAAATTTAAATAGATATAAATTAAAATAATACTAATTATAAAATGAGATTTTTAAATAAAACCGTTTGTATAAATGGGAATTTTTAATGTAATGTGAAAATTGTAAAGAGGCACAATATTTACAAGGACAATTTGGCAGTACAGAGTAATTAAAAGCATCTGTTGATTGATCACTATGCACCAAACACTCTTTTAAGCTAGTAACTGTATTAGTTCTATAATCTGCATAATAATTCCAAGGTAGATACTAGTACAAATGATATACAAGTGAGAAAAATGAGAGTTTGTGACATAGCAAGGGACAGAGCCAGAGCCAGAATTCTGAGACAGCCTTACTTCCCAGTCCAATTTAAAATTACTATCTTATTGCCCTGATGGAAGACTTTAAAAGAGACATACCCCTGACATACAAACTTATGCTAGAATTAGATCCTAAGGAAATAATCATCAATGTCCACAAAGACTTAATTACTAAGTTATCCTAGCAACATTATCTGCAATTGCAAAAATTAAAAAAGGAAAAAAAAAGATTATCTAAATAAACTAATGCCAATAAATACAAATCATGGAGTTATAAAAATAATTTTATAGAAGACCAAGAAATGATGTAAAAATGTACAATAGACATTATTTAGTAAAAACAGAAAGTTAAGAAATAGTGTACATTATAATACTGTTGAAAAATCTGGACTCATAAATATCAAAGTAATGACAATTATTGCCTTTGAATAACAATAATTTGTTTACTTTTATCTGTATCTACAGATAATATATAATATCATGAGAAAAAAACAAATAAACCTTTTATGACAGGAAAATATGTGTGAATATATTTAATCTCCTCTATGTTGATAAAAGTTACTGTTTCTAAGAAAAAAATGAAAAGAATTCAAAATTATATTTTTATATTTGATTGTATAAAAATTTAAAATATCTTAATGCTAAAATCACTGTTAAGATAATTAAAGACAAATGAAAAATGTGAAAAATAAATCATTTTCATCACTTATTGCCCAAAATACTTAATATTTTTAATATATCAAAAGTTCCTGTGAATCACTAAGGAAAAAGTAGAGCAATGATCTGGCAAGAGATTAATTAAAAACAAAGGGACATACAAATAATCAAAAACACATTAATGTATGTTCAGGTTCAGTAATGATCATAGTAATTCATTCCAGTTGGATATTGGGTATTTGTTACTTGTGGTTGAAATAATTCTGATAAAACTATATAGTGTGTGGTGTGATTGTGTGTGTTTTTATATGGGGGCAGAAATGGAGTGAAGGAACGGTAGGTTCTGTCAGCCCTTTCTCCAAAATATATTCTCAATATCTGTACTTGTCTTCATTTCTAATGTTAGTCTGATATTGCTCTGCTTTGTTTCTTCTGAAGCACTCATCCATAGCTGGAAAAAATACTATTTTGAGAAAGGTGATTTATTTGTGGTCTGTATTTAGCAGAAAGATTGTATAGTCTAAGGTCTTATTTGTGTTATTCACAGCTATATGCCCATCACCTTGAAATCCGCCTAAAACAGTAGAAGTTGTGTAAAGATTATAGAATTTATGACTAAATTAGTAAATGAGTTATGAATGGAGGAAAAAGTGTTGTTAAGTCATTAAAGTGAAATTTAAGAGAAAAAGAAATCAGAACACATCCCCATTTTACTTCACTGACAATTTGTAACTGATCTAGTTAAAGGTCATTCCAATGTATTATAATTTTCAAAGTAGAATCAAGTATAGTTTTGATTTAGTTTTAAGAATCGGAGGTCTAGGGGAACCTGGGTGGTTCAGTCAATTAAGCATCTGCCTTAGGGTCAGGTCATGATCTCTGGGTTCTGGGATCAAGCCCGGTGTCGGGTTCCCTTCTCAGCGGAGAGTCCGCTTCTCCCTCCCCTTCTACCCCTGCTCCACTTGTGTGCTTGCTCTCTCTCTCTCTCTCTTTCTCTCTCAAGCAAATAAATAAAAATCTTTTTAAAAAAAGAGAATCAGAGGTCTAAGTCAATCTCATATAATTTAATCCATAACTTCACTTGATCGTGAGTTAAATGCTAGGGAAAGTCAATATCAGGCCAATATACATTATGTGAGTCTAACAGGAATTCTTTACAAATTAATTGAGGATTTAACATTGATCATTCAAAGAATAGCTCCTGTATGAATTATACTCAGAATTTTTAAGAAAAAAATTGTGTCTATTTTAGATTGTCTCAGAAATTATTTCTTCTCCAATTTGTAGGAAATAAAATTTCTTTTTAAAAAATGAGACACTATTGAAGAGATTTGTACACTCATGTTCATAGCAACATTAGTTACAATAGCCAAAATGTGGAAGCAATTCACGTGTCAATCAACAGGTGAATAGATAACAAATTGTGTCTATACATACAATGGCGTATTATTCAGACTTAAAAAGGAAGGGAATTTTGACACATGCTACAACATGGATAAACTTTGGAGACATGGTGCTAAGTGAAATGAGTCAGACACAAAAATCAATACTATATGATTCCACTTATATGAGGTATCTAGAATAGTCAAATCCATAGAGACAGAGCACAGAATGGTTGTTGCCAGGAGCTGGGGTGACAGGGGATGAGTAGTTATTATTTAATGGGCATATAGTTTCAGTTCTGCAAGACAAAAAGTGTTCTGGAGATTAGTTGCATAGCAAAATGAATGTGCTTTAACTCTACTGAACTATACATTTAAAAATGGTTAAGATGGTAAATTTTATGTTATGTGTATTTTACAACAATTAAAATTTTTTAAATGAGATTGGCTCTACTTCCAATTGAACTAAATAAGTTTCTTCCTAAAGAAGAGAGGATAAAAAGTAAACAAATTGTTGAGAACCAAAGCTCATTCTTTAGAGAGATCCTTGTACAGTTCTCAAGATACGAATCTTTCCAAGATATTTTATACCTTGAACTACAATGAGGGATTGCTATCCAATCAAAAAGTAATCTGGGGAGAGGATGTGCTACGGTGAGCGCTGTGAATTGTGCAAGACTGTTGAATCACAGATCTGTACTTCTGAAACAAATAACGCAACATATTTTAAGAAAAAAGGAAAAGAAGAAGATAACAGGAGAGGAAGAAAAGGGGAGTATGTCAGAGGGGGAGACGAACCATGAGAGATGATGGACTCTGAAAAACAAACTGAGGGTTCTAGAGGGTAGGGGGGTGGGGGGAGGGGTTAGCCTGGTGATGGGTATTGAGGAGGGCACGTTTTGCATGGTGCACTGGGTGTTATGAACAAACAATGAATCATGGAACACTGCATCAAAAACTAATGATGTAATATATGGTGATTAACATAACAATAAAAAATTAAAAAAAAAAAGTAATCTGGAAACTTCAAAATACAGAAGTCAATGTCAATTCACAAAGCTTGGGAAACAGCCTTCCAGGAGCACCTGTAATCTGAACTGAAAGTCATTCACCAATTATATCTTGTATATATCAAAGACTACCCTAAATTCGTATTTTTGTGACAAAACTTAGATCTTCCAAATGAAATTATTACATTTGAGATTTTCTTTTAATCAACAGGAAGCATATTTCAAAAACTAAACTTTTAAAATATGCCAAGTGGCTTCTTTTGACTTTTGGATATATATACCACCTCACTTATTTTGACTGGCTTTTGCTATTGTTTTTGATTTTGGCTTTTTGTGTTGTGACAGTCTTTGTAAAACTAGGGAGTGGTAGGGCAAATTAAACATTTTTGTATCTTACATTTAATTAACCAATTACTTTGTGGATGGAACCATTTTAAAGTATCAACAATTCAGTATTAGGAAGTCATATCACAGAGATAGAAAAGAGAGCGTTATATACCCAAATGAAATTACAACTCACTACTAACTCAAATTTATTTTTTTATTTTTTTAAGATTTTATTTATTCATTTGTTTGTTTATTTGTTTAGATAGCAGAGGGCAAGGGTGAGAGAGAGAGAGACTCTTAAGCAGGCTCCATGGGGGGCTTGATCTCAGCACCCTGAGATCATGACCTAAGCTGAAATAAAGAGCTGGAAGCTTAACCAACTGAGCAACCCAGGAGCCCCTCAAATTTATTTTTTAAATGGCATTATTTACCATGTGCTCTTTCTCAAAGTATTTTTTAAGTGTTTTTTTTTTTAATTCAAATCAAATGTGGATTGGATGATTTGAGGTGTCAATGAAGTCTAGAATATTTTCCAGTTGTGGCCAAATTTGGAAAATAAACCTACATCACAGGTCTACCTCAGGGCTGGCACCCTTTCAGCTTATCCACCAGGTTGTCTGTTTAGTCACTGTGTTATCTGGATATATATTAACCCAGGGCTTTACTTTAATATGAAAGCTATTTGCCCTTTCCATTTATAAAGAATTTTGCATTCCTTCTAGCAAAATACTGAGGTTATGCTAAAAATAATCCTGTTCACCAGTTTTAGATTAAGATCATCACAAGCAGCATTGTGGAGAATTACTGTAAATGTGTGTGTAATGATTGCTCCAAGTCGTACCAGTAAATTACCATGGACATAATTTGAAGTATTATAGTTAAATGAAAAAATAAGTTGTTTTTGGAATCAAAAACAACAGTATATACTTCCAAAACAAAACAAAAAAAAGAGCACAGAAAATTAAGAAAATCATCTGGGTGATTTAAAACTAAATTTCCAAATAATCAAGGCTGGAGCGATCAGATTGTTCTATCTCCCTTCCCCAGTTCCCAAAGCATGTATGGATCCAACCAGAATGGATTTTAAAGTTTATGTATTTCCTGAGTCATGGCATTTCACAAGTGAGAATACACAATGAGAATATTTCCTGTCCCAGTGGCATAGGATGTTCAACGGAGCTTAATCACATCCATAAAAGTCTCTCTTAAAACAAAACGTATTGCTTATGAATGACGTCTATTGCTGTCTGATGTTTCTTACAGGTGGTGATTTCGCAGATGAAAGATGACTAATACACAATACCCAAAATAAATTATATCTCCTCCATCCCCATTTCCCACAAACACTTGTTTTAAGTGAATGGAAATAAAGCCAAAACAATCTGGACTGCCAAATTCCATTGTGCACATAGTAGTCATTTTCATCCTAGGATGACATCCCAACCTCCTTCCCCTTGTCCCTTGCTAATGCTCCTGTCCTTTTAATTACAGAAAACATTCTTCTTGGACTTCTGCCCCAAAGAAATCGGAAGCATTTTTAAGTAGTCTTTTCATTACCAACATTTCCTGGCTAGAGATTATTGAAAGATAACACCACACATAAGGATGTTTCCATGTACTTGAGTCCTCTCTGTGCATAAAGATTAAACAACTCTCATCATGTAAAGCTGAGAAGGATGTAAGAGACCATGTGGTTCACACTTCCCATGTCAAAGACCAGGAAAGAGGTGTAGACAAGCCAATAACTTCTCACACTATGTCCTAGCTCTAGCTAACTCTTAATCTAATGTCATTTCTATTCTGCCAATCTATGAAGTTGCTAACATAACACAGAATCAGGATCAGAGAATGTGCCCAAAGCTATGTAGTTTTTTAGACCTCAAGTTAAATATTTTAAGCAAGAAGAACTAAGTACTGACTAAAATTGAGAGTTTTTTCTAAGGAATCAGGAAAGCAAAAATACAGGAAAAAATTAAACTTGAATTTTATTTCCTCTCATGCCATTCTTATTTCCTTTCCAGGAGATACTAATAAAAAATGGTTGAAAGAGGTTGAAGGAGTAAAGGGACAAGCAAAGACCTGACTCCAAAAAAAAAAAAAATCTGGATAAGTCATAGACTATATTAATTCCAATGTTGCCTGCTAACGTTGATAAACATTAGTTTCTCAGGCACTTCATAGCACCAAATTTTTTGTAAATTGTATTAAATAATTATGAAGGATAAAATAAAATCAGACTAAGATCTCCAGTGTACTTATTTCAAGAGGACTCTTGTCAGGTTGGAAAAAGATTTATGTCTATGAATCAAATAGTGTATATTTTCCTCCTTGCTTTATCGGTTAGGAAGCCCAGAACCAACTTCTTCACATCTCTGTAGCAACAATATAGTTCCCATTGTATGTATTTTTTATACGAATCTTAATTCCACCACCAACTTATTTTTCTCTTTTCACCTTCTCTTATTTGTAGGTTATTTCAAATCCTTTTCGGAATGAACTATATTATAAATCAATCCTGTAATCTATAAACCATACATATTCCCCATTTTTCTTGACTAAAGGATAAAGTATCTATAGGCATCAACTGGAAAGAAACATTCAGGGTAAAATATATTCTATGTAGTGGTGAGAATGCTGCTCATAAAGCTTAACCAAGAAACAGGCTTTTCCTTTATTCCCTGTCTATAAATAACTCCATTAGGACTTGATATAAGTTACAGATAATGTGCAAAAATAAATAGGACCACCCTCAAGGAAGCAGAACTTGGCAAATCAAAATATGCTTCCTCCTCCAAGCACAAAATTAATTTCCAAGCGATAGTTCATTAAAATGAACACCAAGCACAGCCTTTCGGGCAAGGGAAATTATTTGGGAAATGGTCACAGAATTTTGATCTAAGGGAGCTGGGGCAGGAAATGTGTGCTCACGCATGCACACTCTTCTTCTCATAAGAACTACCAAATCCTTCTAGTGCAGCAATTGGACTCCATAGAGCCAGAGGACAAAGCCCTGAGGATTGCAGATTTCATGTATACTTGATATTACTCTGGTCAACAGTAGTGCGATAAAAGTCCCTTAGTTTGTTGTCTTTTAAAATTGTAGTAAAACATATGTAACAAAATGTACCATCTTGATCATGTGTAAGTATACAGTTTAGTGACATTCAGTACATTAACATTGTTGTTCAACCATCACTACAATCCATCTGCAGAATTCTTTGCATCTTGCAAAACTGAAACTCTGTACCCATTTAAACTACCACTCCTCATTCTTCCATCCTTGCTGGCTCTGGCAACCACTATTCTACTTTCTGTCTTTAGGAATTTGACTACTCTAGATTCCACATGTAAGTGGAATCATACAGTATTTGTCTGTGGTTAGTTTATTTCACTTAACATTTTGTCCTCAGGGTTCATCCATGTTGCGTCATGTTTCAGAATTCCCTTCGCCTTTAAGGTTGCATAATTTTTCCAATGGAATGTATATACCACAATTTGTTTATTCATCAGTCTGTCAATTGATATTTGAGTTGCTTCCACTTTCTGGTTATTACGAATAATATTGCTATGAACAAGTGTGTACAGATATATCTCCAAGTCCCGCTTTCACTTCTTTGAGGAATATATCCAGAAGTGGAATTGTTGGATCATATGGTAATTCTATTTTAAAATTTCTGAGGAACCGCCATACTGTTTTCCATAGTAGCTGCACCATTTTGCATTCCAGCAAATGGTGCACAAAGGGTCCAATATCTCTACATCTTTGCCAACCCTCATTATCTGTTTTTGTAAAATAGCCATCTTAACACGTATGAGGTAGGATCTTGGTGTAGTTCCATTAGTTTTTGAAACAGGATTTCCAGAAAACTGCTCTGCATTTCAGCCAGTACATTTGAGAGGACAACAAAGAATTCAATCAAAGGTGAGTAGATTTACAAATTTTTCATTAGAGATAGACCAGATTCTTACCAGGTAGTCTGACTTGAACTCTGTTGATTACATGAAAACAAAACCTATTCTTTCTTAAGCCTCAACTGACAACTATGTAATAATGTAAATTATCAGGCCTGGCTATTTGTGGTTGGTCATGTGTGTTGAATTTCTTCTGGAACAACAATAGGTGGCAGTAAATAAGATTGTAAATGGGCCTATTTAAAGACAAGGCAAAGGTTCCAATTTATCTTTTTTGCTCCTTTTCCCCCTAAGCATTTTGCATTTGATAAACCCCAAAACATATTTAGCCCTGAGCAACAACTGACCCCCTCTTTAAACACATGTGTCTCAAGAGAATGAATCCATATGTTTCTGATTCATTTACAATTAATTCATCAAAATGTTGTTTTGATCCAAGAAGCTTTATTGAGGCTCTCTCATGAGTCTTTTTTCTTAGAAACAGGAAATTATGCCTTGCCAAGAGCCAAATTCAAAACACACCAAAGGATTTTGAGCTGAGTTTGAAACATTGGGACTTCAACATCCAAGTGACTGCCAAACTTGGGACAAGAACATCTCTTCATCTCTACATGCAAGCCAAACCCAGATTTAATGTCAAATAAATCTCTGGCTCTTGCGATGCCCAGCATGACTTGAGCTTTTTTGTACAAGCACTATAAGATTCCAGGTGAGCAGCAAAGCAGTATGAAGATGAGAAAGAAGATCAACAGATTTTTTTTTTTAATTTACACTAGCAAGACACAGTGAGTTTATAAAAATGCCTGTAGACAGCACATCCACAGATAACCCCCTGAATAGTTTCCTTTCATCCACTCTGCCTGGTTTCTTGTTTGTAAGTTATCTCAAACAGGATGGCTTAACACCAGGTGATATTAAACACCACAGAGCTTAGGCTGTTCTTTACCCACATGCTCTCCCACACACCAAACTTTATTTTCCAGAGATCAATGCCATTCAGTCTTCAGTGTTCCAAGCATTAATTCTTCATCCATCTCTAGGATTCTGTTCCTCTTCCACTTGAACTCATATAGGTTTCTATCTTACGTGAATCCTTCTCAGATGCTCCAATCTAGCCAAACGGGTCAGCTTCCTCCAAATCTCACTTAATGCTTTCAGATCTTTAAGTCTGCTCACACAGCTCAAATTTTCTGCCTCTCTAAATGTCACCATACTTCCTGCTTGAATCTCACTTCCTCTCTAAGGCCATGTATCCACTTCAGCCTAATCATCTCACCTCCATCTGCATGTCTATAGCACTTATCTTCAGCGTACATGGTCATTACCATGTACTCCTCTATAAAATATCTTTAGATATACATTAAAGATGAATTACCCTGAAATAAATTATATTTCAAATATCTTGCTTCATAATTAGCTGCTACCATTTTGTGCACTAGGGAGAACAAATAGTGGATGAGAATTTTTGAAATGACATAAAACTGATTGCACTTAGAGAATCCCACATGTGATAAAATATATAGAAAAATGGTTTAGTTTATGTATGACTTTAGTTTTTTAAGTATAGAAATTATAGATGATGACATAGGAATTTCTAAAACAAAATTTAACATTGATATAATGAATATGGAGGGGAGGGATCAATTTGAGATCTAATTCTGCTAAAATTGGATATATCAGATTTATTACTGAGTTGCCTTGAAGTTAATTGTAATTATCAGAAAGAAAAGGAAACAAAAAATAAAATACTTCTTTCACTTTAGATCAATGAAGAATAGCTGGTCTTTCACAATCAGATCAATGAAGAATAGCTGGTCAATGTGAGGAGAGTGTATTATCCAGGGTTCTCCACAGAAACACAGAACCAACATCACACATATGAGATTTTATTATAGGAATTGACTCGTGATTATAGAGGCTGAGCAGTCCCACAGTCTGCTCCCCAAAAGAGAAGGCAAAGTACTTAAATGATGTTTATTACTCTCCTTATATCCTGTAACTTAAATAGTAAGTTGTAAAATTAACAATGCTTAAATACTGACATAAGGTCAATACATCTTATAGTACATGATACAGGAATAAAAGAAAGGAAAGAAAACAAAGATATTTGCACAACATATGTACATATACACACAAACACAATCATACCAAAATAAGGAGGAAATGGTCATGACAACTACAGTCCTCATTTCTGTAACTGGTCGCTTAGTCATAGCTAGTCTTTCTACCTACCTTTTTTAAACTACCTATTCTATATTATCTTTGCCTTCAACAAACACCTCTGTGGTTTGTGATTCTTTAGCTGGTGGGGTCACCCAAACCTTCATTCCTGAAGGACCTGCGGCATTATTAGTTCTGCCTAGATTGAGATATAGTTTTCCACTGACCTTAATCACAAGGTTTGGTAATACTGAGAGATGCCCTAAGGGATCTCCTGTATTCCAGACATACTCTTCCTTACTACCATTATATAGTAGTAATCTAATTTCCCCCTTGTATTTAGGATTAATCACCCCAGCCAGCACCATAACTCTTTGCTTTGCCTATTGATTCCAAGGCGTGAGAAGCTCAAAATGCCTGGTAACAATCTTAACTTCAAGTTCAATAGAATCATTGTGTCTCCTGGTAAAAATATCCCTCCCTCTGGAACTAAGACCCCTAGGTCAACAGAGCATAGAGCCATGCAAACAGGAAACATAAGTTTTGCTAGTTGGTCACTAGAGTAATAGAGAGGGGTACCACTCCCATTTCCACCTCTTGATCTCTGGACCCATAAATTCCAGCTATGGAAGAAATAGCAGCATATATTCAATGCTGACTCAGAACATATACAGCCTTCTGGAGAAGCTTTTTTCCTGCCTTGCAAAGTATTGTCACCTACAGAGCACTGTAACCAAGTCTTCAAAAAGCCATTCCATTGTTCTATCAAGCTAGCTACTTCAGGATAGTGGGGAATCTGGTAAGACCAGTGAATTTCATCAGCCACACTCGCTGCCCTTCTTTTGCTGTGAAGTTCCTTGATCAGAAACAATGCTGTGTTGGAGTAGTATGACAGTGGATAAGCCATCCTGTAACTCCACAGATGGCCATTTTGGCAGAAGCATTGTGTGTAGGGAAGGCAAATCCATATCCAGAGCCTCTACTACAGTAAGAACAAAACTATGCCCCTTCTTTGTTGGAAGTGGTCCAGTGTAATCAACCTGCCACCAGGTAGCTGGATGTTCACCCTCAGGAATGATGCCATAAAGGAGGCTCAGTTTTGGTCTCTGCTACTTGCAAATTGGGTGCTCAGTCATGGCCATGGCTAGATCAACGTTGATGAGTGGAAGTCAATGTTTCTGAGTCTATTCTTGCTACCATGACCAATATGTTCAAGAGCCCAGTGGATGATGACAGGGGTGCTGGAGAAACAGGATGACTGGAGCCCACAGAGTGGGTATCCTCTTGATTATTAAAATCCTTGTCTGCTGAGGTCACCCTTTGTTTTGTTTTGTTTTGTTTTCTAATATAAATGCATAGAGAGCCCATATTCAAGTTTTATTTAACTTACAATGAAGAACCCAAAGTTGGTTTGAAAGAGAATATGAAAGTTGAAAATTATAGTTAGTGAATAAAAATAAATTCTGAAATAAAATTGTTAATTTTGATACAAAACTGACTAATGGCTTACAGGATTAAAATATTTTTAAGAATTTCTTCTGTTGGACAGAAGAAATAATCACCTCCATTGTCAGTTTTAGAGAGTTGTAAAATGTCAGGGCTTTAATCAACTGCAAAGTTACATTCCCCAGACAGAGTTTTTGCTAACTCTAACAATGATTATTGTTTTTGCTAACTCTAACAATGTTACAACATTATTTTATGTTCATTTTTTGTGTGAGCATATCTTAAAGATAAATTCCTAGAAGTGAAATTTCTGAGTATATTAATTTTAACTTTTGAGAGAGTTTACCAAATTGCCCTTCATAGAAATTATACTAATTAATCTTACTGCAAACAAATCATTGCATCTTCATATCTCATCTTTTTTATTTCTGTTTCAAGTTTTTATTTACATTCTAGTTAGTTAACATATAGTGCAATATTGGTTTCAGGAATAGAGCTTAGTGATTCATCACTTACATATACCATGAGGTCACCCTTTGATGGGACACAAATATCTTCATGTATTTTGCCAATTCAGAGAGGCCTATTAACATATCTCTTCCCTAAATTTCTTTGTCACCAATTTTCCAATCATGTTCCTTCTAAATTTCTGATCATCCAGCCAAACCATGGGCTGCAACACATGAATCAGTATATATTTGCACATCCGGTTATCTCTCCTGAGTACAGTGCACAATCAGTTGTGCTTCCCAAATTTCTGCCCCCTGGGAACATTTCCATTCACCACTATCCATGGATGTCCCAGAAAGGGTCTATAATGTTATAGCTGTCCACTTTTGGATGGTGCCTACATATCGTGCAGAACCGTTTGTAAACCTCACCTGAGTCTTCTCTCCCTCTGCCAGCTGATTCTAGAGAACTCCTCATAAGACTATAGGTGCAGGATGGGAGAGAGAAGGCGGTATAGCAAGAGTGGGGACCATGGACATTTGGCCTACTTCTTGTAACTTATGCCTTCAGAGTCTGCTTTGGACTGATCACATATATGCCACTTCTACTCAATCATAGACTGCTAGTCTGAATGCTCAACTTTATGGCTTGGTGGGTCAGATAGCTCCTAGTTCATGAAAGACAGCTCAGGTCATATGGTAATTTGGTGGCTCTTGGTCAAGCATGCAGTCTCTACTAAGACCAGTAGCAGGCCAACAGGTGTTTCTCAAAAGGAAAGTAATTATCTTTAGATGAAGGCAGGGGTTTTCTCCAAAATCCTAAAGGCCTGCTGCAATTCGTCTACAAGGGCCTGCTAAAAGCTCAAGATAGCATCTTTATCTGTCCTTGACACTTCAAGCACCACTGAGTCTGCTGGATCATATGACCCAAGTGTCAGAGAAGTTTACACAGCACCCTGGACTTACTGCATAGCCTTCTCTTATTCTGGGCCCCACTCAAAACCATCAGCTTTTCTGGTCACTAGATAAATAGGCTGGAGCAACACACTGATATGATGAATATGTTTTCTCCAAAATCCAAAGAAGGCCTCTAAATGTACACTTTTCTTGGTTGTAAAAGGGGCCAGATGCAATGATTTGTCCTTCACCTTAGAAGGGGGATATCTTTACATGTTCCACACCACTGGACTCTAGAAATTTCACTGAAGTATAAAGCCCCTAAATTTTAGTCTAATTCATTTCCCACTCTCTGACAAGCAAGTGTCTTACCAATAAGTCTTAAGTAGTTGCCACTTCTCACTCACTAGTTTCAATCAACATAATGTCATCAATGTCGTGGACCAGTGTAACATCTTGTAGAAGAACAAGGTGACAAAGATCCCTGCAAACTAAATTCTGACATAGGTTAGAGTTGATATATTCCTGAGGTAGTACAGTGAAGGTGCATTCCTGGCCTTTCCCTCAGAGAAAACTGTTTCTGTTGGGCCTTATGGGCAGATATGGAGAAAAAGACCTTTGCCAGATCAATAGCTACATACCAGGTATGAGAGGATGTATTGATTTGCTAAAGAAAGAAAAACACATTCGGTACAGCAACTGCAATTGTAGGCACCACCTGGTGAAGCTTACAATAATCCACTTTAATTCTCCAAGACCCATCTCACTTCTTCACAGGCCAAATAAGACAGTCAAATGGGGATGTGGTGGGAATTGGGACCCCTGCATCTTTCAAGTCCTTTAGGTGGTACTAATTTCTGTAATCCCTCCATGAAGTATTGCTTTTGATTTACTATTTTCCTAGGTAGACACAGTTCTAGTGGCTTCTACTTGGCTTTTCCCACCATGATATTCCTCACTTCACAGGCTAGGAAACCAATGTGGGGATTCTGCCACCTACTCAGTAGGTCTATTCCAATTATGCATTCTGGAACTGGAATAACCACAGGATAGGTTCAAGGACCCTACTCATGAGCCCCTACTTTGACCAGAGGACCATGGTGACAATTTGGGTCTCCTAGAATCAGTGTCAGTTCAGAGTCAGTGTCCAGTTGGTCTGATTATTTCCTCTTCCCCAATGTACAGTATACCTTGATAAAGGATCATGGGTCCTTTAGGGAAAGCTGAGAGAATGATTAACATTATAAATTTTTGGCATTATACCAGGGTTCTTCCTCAAGGGGACCTGGCCTGCCCTTCATTCAAGGGGTTCTGGGTATGTAAACTGGCTAATTTGGGAATTGACTGAAGAATCATAACTGTTTTTATAATTCAAGTTAGATTTTTGTTCACTGACCTAGAATTTTCTGCTTACACAGGGAAAGTAAGAATTTAGTAGGCTTCCCATCTATTTCATTTCTAGGAAAACCATGATTAAATAGCCAAAGCCATAGGTCTGTGGATGTCTGACTCTTCCAATTGTTCTTTGACTCTACTGTCCAATACTGTAACTGCACCCACTTTACCTTTGGTGGTTGAGTGCCCCAATTTCCCCTCTGCCAACATAGACCTGGGCCCATCTACTCCTATTACATTTAGGTTTGCCAGTCTAGCGGCTTTGCTCCTGCTGTAAAGTCTGGCTTACAGAGAAGAGTGATCATAAAGCTTTTCAAGGATATTGGTACTCCCCTCACAAATTTATTTCTCCAAGTATTAGTAAAACATGTCTTCTGGACCATCTTAAGGTGGTATGTCTTAAATGACAAATTCACTCCAACATTCCAATCCCTCTAACCTTTTGAATCCCTTCCTATGCATTAAACCAGGGGAGGCTAGGCATTTCTCAACTTCCTCAAAGGGCCCATGGTTCAGCCAATGAACGAAAATGTTAGAATCCTTTCTAACTCCCTGAGCTTCAATATTAAATGCAGAAGCTCTGCTTAGTGAGTCCATATGGGTAAATCCTGCCTGATTCAACTTAATATCCCTTTCTACCATTATCCCAAACTTATTATCTATTCCCATACAAGTTCCCTGGTCTTCTGCTTATATACATTAGAAAATTCAAGTAGTTGTTTTGGAGTGTAGCACACTTCCTCATGGGTCAAACTTTATACCTCACCTTTAGGGGCCTGCTGGGATTTGAGTCTAGTAGCAAAGAGGGGTGATGGTGGTAGGTCTTGAGAAGAATAGGCATTTTTTTGCATGGTAACTGCCTCAGGGGAGACCTCGAGCAATGCAGAGTTAATCCCATCAGACAGAAGTAAAAAGGCTGATATTACTGTGGGTGGAGAGTGTAATTTCCCTGGGTGTAGAGAGACTTCTGACAAAGACTCATCAGAATTAAAAGTTTCAATGTCCCCAGCTTCATCAGGATCTTCCCACACATCCCCACACATCTCCCAATTCACAGATTCCAGTCTTTCTCGGTAAATATCCACTTTAACAGCAATCACTCTGTGAGAATGGAAGTTCAACTTGATTTGTAATTCAACCAATCACATGATGATATTCTGCATTTGATATACAGCAATTTTAACCCTTCGGTGACATGACACAATTCTCTCCTTCAGGGCACACAAAGAAATTCTTAGGTCATCTATGGGGCACTTGAGCTAGAAATTAGAATCCCTGAGCTTATATTTTTCTTCCATCACTTTGTCCATCAATATTAGAAACAACAAATCAATGTCATTACATTGTTTTGCGTTTTCCGAAAATGTTTGAGTCTCATATACAGAGTCACTTACCTCTTTGCTTCCTACAAATCGTTGATGAGAAGTATCCAAGGAAGATGTTTTATATATTTCTACAAACAATTCATGCATAGACTATCAGTTCTCTCTTTACTACTAGAAATAAAATCATCAGTATCTTTAAACCTAATCAGATTAGAAAACCAACTCCAGAAACCCCAAAACCAATCTAGAAAACTTACCCTTATAATTCTGTTTCTCTAGCACCACTCTCAATACCAAAATCTATATTAACTGCGGTCCTCCAGAGAAAACAGAACCAATTGTGTATACAATTGTGTATATACACACACCATATGTGTATTTATATAACAGGAATTGGTTCACATAATAATGAAGGACAAGAAGTCCCACTGAGACAGGAAAACTAAAGGGACCCCATGAAAACTGCTTTTTTCACTCCTTTTCCTGCTTCTATTTTTGCTAGGATCCACACCCATACCTTACACACACCTTATAGAACAGACGATATATGTCCTCCTTGTAAAGCTCAAGGATTTAATGATTTCTTTGGATTCTTCCAGCACGAGAGATAACATCTAATGAGTGACCAGGTGCGGTCATCATGAACATTTTCCAAGACCACTGACTCATCAAGACCCCTGGCTCCAGAGCATAAGTGACTTATGGAGGACACCTAAACATAGGTCTTTGTTCCTGGATTGTTGAGAAGACATGTGCACCAAACCATTGATCTAAAAAAAACCCAGCCTCCAAACAAAGATGAGACTCACTCTACTTTCCTTTCTAAGTCTCCTGGATGCTCTGTCTGTATCTACACTCTATGTCTTTAATAAACTCTGCTATTACTTCCTTTCAGTTCAGGTTTGATTTCTATCTTGCATGAAGCCAAGTACCCTCTTGGCTGGGCCTGCAGGAACCCACACTGTATCCTCAGACCCAGCCTGCCTGCATCACTATGATTTACCATCAGCAAGCTGGAGAATCAGGCAAAACAGTAGGGTAATTCAGTCAAAATCAAAGGCCTGAGGATCACTGGAATCTATGGTGAAAATCCCAGTCAGAGTCTGGAGGCATGAAAACCAGGAGTGGTGGTGTCTGAGGGCAAGAAAGATGGATGTTTAGGGCTCAAGTAATGAGCAAATTCTCCCTTGTTAGGCCTTTTTGTTCTATTCGGGTTCTCAACAAATTGGATGGTGCCCACCTACTTTGGTGAGGAGATCTTTCTGCAGTCTACTGATTTAAATGCTAATCTCTTCTAAAAACACCTTCACTAATACACCCAGAAATAATGTTTTGCCAGTTTTCTGGACATCCATTAGCCCAGTCAAACTGACACATAAAATTAACCATCACAGAGGGTAAACAATTTTGAGGAAAAGTGATAATTTCAACCAAGACATTATGATAATGGAAGGAAAATTCTAAAAAGAAAGAAAAAAGGAAATATTAATTAAACAGTGATGCACTATAGGGGACATTAATGAAAAGCTATTTTCAAAAAGACACAGGAGAAAGAAGCATGCTGGAGATATTTTTCTGCCTACATTAATCTGGAGAAGGAGTTGAGGTCCATCTACCACTGGAAGGGAAGAAGGGGCATGAGACTACACTTTCAGAATATTTTTGTGCTAGAAAGAACCAAAAAGATAATAAGCCCTGCTCTTGAAAACCTCAAAACCATCAATACTATCCTACTGAGATCAGATGAAAGAGATCAAGTTGAGGGATAGCTCTCAATCATCAATACACTGCCAATTATAAAAACAAATCTCCCCAATTTGTGTACCTGATGCTGGCCAACAGAATAAAGAAGATTAAGAATCTGAAACCAGAGGAGCTTAATTTTGAAACCACAAAATGTGGGGGCACCTGGCTGGCTTAGTCAGAAGAGCACGTGACTCTTGATCTTGGGGTTGTGAGTTTGAGCCCCACATTGGGTGTGGAGATTATTTAAATAAATAAATAAAAACTTTAAAAAAAAGAATATGAACCCACAAAGTGTGAAACACAATCAAGAAAAAATCCAATCTCTAGATAACGAACAAATTGCTTATTAGGAAACAGCATATTTCACTAAGGTTAAGTCAGGCTAAGTTATGTTCAATTCCATAAAACAATTGGTTTCAATCTGAGTTGGGTGAGGAAAATATATCTGAGAAAATCTGAGAACAACTGCTTGAAATAGTTGCACATAATCAGTTTCCATCCCTTAATTGTCAGTAGAATTATGAATTTGGGATTCTAAAAAATAGGTATTTGGTATCTAGATGCATTATAGAGAAAATGTGACTGATCATTCTTAAGATTCCAAATTCACAATATATAATTTAAAAACTGATATTTTAAGTTTTAAAATCTTATAAAGTTAATATGCAATTACAACTTGAAATCTTTAGAGAAAATTAATTTATTGTTAGAAAATTTTCTTAAGAATTTGGGAAGGCTTGTCAGAAAATTGAAGTACTTAAAATATATTAAAATGATAAAAGCAGTTTAGAATATTTTTAAAAATTTTAACCAAGTTTACATGTGGTGCCAAGTATTAATTAAATGCTTCTTAAAAAGTGATTCCTAAAACTTGCTAATCTTTTGCTTATAAATTAAGCAAAAGAAGAGGTGATGTCATCTAGTGGAATAGGAAGCCCCAGACCCTCTTTCCGCCATGGAGACACCAACTGAACAATAATACCTGGCCCAGTTCCCTTTGTGAGAAATGCAACAACAGGGTAAGAGGCATTTGCTCCCCAGGTGAGTGTGAAACCAGTCACATAAAAGATGGTAGGAAAATTCATGACATTTGCTTATCACAGTCTCTCACACCAGCACCTTGCAGTGAGGTTGAGAGGAAATTCCCAGTTCCTGGCTTCTCCCTGAGGAGGAAAAAAGATCACAGGTCTGTACATTCTATGTTCACATATTTTGAAGGGCTGCCTCAGAGGCTGACTTCTATGTTCCCAAATCACAGTGCTGAAAGGAAAGGGTTCCAAGTTGGGGGTTACTGAAAACAAAGGTGGCATTCTGGGTTAGCACACACTCATTCACCACAGTACTCCCTCCTGGTTCAATTCAGAATAAGCAAGAGAAAACCCCTAACTCCCAACTTCTCTCTGGAGTGAGAAAAAGTTGTAGCATAGGTCCAACATTCTGGCTTTTCAGAGGGCTGCCTGAGGGACTAGTTTCTGTCCCACAAATTTGTAGCAGTGACAGAAACTGGCAAACTTTTGAAGCCTGGGGGCTGCTAAGAGAAAAAGAACAGGTAAGTTTTCAGCAGCTCCAGAGAACATGCAGACATGAGGGGGAGGGAAAGATTACAAGTGCTTGAAAGAAGGCCCAGCAAATTCTTCAAATTGGCAATTTACACACACACACACACGCACATCCAAAGGTGCATTCACAGAAAACGTTCAAGGGGTCCCCATAATCTCTAGCCAAGCTGATTGGTGAAGGTCTTTCCCTATATGAAGCCAGTCCACAGATTGAGAGGTGGTATTTTTTTTTCAAATATGCTGATCCTAACACATGACACATGAAGAAACAGAGAAACATGGCTCATTCAAAGGGAAAATATATAAAACCAAAAACTAATTCTAAAAAACCTGAGGTATATGAATAATCTGACAGATATTTCAAAATAACTTTTGTAAAGATGCTCAACAAGCTCAGGAAAACAATGCATAAACAAAATAAAAATGTAAACAAAGAGGTAATATAAAAAAGAATCAAACAAAAATCAACTTGGCACATACACAGGACCTTCCATAAGATTAGCGGCAGATTTCTCAGCAAAAACCTTGCAGGCCAGAAGGGAGTAAGACGATATATTTAAAATGTTGAGAGAAAAAAACTGCCAACCAAGATTACAATACTTGGCAAAACTGTCCTTCAGAAATGAAGGAGAAATAAAAACTTTCATGGATAAACAAAAGCTAAGGAAGTATGTCACCGCTGGACCTGCTTTAAAAAAATGGTTTTGGGGAAACTGGATATTCACATGCAAAAAATGAAATTGGACCCTTAATTTATACCAACACAAAAATCAACTCAAAATTGATTTAAAACTTAAATGCAAAAACTGATATTCTAATGATAGATATATGTCATTATATGTTTGTCCAAGCCCATAGAAAGAATATCATCACGAGTGAACTGAATTCATAAAACTCCTATAGGAAGACATAGATGAAAAGTTTTTTTTTTCATTTTATTTATCTGAGAGAGAGAGAGAGAGTGAGAGAAAGCAAGCACAAGCAGGGGGAGCAGCAGGCAGGGGAGAAGCAGGCTCCCTGCTGAGCAAGGAGCCTGATGTGGGACTTGATCCCAGGACCCTGAGATCATGACCTGAGCCGAAGCCACCCACGCACCCAGATGAAAAGCTTTATAACATTAGTCTTGGCAATGATTTCTTGACTATGACCCCCAAAATGCAGGCAATCCCACTTATAGGGATTTATCCAAAAGTATTGAAAGTAAGCTCTCAAGGAGATATTCATGCTATTGTGTTCTTTGCAGCATTTTTCACAATTTCTAAAAGGTGGAAATAACCTAAGTGTCCAGCAAGGGATGAATAGATAAAGAAAATGTGGTACACACATATTTGGAATATCAATCAGTCTTTAAAAAGAAGATAATATTGTATTCTACAATGTACATGAAACTTGTGAACATTATGTTAGTGAAATAATCCAGTCACAGGAGGACAAATACTCTGTGATTCCACTTATATGAGGTACCTAAAGTAGCCAAACTCATGGAAGCAGAAAGTAGAATGGGGGATGCTAGGGGCTGGGAGGAAGGGAAGGTGGGGAGCTGCTGTTCAATGAGTATAAAGTTTCAGTCATATGAGATGAAAAATTTTTAGAGATCTGCTGTATAACAAAGAACATATAGTCAGCAGTGCATGCTTAAGAATACTTTGAAAGGATAGATTTCATGTTACATGAACCACAACAAAAAAGTACCAAAAAATAGACAAAATAAGTTGCAAAATAAGATTTATAAGCTAAATTTAAATGCTTAAGTAAAGACTACTTGTGGAGATTTGTAACATAGTAATTTAGGTTCTAGTTGAATAAAAGTTCACTGATTCAGAAATCATGCTCCTTGGTATTCATCCAAAGGAGTTGAAAACTTATGTCCACACAAAAACTTACACATGCATATTTATAGCAGCCTTATTCATAATTGCCAAAATCTGGAAGCAACCAAGATGCCCTTCGGTAGGTGATTGGATAAATAAACTTTGATACATCCAGACAACAGAATATTATTCCGTGCCAAAAAGATAAATGAGGTAACAAACCATGAAAAGACATACAGAAACCTTAAATGCATATTACTAAGTCAAAGAGGCCAATCTGAAAGGACTACACACTATATGTTTCCAACTATATGGTGTTCTGGAAAGGGCAAAACTATGGAGACAGTAAAAAGTTCAGTGGTTTCTAAGCAGGAGCGGAGGATGAATAGGCAGGATGCAGAGGGTCTTTAGGGCAGTGAAAATATATATGATATTCTAATGATAGATATATGTCATTATATGTTTGTCCAAACCCATAGAAAGTACATCATCAAGAGTGAACCCTTATATAAACTATGGACCTCGGGTGATTATGATGTGTCAGTGTAGGTTCATCCTTCATAACAAATGTGCCCCTCTGGTGGGGGATGTTGATAGTAGGGGAGGCTGTGCATGTCTGCAGACAGAAGGAATATGGGAAATCTCTGTACCTTCCTCTCAATTTTGTTGTGAACCTAAAATTGATCTAAAAAAAAATAAAGCCTCTATAAAAAAAATAGTACATCTCTGAATGTTCTTCACAACAGCCACCTGAAAGGCATAAAAAACTCACATTTAACATTCATATTCCATTCACTCTTTCTGCCACCCAATTCAAACTGGTTCTTCCCTTATCACTCTGCCAAAACAGGCCTCAACAAGGTCAACAATGACCGCAGGGTCACTGAATCTAGAGGATGTTGCTCAGTTCTTCCTGGACACCTCAGCACTATTTGCCATGGTTGACAACACCCTCCTTCTTGGAACACCTCATGTTTCCTTACAGGCTTCTCCTTCCTTCCTTTTTACAATCATCTCCCTTTATAGGGTCACTGAATGTTGTAGTCTCTGAGCCTCAATTCTAGACTTCCTTGTATCTTATTCTCTCCTTGGATGTCCTACTAGAACCAATGGCTTCATTTACCCCTTCGCCCGTTTGTCTCACAAATTCTATCTCCAATTAACTGTCTCTCTTGCAGTCCAGGCAGGTATATCCAATGTCCTCTTGATACCTCTGGTTAGAAGTTTCAAGGACACTTCATATTCAACATAATAGCTGTAGCCTATTGAAAACTTACTATGTGCCAGTATAATGAGTTCCATGAAAGATGAACTGGAAGCTGCTCTCGAGGAGAACCTCTAGAAAAATGTTCCAGATTTCTGACTTAGTCCATGAGTCCAGAGAAGCTTTCCTGGGAAGAATGACCTTTATCTGAGACCTGAGGGATGAGTTGAGTGAACCAAGTAAAACTGTGGGAGTAAGGAGAACATGTCATCAGCGTGTGTAGAGAGTCGCAGTTAAGAACTACTGATCGATTTGTTCAATTCTTTAATGTAACACACAAACCTTCCCTGGTTTTCCTCTCTGTCCAGGTGCTAACCTAATTCCTTCCTTCCTTTTACCATGCATCTTTTGAAGACATTTTCCGGCTCTACTTTTTTCATTCTGGAGTCATTACAAATTGACTTACCAAGTTTTGAAAATGTCTGCACACTTGATGATGCTGACCTTCATAGCTCAGCAGGTGTACCCCACTGACTTATCATTCCTGATATTATTTCTTCAATTCTCTTCTTGCTTCTCTGCAGTGTCCTTCTGTCTTTTACACTGGCTCCTCCTTCCTGACATACCCTTAAATATGGGTTGTCATTAAGTTATTTTCCAGAATATCATTTCTCACTTTATACATGCTTTTGGGGAATCCCATCCTTGTCTAAGGTTTTGTCATATATATAGAATCGCTTTCAAATATGTAGCTCCAAATTCACTGTTTTACAGAATCTCAGAACTCTCACTCCTACTGGTTTCCTTCATTCTCACTCATGCTCTACAATAAAGCTGAAGGTCAAAATGTCCCAAACTCAATTCATTGTTTCTCTTTTGTAATATAATAATATGATCTTTCATCTCCACATATGCTCAAAGGAGAAGCTTGAGAGCAACTACAACTATTTCTTTTTGTCACTGATAAAATCCAATTATTACCAAATCTCTGGTTATGTTCTAAGTATTTCTTTAATGTCTTTATTTTCTCCACCCCCAACACCTTTTACTACAAATCTAACATTCATTATTTTGGCTTCAGATCATCTATAAACTTCCTGAAATTTCATAAACTATATTTAAATGTGTATGCTTTCTCTCTTTCTAATTTATTTCAAACATATAAAAATGCATAAAATGTGCAATATTTTGGCAAAGGATTTAGAGACATGAGATTCTAAAATGGGTCAATGATCTCAAATAGGGTAAGAACAACTTACCTAGAGCAATCCTATCTCCAAACTTTATTTTCACATAACCCTCAATAAAAAAGAATTTGAGTATACACTCCAATATGTCTATGTATTCATAAAGTATGCATACACTACATCTCTTTGTACAATCAATATTTAAAAAGCTTGATTTCTTAATTTAAAAATAAAACATTAATAAGAAGTTCAGTTATGATATTTTCTTTTTTCACACCAGTGGACCAGGGTTGAGCATACTAAAATACAGACTATAACCTAGATAAAACATTTGAATTAAATGAAAGAGCATAATAATGTCCCATACCTAATAGTGGCCTTCTCATATTTCTTATCATTAATTCCTTTTGCAGAAGAAAATCACTGTGCCTGGTTTTATTGTGAGGCCACTTTATTTGAATGGTTTGCATTTTGGGTTGAGCTTCTCTCAGAGTTCTCTTTTTGCTCCCTTCACTGTTTGCTTGAACCCGTTGTCTGCTTAAAATCTACAAGATAAATTAATACTCCTTATCATGGCATATAAAACTGCCAAAACTCTCTTTAAACCAACTTCCTACCTATATCCCTCTCCCATTTTCCCTTTGTCCTTTTTTTTCCCCCATCTATTCACTAAATACACGAGGAATTTTCACCCAGCTGTGATTTTGCTTATGCTGCTCTCTCTGCTTAGAAATGTTCTTCTTACCCTCCCAATGGGGCCAGTGCATTAAAGTGTTCGAGCACAAGGGCTCTGGGGCCAGACCACAGAAATTCTAGCCCAACTTTACAAATTATTAGCTAGTGACCTTGTACAAGTTTTTAACCTCTTATTGCCTCATCTATAAAATGGAGATAGAAGCATCACTTTAGTTAGTAGAATTAATTAGAACAGTGCTTGGAATAGAGTCATTATCATATTAAAATATTAGGATATTAGAATTTGTACATTATAGCTATGTACATTAGTTAGCAGTTCTCTTTAAGGTCCATTTAAATGTATTTTCTTCTGAGAAGTCTTTCCAGCATCCCTCCAGCTCTCTAATCTTTCATGGGACTTGTTTTCACTTGTGCCTTCTATTAGATTACACTCTACTTAGTTGTTATTTTATTAATTTCCTTCACTAATCTGTAAGCTTCTTGAGGGCAGCAACCATGTCTTGTTTATTATGTTTGTGTTTTGGGATCCATAACAATGGACAGCAGAGAATGTTTATTACCTGCTTGCCATCACCAGCTGAGACTACCATCCTGGGAGACACAATAAGCACATGGCTTCCCTAGCTCCAGAGCTCTGCCTATGGTTATGTGTACTTTCTGGGGTGTGCTTATGACTTAACTCAAGGAGACATGTCAGAATTCTCTTGAGTGAAAGTGGTGTTACCTAAAGACAACCCTGAAGTCATTTCAACTTATCAAAAGATGTTAATGCTTCATAAACTGAAAGGAAGGGAAGGAGGGAGGGAAGAAGGGAGGGAATCAGGGGGAAGGAAAGAAGGAAGGAAGGAAGAAAGGAAGAAAGGAAGGAAGGAAGGAAGGAAGGAAGGAAGGAAGGAAGGAAGGAAGGAAGGAAGGAAGGAAAAAGCTATTTGCATGAGAAGAAACTGAGATTCAGAGAAGTGATATACCCAGGTTTATAGAGAGCTAGAAAGAAAGAATCAAGATTCAAAGCAAAACCTGACCACTAAACTAGTGTTCTTTTCATTACACCACTCTGCCTCTGATCTCTGCTGATGAATCATAGTGACTATTGTCTTTCAGTAAGTTGTTATCTAAAAAAGAAGAAAAATTGTGTGTTTCATGCTTCCATCTATTTATATACATATCTCAAATCCTACAACAATGTTGTAAATTAGATAATACTATCTTCATTTAATAAATGAAGAGGCTGTGGCCTGCAAAAGTCAAGTTACTATTCTAAAGTTACACAACTGGAGGGTGAAGGGCTGGGTTTGGGGTCCTCTGAGTCTGGTCCTCACTCTTCCACACTCCTGCTGCCTCTAACCCTCCTGTTTAGTTGTTTGGCCTGTTTGACATGGTTACCTGCTGTCTTAGTCTATTTGGGCTGTTTTAACAAAATACTACAGACAGGTGGCTTAAACAAACAATTATTTCTCACAGTTCTGGAGTCTGGGAGGCCCAAGATCAAGGTGCTGATAGATTCCCATTCTTGGTGAGGGTGGGCTTTCTGGCTTGTAGACAACTACCTTCTCATGTGCTTACATGGCCTTTCCTCCACCTGCAAGTGGAGAGACAGAGCTCTATTCTTTCTTCCTTTTCTCTTAAAGCCAGGAATCCTATCATGAAGGTCCCACTCTCATGACCTCATCTAAACTTAATTACCTCTCAAAGACCTCACCCCCAAATACCATCACATGGGGGGATAGGGCTTTATATATGAATGGGGGGCACACACATTCATTCTATAACATCTGGTCTCTCTCTATCAACCTGTCAAACTTTGGCCAGCTATGCTAACCATCTCTGAGTTCCCAGTATCTCCTCAAACCTAGGGAGCAGAAGTGGTGCTGGTTATCAACCCACAAGCACATTTCAGTGACTGTCCATCTTCTGCCCCTTTACCTACACCTAGTATATTAATGATGATTGTATACCTCTCTTAATTTATATGTGGTTATGTAATTTTACTGATACACATATCCAACAGATTCTGTCACAGCTGGAAGTGCACTTAAAGAACAGGTAAATCAACACTTTCATTTCTATAGAGGAGGAGGCTGAAGCTCAGGGAGATAAAAGAATTTACTTGACAGCCAAGTTGATTTTTTCCACAGCATGCCTTACCAAATGAAATCATTTCATTTCTGGATTTTTTTTATTACTTACTAAGCTCATAAAATAAGCTTAATGAAGACAAAACTTTTTTTTTCTTGTCTTTTCTGATGAGAAGATTAAATTCATGACAACAAGCACTTTGGTCATTATTGTATCTCAGAATTTACATAAAATATTTATTTTTAAAATGTACCCTCAATTTAAAGGACAACTTTTTGGAGAGAAGAAAGACTATATTAAATACAGACATATTTGAGACCAGCAATAACAAACACAAATTCATATAAATTAATAGAACTATTTTTCTTTCCATGTCCAAAAGCTTGTGTCTAAACCTTCTTCACATTCAGAGATTAAAGTCTCTTAAAACTTTTTGCCTTTCAGTGGATAGGTAGATCATCAGACCTATGATCAGGACCTTGATCTCTTAATTACTTTTGATCAACAATGTAATTCCATGATATACAAAGAATTCTAGAATTTTTCCCCTATATTTTCTTTTATAATTATGTTTTTCTTTTCTATCTCCCCAAATTCATTCAGAAACACCTGACAGAAAGATTGTTAATATTTTGAATCTCATGTCACCCTCTCCTAGTTTTGTTTGTTTGCATTTTTTTTGCATGTCCCACAGGTCATGCAAGACTTAGAGACTTGATAGTTTCTCCATGATTCTTCAGTATACATAATAACTTTCTCTAAGATACTGCCACAGAGGGCGGTCTTTTCATTAAACATTTTTTGAATGTGTGGATAGAGGCAAAAAGAATTGAGCTGTTACTCCTAATTCAACTTCTATCTCCATCAGATCATGCTGAAGTACATCTGTGAGCATAAGCTCATATAACAGTGATGGGTCTTATTAAATTGCTCTTTACATACCATAATACCTCAGGTAAGACTATAATAAAGATTTTATTAATACTTATAAGGAAACCTAAGGGGTAAGCTTATTGCTAAAGCCCTAATGAATACAAATGCCAGTTAATGACACTATTGAAAAATCATACACCCCCAACAAGTTATCGTCATTCTTTCACTCTGAATCCATACTAAAATAATGGCATATTTCAGATTCTTGTAAGCATCGATACCCCCCCAACACCACAAACACACACAAAATGTAGAACCAATAAATGTTTAAAGAAAGAGAGAAGAGGTAAAGAAATGAAGTCAGGAGTGAAATTTGTTTATTAAGCGCTCATGTTTATTTTATTGAAATTTATCATTGCCCATAATTGATTACTTCTAAAGTTTCTGGTGTTTGTACGTTTCCAAATCATAAGACTTACAGAAAGGCCACACGTTTCAGGATAGTCTGGATAAAGAATTTAAGAACAGTGGGAGGCAGAGTGAGACACATATTCAGGCAAAAGACCAGGAAAATATGATGGTGGACTCATGTGGCATAGCAGTACCCATGCCATCTCTCAAAAAGTTTGGCTTAAATCAAGTTGTTTTGGGAATGCATTCCCTAGAGATATTTGTCTTCAGTTATTAACTGCCCCATATGGGCACTGTCAGGCCATCAGTGACTTCTAAAGCTTTAATTTCAGATGAGCAAGCAAGGGGAAAGTATTTCAGTGTCACCCAATTTCAAAATGGAAGGTGGTTTCCTGGATCTTGAATACAAGCAAAACTGTGCCTTCTGTGAACTGGTATCAGATGAGGGATATCAAAAGATGCAACATACTACAAAACATAGATTTATAAGCAGAGGTTGTGACAGTTTTTCAGTGCATATTATTAAAACTGCATTCTCCTTTGGAGAGGACTTAAAGTACAGTGGTATATTTCCTCTCTTTACAACATTTTGGGGCAAAAATCATCTCTGTCCAAGTAACCAGCCAGTCTTCCAGCATAAAAGTAAACAATACCTAACATCCAGAAATAAAAATATAGTGAATATTGTAAATTAAATGGAAGGAAACCATTAGAAAGGAACTTGGAAGGCTGTAGCCAGGCTGTGGTGGTAAGAAGACAAATACACCAGCCTCTGTCATTTTGACATCAATTGACTAATTTGCTCCAGGTTTTCTTGAGGTTTCTTTTAGTGTATTTATAACCACGAAAGCATTTATTTTGGTCCCAAGATAAAAAGCCTTTTACGCAATGGTGCATATTTCTAAGGTAACAATGTTTCCATTGTCAAAACTGCCATCAAAGGGGGTGGGGAAGGAATACTACTTACCCCATTTATTTTGTTGGGCATCAGCTTTACTATTACTGGTTTGGAACCTAACCTAATTTCTATTGCACAGTTGCTAGTTGAAAGAAGGAAAAAAATGCTTCTCAAATGATTTCATCTTTCCTGATATCATGAAGGAAAATATCTTAGACACCAATGTCCTAGGACATTCTATTCTCTAACCTGGTACCCAGAACTCGTGCATGCTGGATTAGACACAAGGGAAGAGGCAGATGTCCAAAAGATAAATTAATCCAGATGTTTTTCCTGCTTCTATTAATGCTGCACTCCAGCTGTTCCATCTTCATACTGGTAAAGTCCCAATCAGCACATAGGATGAAAAAGCAGAAGGTAGAGGTGTTCCAGAATATTAAAGGGCCAAAATAATATTCTCTACAAAATTGAATATAACACCTAAAAGCTGAGGCCAGAAATTTCTACATATTTGCAGTTGTCAGAAGGAAGCAGTTGCTGAGCCTTATCCTCCTACTGGAAAACAAGACAACAGTCTCATGACTCGACTGACCAATGGGCAAATCTCCAATTGTCCTCAATTAAGACTGTCCCCAAGAAAATACCAAAAGAAGGATAGAGTGCAAATATGTGGGGTTTTGTTTAAGCCTTTCTCACACACAAATGAAATAGACCACAAGAATGAACACAGTTTAACAATAGCAAAACAAATTAAAAGTAGTACCAGCCTTCACTTTGCTGGAAGCTACATGCGGCTCAATGATGACAAGTAAGATGTTCATTCTTAGTCTAAAAAATGTTTCCCTGGGACAGCTGTAGGGCATGGCTCAGTGGTCTGAACATCTGGTTTGATGTACCTAGACTCCTTGGAGCCATGGGCTGGAATCCTGGTGTGATTCAGTTAACTCTTTATCTTTAGCAGAACTAAACAGAATTCCCAACTCTTTACTGTGTGGTTCTCGGGAAGTTTTAGGAAAGATGTATCCACCCTGCCTCTGCTTGGAGATAAAAGAATTCAAAGAATTAAACTTGACACTTTAGCCCCAAGTTACTCGCTTTCTATTGTTTACTGTCACTGGAATACCATCTTTGTTGTTTATGTAGGGTCTTTCATTTAAGGATTTCAAAGTACTCACTGACATGGTCTGATGGCAGAAATGAGCAATGTTCATGTTTTAAGGACAAGAAAAATGAGACACAAGAATCCCACAATATGTCAAAGAAAAGGCAATAATGAAATCTTGTCCTCACATTGGAGTGCACAGTCATTTTATATGACAGAGTTTTCCAAGGGGAGGGTGAAGTGCAGATGAATGTGCATCTTGGACCGTAAATAAAGAATTCAGTCCAACTGATATCCCCTGTAAAGTGACTGATCAATCTGAAACAAAAGAAATGTAATAGCTTCTTTGAGCCTAGTTGTTTAATCTTCAAACCAATGGAATTAATGCCCACCTATCTGGGTCCATGCGAAGACAAAATGAGATAACATCTGAGAATGTGCATAACACATAATGGGCAATGCAGAAATGCCACTCTTTCTTTCTCTCTGACCCACAAGGATGGAACTATAGAATAGCCTTTAAGAACTTTCTATTCCCACAGAGGTATGGAAGAGAGTACTTTTTAAGAGTCTGATGTTTGAACCAAATAATTTGGAAATGGCAAGCCAGCAGAACATCCTTCACTTGTGTTGTTGTCTTTAACACAGCACCCCCTCTACCCACTTACCCATTCCTGTATGCATTCAATACACATTGAAGTACTTGTTATGTGGTAAGTGCTAGGGATACCAAAAGCAAGAAGTCAGACCTTCACAAGTGGTTTAAGAGTCTAGTGGAAAGAGACAGGCATATATACAAAGAGTTACAATGCAAGAGGATGAATGACACAATAAACCATTTCAACAACTATCTAAAGACAGCCAGCATGTGATATAATTCCTTTCATTTCCCAGAGTATTGTGCCCATATCAACTGTTCAGGAAGATTTTTTTTCTCCAATTAGGTATTAATAAATGATGACTATCAGGTATTAAAAAATCTTCCCTGCCTGCTACAGAGTTATCCTCATCCATCACAGAAGGTTGCTAAAAGGATTAAGTATGTTATTTTATATAAAGCACTTACACAGTGCCTGCACACATAAAGCACTCATTAATGTAGTTGCTATTATTGTAATTATCATGATATCATAACCAGACCATCATGTCATTATTAAGTATAGGAAAAGTTTATGTCCCAATAATTCTAAAAATGGAGCAAGGACATTGAGGATGTGGATGGGGCCAGGTATAGTGCCATATATCCAATCAAAAAGAGTCCTTAGCATGATACTTTATGTGGAAAACCTAGAAAACCCCACCCCCAAATTACTAGAACTCATACAGCAATTCAGCAATATGACAGGATACAAAATCAATGCACAGAAATCAGTTGCTTTTCTATACACTAACAATGTAACTGTAGAAAAAGAAATTAAGGAATCAATTTCATTTATAATAGCACCAAAAACCATAAGATACCTAGGAATAAACCTAACCAAAAAGGTAAAGGATTTATACTCTAGAAACTACAGAACACTTATGAAAGAAATTAAGGAAGAAACAAAAAGATGGAAAAATATTCCATGCTCATGGATTGGAAGAACAAATATTGTTAAAATGTCTATGTTGCCTACAGCAATCTACACTTTCAATGCCATCCCTATTAAAATACCATTGGCATTTTTCAAAGAGCTGGAACAAACAATCCTAAAATTTGTATGGAACCAGAAGACCCCAAATCTCCAAGTGAATGTTGAAAAAGAAAAACAAAGCTGGGGGCATCATGTTGCCTGATTTCAAGCTATATTACAAAGCAGTGATCACCAAGACAGCATGGTACTGGCACAAAAACAGACATATAGACCAGTGTAACAGAATAGAGAGCCCAGATATGGACCCTCAACTCCATGGTCAAATAATCTTCAACAAAGCAGGAAAGAATATGCAATGGAATAAAGACAGTCTCTTCAATAAATAGTGCTGGGAAAATTGGACAGTCACATGCAGAAGAATGAAATTGGACCATTCTCTTATACCATACACAAAGATAAACTCAAAATGGATGGAAGACCTCAATGTGAGACAGGAATCCATCAAAATCCTAGAGGAGAACATAGGCAATAACCTCTCTGACATCAGCCACAGCAACTTCTTTCAAGTCACATCTCCAAAGGCAAGGGAAACAAAAGCAAAAATGAACTTTTGGGACTTCATCAAGATAAAAAGCTTTTGCATAGCAAAGGAAAACAGTCAACAAAACTAAGAGGCAACCCATGGAATGGGGGAAGGTATTTGCAAATGACACTACAGATAAAGGGCTGGTATCCAAGATCTATAAAGTACTTCTCAAACTCAACACCCAAAAAAACCCACAAATAATCCAGTCAAAAAATGGGCAAAAGACATGAACAGACACTTCTCCAAAGAAGACATACAAATGGCTAACAGACACATGAAAAAATAATCATCATCATTAGCCATCAGGGAAATTCAAATCAAAACCACACTGAGATACCACCCTACACCAGTTAGAATGGCAAAAATTAACAAGGCAGGAAACAACAAATGTTGGTGAGGATGTAGAGAAAGGGGAACCCTCTTACACTCTTTGTGGGAATAGAAAGCTGGTACAACCACATTGGAAAACAGTATGGAGGTTCTTCTAAAAGTTAAAAGTAGAGCTACCCTAAGACCCAGCAATTGTACTACTAGGTATTTACCCCAAGGACACAGATGTAGTGAAAAGAAGGGGCACATGCACCCCAGTGTTCATAGCAACAATGTCCACAATAGCTAAACTGTGGAAGGAGTTGAGATACCCTTCAACAGATGAATGGATACAGAAGAAATGGTATATATATATATATATACAATGAAATATTACTGTCATCAGAAAAGATGAATACCCACCATTTGCATTGGCATGGATGGAACTGGAGGGGATTATGCTAAGTGAAATAAGTCAAGCAGAGAAAGACAATTTTCATATGGTTTCACTCATATGTGGAACATAAGGAATAGCACAGAAGACCATAGGGAAAGGGAGGGAAAACTGAAGGGGGGAAATCAGAGAGGGAGACAAACAATGAGAGAGTATGGACTCCGGGAAACAAACTGAGGGTTTCAGAGGTGAGGGAGTTGGGAGGATGGGGTAACCAGGTGATGGGTATTAAGGAGAGCACGTGTTGTAAGGAGCACTGGGTGTTATATACAACTATTGAATCATTGAACACTACATCAAAAATTAATGATGTACTATATGGTGGCTAAATGAACATAATAAATAAATAAATTAATTAATTAATTAATAAAAAAGAGAGTCCTTAGCCCATAGAGGCTTGATTTACTCAACTTCCACCCCAGGCCAAAGAGCACAAGAGTCTGAACTAGAGCTGTTCTAAAAGGTAAATTCAACAGTCACCTTAAAAGCATTCCAGAGGAGCTCCTAACAGTAGTGCCTGCCTACTATATCTACTGCAGGTTCTTGAAATTCCTTTAGCAGGAAACACCTTGAATGTCCTTGGAGAAACCAAACATTTCTCTAAATCAGTGGTCTTCAGCTAGGAGGATATTTTGCTTCCTTTCCCCAGGAGACCTTTGTAATGTCTAGAGACATTTTGAAATGTCACAACAGGGTAAGAAGGCATGGGGAGCATAGAAGTGCTGCTGGTGTCTAGTAGGTAAAGGCCAGAGATGGATCTAAATATCCTACTATGTGTAGGACAGACCCCACAACATATTTATCAGGTCCAAAATGTCAGTAGTGCCAAAGCTGAGAAATTTTGCCCTAAAGAAACACATACTTATTTAGATCTACTTAGGTCGACATTCCCATTCATTATCCTTTTTACTTAATTTCAAACTGTGATGTGAATAACTGAGCTATATCTTCTTTAAACGAGGAAAAACAAGGCAAGGAGAGTTAGAGAAAGGGTAATGAGCAACAGGGCATTTATTCTGTAAAAAAGTAGAAGAAAGTAATCTAAGAGTTGTGAAATTTTTTTATTCTATATTTTTTACCCAAGGACCATCTCGATGCTTTTCCTTGCTACAGTCTTTTTTTTTATATAATGTGGAATGCACACATATAAGGTGCTCCATAAATTCCCACTGTATGAATAACTTCAATTATAAATCTAGATTACATTTTGTCATGCCCCTGAAGAAGATCAAAGTAGATTTCTGAAGATTCAACAATTTATCTTTTATTATCTATTAACAGAATTTATTGAACATCTATCCTATGTCAGTCAAGGTTCTAGATGTTTGAGATATATCAATGAGCAGGGCATCCTTGGTGGGCTTATATTCAATGAAATTTTGAGTAAAATTCAATAAATTCTTGAAAATGCCTCATATAGCATTTTAGTTTTCCAACCTATTTATCTCTATCGATTCAAAAAGAGAAATTAGTTTTAAGAAAACTTTCACCTACATGAGAAATACTTCCAAGGCAACAAAGCAAAATAGATTGCAGTAGAAATCCATGATTTTATAGATTACTGTTTAAGAAATTAAGGTTTGGAGTGTGTAAGAAACCAATTGAGGAAGAAGACATTCAAGTCTGAGTATATTTCTCTGGTCCAGGTAAAAATGGAGATGAAAGATTGAAAGATCTATTTATTCTATGAATTGCTGTGTTTTAGGAAGAAGTTTTCCACAACAAGACAACTGATAGCTTTTGAAATAGCCTGCATGATTGTGTGATAATAAAAGTCCCTTAGTTTGGGTCTGCATTACACTTGAAAGCACAGGGTTATTTGCCTTGAATTCTCCCTGATTAGTTTTAGTGATTAAACTCCTCCAATTGTCCCAGTCTTGGAAGACTAACAACAGCTTGGATTTATCCTATACCTGCACTCTACAGGCCTAGAAATTGTGCAGGCAGATAAACATTACCTGTTTGACAGCTCTGCTGAAGATGTGTCCCCATACAGGTAGCAAATCTCTGGGAAGTTTGCTGGGTCCTCCTTTCCCTATATTTTTTCTTATAGATTTTTGCTTATTCAAGTACTACTTTGAATAATAAAGTTATTTTCATATCTCCTAGACTTTACATTACTTATAGGAAGACACTGTATTCAAAGCATCTTTTCTAGGCAGCATCTAGCATAATATCTAGTATCCAAAAGTATTAGGTGAATAAAACTAATCAATGGATTCATAAGTACTTGGATGGACTGAGGGGATGGCAGCTCAGGAAATCTTGAGAACCACAGAAAAAAAAAGAAAAAAAGTATTAGTGAGCTTTTTCAGACATTTATTTTAGGCAGAAACCTAAGGAAAGCAAATCTCAACTCACACCTCACCTTTTCTTATTAAATATTAATTAGAATTAAGACCCTTCTCTTTCTTCTGCATCTAAAAGCTAAATCCTCTATATATTTATAAATACATATTTATTTGTAGAATTCATAAAATGCATGGAATTCCATGAAAAGAAGCAAAAAGATTCATACTGGAGCCTGATAAGACCCTCACCACTGAGGCATATAGCATCTCTGCTTCCTTTTGCTGGCTTTCCAAAGATATGCCACTAATGAGTAGCCTCAGGGACCCCTGAAGCCACCACCACCACCAGCAAGCCTTTAAATTTCTTTGGTTCTAGAACTTGGTCTGAGACACAAGTTGAGCAAAGAATGACACATATTTATACTAACATTTATACAAGACAATTTCTGTCTTATAGAGTTCACCTCTATACTTAATTATGATATTTACCTGCAAACTAAAGAAACAGAATAGTGAGGCCAGTGCCAAAGACTACTATGAAGCAAGTTACTAGTTTCTGTTCCACTTTCAGGCCTGTCCACCAATGCAGAGCATTCATCAGGTGTTGTCCAGTTTAAATTCCATGACATCCTCAAGCAAAGATCAGAGTGTGCTATGTGGTTTAAGAGCCTGAGATGAGGAATCCACAAAGTTAAAACAAATCAATTGCCTATACTTGTTTTTTTTTTTAAGATTTTATTTATTTATTTATTTGAGCAGGGGGAGGGGGGCAGAGGGAGAAAGAATCTCAAGCAGACTCTGCACTAAGCATGGAGCCTCAATGCAGACCCCAAAGCAGGGCTCAATCCCTGGACCCTGAGCCTATGACTTGACCTGAAACCAAGAGTCAAATGGATGCTTAACTGAATGAGCCACCCAGGTGCCCTGTCTATACTTTTTATTAAGATTTAATATATGAGGAATTCTTAATCTCAGGAAACAAACTAAGTGTTACTGGAGTGGTTGGGGGTGGGAGGGATGGGGTGGCTGGGTGATAGACATTGGGGAGGGTATGTGCTACGGTGAGCGCTGTGAATTGTGCAAGACTGTTGAATCACAGATCTGTACTTCTGAAACAAGTAACGCAACATATTTTAAGAAAAAAGAAAAAGAAGAAGATAGCAGGAGAGGAAGAATGAAGGGGAGTAAGTCAGAGGGGGAGACGAACCAGGAGAAATGATGGACTCTGAAAAACAAACTGAGGGTTCTAGAGGGGAGGAGGGTAGGGGGATGGGTTAGCCTGGTGATGGGTATTAAAGAGGGCACATTCTGCATGGAGCACTGGGTGTTATGAACAAACAATGAATCATGGAACACTACAACAAAACAAATGATGTAATATATGGTGATTAACATAACAATAAAAAATTTTTAAAAAAGATTTAATATATGGCTCTGAGAGGTAAAGTACAAGTCTTTCTTTAGGGAAGTCCAAGAATTAACTTCTACCAAATATACCTTTGATGTTCAGAGCTCTCCAATGAGCAGAGTAGTGTAGTCTGAAGGAAAAAGTAGATTGAGCAGTTAGATCTTGAAATGAGAAGTATTGGTAGGTTAGAGAAAGTTGGAGAATAATTTAAAATATTGGATGAGAATAGGGGTTGACCTTTTTTTTTCATTTTTGTGGTTTAAGGAGTAATTCTTTTTGGACAGCAAAGCATCATATAAGTGATCATGAAATCAACCAACCAGCATTTTCTAATGAAATAAACAATTCTGAAAAACTGTATGCATGCGTGTAGTAACAGTTACAATATAAAACATGTTTCTATAAAACATCTGAAGCCCATTGGCCTATAGGAATGTTTACCCTGTGCTTTATAAAGTGGGAGAGGCTTAAAACTTATCTGGAATCATTTTTGGAACAAGTGAACATTATCATCACCTGGTCTGAATGAGTTCAGCACTTCCTCCTTCCAAAGGAGTCAAGCAGTTAGATGATCAGGTTCACTATTCTGCAGGACTAGGTTGTTGCTATAGGCAAAGAGTACTGCCATGTGGCCTTAGAAAGAACTGTATCTTAAATTTCTTGAGCCTCAGTTTCTTCATCTATAAAATTGAGAATATAATCACTTACTTTATAGAGCATCAAATAACTAATGACAAATAAAATACAGTTACTGATAGAGAGTAAGAGAGAAATAAATATTTCCTTTCCTTCCAGCTTTTGTTCGGGAAAAAAGACACCTTCTTCTATTCCCTGTTCTGAAATGAGACAGGGTCACCTTTCACACACTGCCCAGAGTTGGGACTCTGTGACATTGTCAAGTGTTTTTCTGCTGTCAAGTTAATGAAGGATTACACCCGCCCGCCCCCTCCCTGGTCAGCACTGCCTGCTTACAGAAAAATCAAAAAAGTATCTAAGTGCACTAGCAGGAATCATCTCTGTATAAAAGCAATTTTCTCCAGCTTTATGAGTGAGGGCAGCTGTAAATCACTCAACCCATTTGCATTTATACTGCTTTAAAAAGGGGGGTGGATATGGGGAGATGAGAGGGATATCTACCCACTGACAAATTTTACCCTAGGACAGAAGAGAGAGTGTTTCCAAGATCACCTCCCTGTTTGGTCAGTTACAGGCTATTTGTGCCAGGGGAGTAGGAGGTAGTGGGGGAAGAAGAGGTTACATCAAAACTCTGTCTCATGGAGTAAACCTCAAAATTGGAATACCTGTTCTTGGAATTATTAGCTTTATTTGGTTCTTCTTTGCAAATGGAGAAAAAAAAAGTTACTTAAGATAGCTTAATCGTTTTGTAATCCTGGTACATAAAACCAAATAGAACACTCATAGTGTTACTGATGGACCTCTTGGCTTTTACCATCTCAATGACATTTACTCTATCCCTGAGCAATTTTAGATAAGCTAAGCCAGCAGCTGGGGAGACCCCAGCTGTAACTAAGCCTGATGTCCTTGCTTCATCTAAGAGAAAACCCATGGGGCTGAATCCAAGCATCCAAATAGAGAGAAAATATTTTCCACTACCAAGGACAGATAATCTGAGCTATGTTAAACCCAGTCTCTGTGGAATTCTTACTTGAAATTTCTCACTTGGAGGTAAACCGAGGTCGCATGAAGAATGTCACAGGAAATTTATTGAGAAGAGTCCTCCATTTTCAGTAATTATTTTACTCTAGAAATAAATGCATGTGGCCTGTAGAAAGAGCAAAGGAGGCCTGTGTCAGTGGTCAGTCCTATGTTACCACTGTAACCGGTGCTCCAGTCAGGAATATTTCCCAAATAGTAGAATTCATATGTGGAAAACACAGAAAATCACCAGATAAATATAAAATAAAATCATATTTTAAGTTTAGGTCAAGAGAAAGAACAATGGCTTGGAAAAGTAAATAGAGTACAATGTTAGACCTCTTCATAGTCCCAGACTCATCATCTACATATTGAGGGGAAAAGGACAATCACAGCCATTTCTCCATTTCTGTGTGAAGGTTAATATTCAACTGCTAGCCTAGACCTCTCTTCCCCTTAAACCAAGTTCCTCAGATAAACATTCTACAGCTTTCATGTTCACTGTCTTCTTTGAGCCACCAATTAATTCTTGCTAGCCAAATTCAATTCTTTATCTATCTTCTATCATCTATTCATCTATCTTTATAAGTTTAAATCTTTCTTACTCTTTCTTTGATCTCTTGAACTTTTTGTGCTTCTCTTTGATCCTGGCTTCTTATTTATATAATTTTGGCTTGTTATTATTATTATTTTAAGATTTTATTTATTTATTTATTTATTTATTTATTTATTTATTTATTTATTTATTTATCAGAGAGAGAGAGGGAGAGAGAGCACAAGCAGGGCAAGCCGCAGACAGAGGGAGAAGCAGGCTCCCAGCTGAGCAGGGAGCCCAATGTGGTATTCAATTCCAGGACCCTTGGATCATGACCTGAGCTGAAGGCAGATGCTTAACTGACTAACTAACTGAACCACCCAGGTGTCCTGTTGGCTTGTTATTATATGATCTTACTGTTTCTACCAATTTCCTCTACTGTAAAATAATATCATAAAATATTACATTTATGGTTTTTCGTCCACTTCCCGAACCACTCCATTTGTTTTCTTCTTTAACTACATCCTTATTTTCAATATATCCCTTTTCTTCATGCTTCATATCCAAAGACAAAACTAATGAAAATTAGTGTCCTAAAATTTCTCCAAATGCCATTTCCTCTGTCTGGAATGTCCCCTTCTCTCTCCATTGACTTTGAGACTGGAATTCAAACTTGTTCCTCAACACTCAGTGCAAGGATTGTGACATTTAAAAGCTATAAACAGGAAAATTTGATTCTTTTGCCATGTGAGGGAAAAATAAAGATATTTTTAGATATATAAAAACTCAAAAGAACATTATGTAAATACATTTCTGGGAAAAATCCTTGAAGAAGTGTACCAAACAAGCAAAATTGAATCTGAGCAATACTCCAAGAAGAGAGAAAACATGCCATAGCAGAAATAGTGATAAGTTATAAACAGGCAAAACTTAGAGTAAATCTAAACAAATGTTGATGATATCTGCAAAATTAACTGCTCTTATTCAAAATATATATATATACAAATAGAAGTGGGGCATATAAAACACAGTTAATAATAATAATAAAAAATAGCAACCTGAAGCTAAAATTTCAGATTATTTCAGCAAAACCCGTATTTTTTGAGAAAAGAGTAGGTGATAAGCAAAGAAAGGAAGTTAAAACAAGCTAAAATCATATCTTGTTCAAAAGAGAAAGGCAATGAATACAACAATTCTGTATTTTGATAGATAATTTAAATGGATCTGTTTAAAATTAAGTGTAACTAGTACTAGAATATAATACATGAGATATATAGTTCCTAAACCACTTAAGGAACAAAGAAAAAAATCTAACTTAGTAATAATAAAAGGGGGGTGGGAGAGGACATTAAATTTAAAAATTTCAACATACAGAAGTAAAATAAAGTAAAATAACATAATATGCCCTCAAAAGGACCAAGCAGATCAGAAGTTACAATAAATATGATTAAATTTAATTTATCTATTAAAAATAAAGACTATATTAGGTTAACTAGTTCATTATTTCCAAAAGAAATACATAAAATGGAATGACACAAAAAAGTTAAAAATAAAATGGGGAAAAATGTATCAGTGAAATGAAATAAAAAGATATTTTGAAAGGTAATATTAACACTAGCTCAATATTCAGCTCAAAGAATACTTCAGGCAATCTTTCTTTATACAAATGACCAAGAAATTTGAAAATATTCTCAGCCTTCACGTTTTAAGAAACTCAAAATAAAGTGACAGAGGTGGAGCTTTCTATATATCAGACTGGCAAGATGTGATTGAGACTACTCAATGTTTGACATTAGGGAAACAGGTCCACTCAAACATTGTTCTGGTGACTATAAAGTGAAACAAAATTTGCAATTTGACAGTAGCTTCAAATATATTTTTTTTTATGTACACTTGGATCTAGCAGTTTTAATTCTAGGAATTCATCCTGCAGATAAAATTATGCAATGGCACAAAGATACATATGAAAGGATTTTCTTTGCTGCATTTTTGTAAGAGCAAAAATCTACAAAAATTTTCATGTTAATCAACAGTGGGCCAAAAGATACATTTTTGCATATCCCTATAATAAGATCTTAGAAAACACTTTGAAAGAATAGATTAGGGGTGCCTGGGTGGCTCAGTTGATTAAGCATCTGCCTTTGGCTCAGGCATGATCCCAGGGTCCTGGGATGGAGTCCCGCATCAGGCTCCCCGCTTAGCAGGGAGTTGGCTTTTCCCCTCTGCCCCTTCCCCCCCCACCCCATTTGTGCTCTCTCTCACACAAAAATAAATAAAGTCTTAAAAAAAAAAAGAATAGATTAGGGGCACTTGGGTGGCTCAGTCAGTTAAGCACCTAACTCTTGGTTTTGGCTCAGGGCATGATCTCAGGGTTCTGAGATCGAGCCCAGTATGGGGCTCTGCCCTTAGGGCAGAGTCTGCTTGTCCCTCTCCCTCTGCTCTCTCTCTCTCTGGAATAAATAAATAAAATATTAAAAAAAGAATAGATTATATATCTGTGTGTACTGATATAGAAAAAGTCTAACATATAGAGAGTGAAATCAAATTTTATAACAATACATGTATACTGTAATTCCATTTGAAATTTTAAGGAGAAAATATAGATTTCATCCATTGCATCATTGTACATATCTTCATTAATTAGGGAAACATATATAGTCATATCTGATTTATTTCTCTTATCATCATACCTCAGATGTCCTACTAGTAAAAAATCCAGTATGTTCCTGGAAAGTATCTCACCTTCCTAACTTTAAATTCTGTAACAAAACCTGGGGGATTGGTGGGGAGGGTTGGTCTTCCTCAAGCCTACTTCCAAATAAGAGGCTGAGTAAGAGCACTGGAAAGGCTGATCAATTCACCAGTACCATCGCTTTTGTCCCTGCCCTGGACATTGCTCTTGGACATCAACCCCTTCAGAGTCTGGTGACCATTGTTCCATTGCCATATTTGTGCCCTCACTGATTCAGATGTCTTGAAGGTTGTAGGGCAGATGTCTTATTTCCAAGCTTGCCAATCTGTTAGCACCCACTAACATGCTCATCTCTAATTCCCAAATCACAGCACTTCATCAGAGAGTTACGTCTTGACGGGGTTTCAGACCTGGCCTCAACTGGCATGAGAAAGAGTTCCCCAAATCCTTTGCTAATCCAGGCTGTGCTATGGAGATCTAGTAGCCAATCCAGAGCACCACCTTGCCCATCCTCCCACCTTCTCATCCCCACTCCCCAACAAAAATAACCTCCTTACTGGTGAGCATTCTCTAAGGTTCTTGGTGTAGATTGATTCCAGTAGATTTGAGTGGCACAATCTCAAGTTATCAGACAGGTTATAACAACATGGAACTACAAAAAGGAAGGGGTCAGAGGTCTGAACTTTCCTCCTATATATTAACAATATTCTCACCAGTACCTTTGCATACCCACCAGAGCAACGGGTCACTTATATTTACATAATTAATGTAGTTCACCTAAATGATGTTTCCATTAATAAAATAAAAAAATCTTCTCCAAAGTGTCACATTGTCCTTGATTCCAGACATAGAAGAGGCTACCACACATGCATATGTGCACACACACACAAACACAACTTTGTTACAAACATAAGTCCATTTCCTAACTCTATTCAGTTTGTTGGTTGATTCATTACTGTGACAATTCCATATTGCTTTCATTATTATAGTTTTAAAATATGCTGCCATTTGGTAGTGTATCTTCATTCATATTTGGAGGTTATTTTCAAATATACTTTCCTTTTCTGTCCATTTTGCTTTTTGTGGAACTTGATGTTCCATTGAATTTTCAAAACAATTTTGCAATAATTGGTATCTTTACAATATTAAGTCATTCTATCCAAGAACATGGTTAGGCTCTCTGTCTTCATTTTGTCCTTCAGTATAGTTTTACTGTTGTCTTCATATAGATCCTGTACTTTTCCTGTTAAGTATTTTAGGATTTTGTTACTATTGTGAGTGGAACTGTTTACTCCATTATATTTTCCAATAGATTGTGAATGTTGATTAGGAAAGCTATTGATCATATGTTGCTATTGTAACCAGCCATTTTATTATTCTCTTTGATTCTAATAGTTTTTAATTTGAATTTCTTGATTTTCCTAGACAAGTATGTTGCCTGCTAATGGTAAAAAAAAAAATTGTCTTACTGCCATTGTCTATAGTTTTTATTTAATTATGCTCATCTTCCTACATTGGCTATAAGCTCCAATACACAACTAAATAATACTGGTTATAGTGGGCATTCTTGTCTTATCTTTGGCTGCTTCATCAAGAAATTTGGTCAGTCATGAATAATTCAACTAACATTTCTCTCTCCCTCAATAGTTAAGAGTTCACAGGTTGCTGATATGGTACAACTGCTCAAGAAAAGTGCCAACACTGAATCAGGTTCTTTATGTTTTTCTCTGCATCCTCCTTAGTATGTTGGATTTTAGTTAGGTTGCAAAATGGCTCCTTCCCACAGTCAAAAAAAATATATATATATATGTATATATATATATATAATAAGAGGCAAGTAGGGACAGTTTGGTGCCTCCTTCTATCAAGAAAGCAAAAGAAGCTTTGTGGCATATACAGGAACTTCTAGGTACAAATGAGTGGACAACACTCAATCCTTTGACAATCTCCAACAGCAAAAGCAGCTTAGAAAATAAGTATATAACTGGGCATCTTGGTCTCCAGAAAGGATACTGATGTTTTGTTAACAAAGAAGAAAGGAGGAATGGATAATGAGTAAACAACCAACAGTGTCTGCCACACTGACTTTCTAGGGGATGCATCTAATGTTTCAAAAATTGTTAGGTTGTATACAGCAATTTTTTTATAGAGCATTTTATCAGTGTGAGGAAACTATTTTCTATTCTTAGTTTAATGAGGCCTTTTAAAATTAGGAAAGACTATTGAATGTTATCAAAACTCTTTGTGGCATCTATTGAGAAGATAATATAATGTGTTTGTTTTTCCAATTAATATGTTAATTTAGAGTAGTAGACCCTTGAATCATTCCTGCAATCTTGGGATAAACAATGCGTGGAATGTGGTTATTCTGTTATTCCATTACTGTATTTAATTTGAAAATACTATACTCTACTCATATTTTTTGCATTAATGCTCATAAGTGAAATTGATCTATAGTTTTCTTTACGCTGTTCTTGTCCAGTTACTTTCTATAGCCACATAAAACGAACTTCTCATCTTTTAAATTTGAACAGTTCAAATAGAATTACCTATTGCTTCCAAATTAGGTAAGATTCTTTTTAAGAATGGAGGCCTGTTGCTTTTTTCCTTTTTTTTCTTTTTTCTTTAAATTCAATTTAATTAACATATACTGTATTATTAGTTTCAGAGGTAGAATTTAGTGATTCATCAGTTGCATACAACTCCCAGTACTCATTACTTCAAGTGCCCTCCTTAATGCCCATCACCCAGTTACCCCACCAACCTCCCCATCAGCAACCCTCAGTCTGGTCCCCATAATTAAGTCTCTTATGGTTTGCCTCCCTCTCTGTTTTTGTTTTATTTTTCTTTTCCTTTCCCTAAGTTCATCTGTTGTTTCTTAAATTTCACATATGAGTGAAATCATATGGTATTTGTCTTTCTCTGACTGACTTATTTTGCTTAGCATAATACCCTCCAATGCCATCCACGTTGTTGCAATTGACAAGATTCCATTCTTTTTGATGGCTGAGTAATATTCCATTATTTATTAAGGGTTATGTTTTCTGTTTTCCTCTGATTATAATAACTTCAGGTTTTTGTCCTTATTGAAACAGTGGTTATTTTGCTACCTTATTGAATGAAATGCTTTATCCTCAATTTTTTCCTAATATATACATTGTTAAAAGCTTGAGTCTATTACTTTGGCAATTTTGATGTTTTGCTCACATTTTCATTCCTTCCCAAATAGATTATTCTTTCTACATTGATTTCTTCTTCGTCTTTTTTAAGATTTTATTTATTTATTTGAGAGAGGGAGAGAGAGCATGGGTGGGGGGAGGGACAGAGGCAGAGAAAGAAGCAGGCTTCCCTCTGAGCAGGGAGCCAGACATGGGGCTCGATCCCAGGACCCCAGATCATAACCTGAGCTGAAGGCAGACCGTTAACCAACTGAGGTACCCAGGTGCCCCTGGTTTCTTCTTTAATTTGAATTATTTTAAAGAATTTTTGAGAAAATTTTAATGTGAATACTAGGAAACATTTCTTTTTATTTTCCTTTGTTGTTGTTATCCCCAACAGGAGACACCTGTTGTCTTGTGCTACCTAGCATTCAGCAACCCCTCCAATTTATCAGTAAGCTTCCATTGGGTGAAAGTCTCAAAGGAGACTTCAGGGATAAGTGTAGCAGCAAGATTCCAGGGGCAGCAAAAAAATCAGTTCACAAGATGGCATCTTGTCTGGTTCTCCTGCTTGTAGGCAATTCTATAGGTTCCCTATTATCCTTCTAACAGATTTCTTTGCCACTTAAAGGAACTACAATAAGTCCTGTTGATTCCAACCAAGAAGTACTTTTTACTGGTGATTTATGATTTTCCTATTTTAGAGCTATAAAATGTCCGTAAAATTTCTGCCTTATGTAAATTTATGGAGGTTTTTTTCCTCAGGGCCTAATAGAGAGTCACATTTTATTAATAGTCCATTTTTGCTACTTTCCAATTTATTAGGTACAACATTTCATGTATCAAAGTTGTTTCTTACATAATTCAAATCTCTCTCACTCTCTCTTTTTTTCTATTTGGTTCACAAGCTTCTGAGATAAGTGGGTTTAAGTCTCACATTGTTGTTATAAATCTGGCCAGGTCATGGACATTTTATTGGTGGACTCTAAAATGTTAGTTTCTGTAGGCTTTTCTCTTGGGTCAGTTTCTCCGGAGAAGAATCTTCCAGTCCTTTGCCAAGAGAGATATAAGGCTAGCTGCCAGCCTGCTAGCTAAAGAGTATCAAAAGAGATCCAAGAATATTCCCACCAGACATCTATTTTCTCTTGAAATACACTCTCCTCAACTGCTTTTTATACAATGCCTAACCCCTAGCTTAAGACATGGTATTCTAACTTCTCCATGGAAATAACCTCCTGTCCTCTGAAGTGTTGGGGAAGGTGGGCAAGTAGTTTTTTAGGGCAGTGGGGGCTGCTAGGGTTTAACTAATCTTCATACAGACTTCCAACTCCCTGATTTTAGGTACGTCCCTGGTTCCTTCCTGTCCAGGTAACTTACTGCTTTTCTAAGATTCTGTGATTCAGATAACCTTGCTTCTCATTTGCATTTCTTCTACAAGCCTTCAGGTTTCAGCTGTTTCCAATATGCTGAACAGATCCCACCCATCCAGCTGCTTTCCTTTGTTGCAAATATGCTGACATCTCTGGCCCACAGTCTCTCCCTCAGCTCTTTTTCTTTATGGAGATTTTATATATAAACATATTACATATATATAATATATTTAAATTCATATGTATATATAATAGGTTTCTTAAAGCAGGTTTTTATTACAGAACGGAGATGTTTCTTTGATTTCTTTCCCTCTCCTTTCTTATCTTACTTTGTAGTGATAGAGTATTATTTTCTCTATTTATTTAATATTTAAATATTAAATATCTAATATTTAAAAAATATTTCCATTTTTTTAAATATTTTTAAATTTATAAAGCATTTTTCCTGAAGGTCAGGTAGGTCAAGGAATGGAATGAGAAAGAGAGGTACCTGGGGCACGTGAGTGGCTCAGTCAGTTTAGTGTCTGCCTTTGGCTCAGGTCATGATTCTGGAGTCCTGGGATCAAACTCCACATTGAGCCCAAGCCCAGCATCGAGCTCAGCAGGGAGTCTGCTTCTCTCTCTCTCTCCCTCTGCTCCTCTCCCTTCTCATGCTCTCACTCACTTCCCCTCTCAAATAAATAAATAAAATCTTAAAAAGAGAGAGAGAAAGAGAAGTGCCTGGGATAAAAAATGTTAAGGAGTCACTTGCTCCCAAGTCACAACCCTGCATTTGCATGACCCTGAGAGTGAAAGTCTCCTCTAATATTGTTTCCAAGTTGCTTCTCTTGGCTTACCCTTGTCCTGACTGTGCTGAAGGCATTCCTTGTCTGCACTGCACTCAAAGAATGGAACTCAAACAGAAAGTCATATCTGACTTTATTGGCCTTGGGATTCAGCAGATAAAATTTGGAGTTGCCAGAATGACTGGAAATCAATGGAGGAAATCCCAGAAAGAAAGAGATCACAGGAGGGGAGCTACAAAATTTGTATATACACTTCTCTCAAATTCTTTGCTGATTCCTAAACAATACATGCATGAGACTCCAAGGAGCCTAGTATAAGGCTCAACAACCCTCAGAATGATAACAGAATCTAAATTCTCTATAGTGTTCTACAGAATCTAATATAATTTACAAAATTTAGATAAAATAAATTATTTTTAGATTTGCAAAAAAGCTTAAAAATATGACCTATAATGAAGAAAAAATAGTTAATAGAAACAAAAACTGCAAATATCCAAATACCTCAGACTGAATAAACACACAAGAACTTTAAAGTAACAATGATAAATATGTTATGGAATTTGTAGGAAAAATGGGTTTAATGGCAAAAAGTGGGGAATTCTGGGGAGATATAGAAAGAATTTCATGTATTGACACTACATTTCATACACTGAAACTATAAATAAGAACCAATGGAAATCCTAACACTAAAAAATATAATAACTAAAATGAAATATTTATTGGACAGTAGTAATAGCAAATTGGACACAATAGAAGAGAATACCAGTGACCTTGAAAACAAGTCAATAGAGAATACAAATTAAAGCACAGTAATTTTTTTTTAAGAACAAAGATCATATATGTCAATGACAAATTGACAGAGTTAAGTTGTCTAATATATATGTAATTGTAATCTCAGGAGAGGGGAAAGGTAATGGAGAATAAAAAATATATGAGGACATGTTGGCTGAAATTTTTCCTAAACTGATCAAAAACAGCATCACACAGATATAAAAATAAGCAGGATAAACACACACACATAAGAATTCACACTTAGGTACATCACAAACAGCTAAAATACAAAAATAAAGGGAATATCTTAAAGATTTCCTGAGGGAGGGACACCTGGGTGGCTCGGTTGGTTAAGCATCTGCCTTCAGCTCAGGTCATGATCCCAGGGTCCTGGGATCGAGTCCAGCATTGGACTCCCCCTGCTCAGCGGGGAGCCTGCTTCTCCCTCTCCCTCTGCCTGCTGCTCTGCCTACTTGTGCTCTCTCTTTATCTCTCTGTCAAATATAAATAAAATCTTAAAAATAAATAAATAAATAATAAATAAATAAATAAAATCTTAAGAAAAGTTTTTTTAAAAAAAAGTTTTCCTGAGGGAAAGAGGCACATTACATACAGTAAAACAATGACAGCATTGAGCTGACTTCTCCTCAGAATCTATGGAAACCATTAAACAGTGGAACGATATCTTTAAAGTGCTTGAACAAGAGGACTGTCAACCTAGAATCCTATATCCAGGTGACAATTATCTCAAAAATGAAGACAAAATAGTTATTTTCAGATAAACAAAAGCTTCAAAATTTTATCTTCTACAACTCTACATTGTAAAAATGCTAACGGGAGTTTTTTAACAAAGGTGACACAATATCAGATGGAAATTTAAATCTGTAAGAAGGAATAAAAAGGTGTAGAAATGGTAGGTATGTGGAAAAACATAAAAGACTAGTTTTATTTCTTCTTAAAATTTTTAAAAGGAAATTGACTTTTTGAAGCAAAAAGTAATAACAATATATTATAGGGTTTATAACAAATAGTAGTAAAATATATGACTAGCACAAAAGATGGGAGGGCTATAAATGAAAAAATATCATTGTAAAACTCACATTATAAGTGAAAGAATGTTATTAATTCAAGGTAGTGATAGATTAAGATGTATATTATAATCTCTAGTACAAATGCTAAAAATAAAATCTGTAGAGGTCCTAGGGATATCATAAAATCACCCTGGAACCCAATATGTCAGCCAGCAATGCTCTGAACAGCAATGGTTCCCTCCCAAGCTTCTTGCCCAGCATCTTCCTACCAAAGTTGTAGGCTATGGCCTACGCCTCTCTCCCCATGCTAAAGAGACTACAGAAAAAGGTATAAATATGTAAAGAGGAAGAGACATATGAAGCATGTAAATAACTTTCTTATTTCAGTCATTCTGTAAATGATATCTAGCTCATGTTTTGATGGCCCTCTGTGTTCTACATAATTGTGGTACACTGTGGTGAGCATGTAATTTCTGGAAGCAACTGGAACAATCAAAGTAGTTCTGGACACTGGTGCAGTGGTAATATATAGACCATTCAAGTCTACCCAGAATAAGTTTGCTTAGTGGGACCAGCGTGTATCTCTTGGCCCTCAACCATTATATCCAACCATATGCATGGGAACAGTATCTAATCACATTCTGCACACATGTTTTGTGTCCCGATACACAAAAGTAAGGTATTATGATAAACTTCTAAATATGCTTCAACCAACCGGTTCCCAAATAAAAAGGATCAGGGAAGCAAGCAAACAGTTTTTAGTGATTCTAATGCACACAAAGAGAGTTTACAATAGAAGGAAACTAAGTTATGATCCAGGAAAAAATTGATCCTTGCTGTAGAATGGAGTGCACTAAAAGTAGTTACAGGTGCCTAAGGCTAACCTTAGGAAGCATTCCAGATACATGATCCGTCAGAGATCCATGAATTATTAAGGGATGCTATTAAGGAAATTTAACAATTACAGGTCCATGATTATATGTGTGAATTTTAATATATATGGATTAAAACATAAAAATATGGGTCAAGGAGGGAAAAGAAATGAACATTTTATCATTTTCAAATTGTTTCCTTGGTGATTAAAGCCAGAAAAAGGAAGTGAATTTCTCCTCTCTCCCTGCCACCTACAAAGGATTGTTTGGCCCCAGTTCAGGACAAAGCACTCCTGCTTGCCCATGATAGATTAGAGGAGATACTGGGAAGCTGGTCACTTGTAGCTGTCATTCATAGTTATCATACCTAAAAAACAAACCACTTCTAAAACTATATTCCTTAACTGGAGGTTCTGATTTAGGCCTTATCAGGAATAGTACTAGTTTGTTTGGTAACCAGAACCCTAACTTGAATTTATATATTTGCCTTGAGGAAAATTTTATAGAACCTCCTTTTAATATGTGACATTAGGCTCTGTAGTGTATCTTAGAAAAATCATCGAAGTGAGAGACAGAGACTGAAAATGTGGATTAATGGCTATGCTCCACCCCTCTGCCTCTACCTATATGAGTTTGGGCAACCCCTTCCATTTTCCTGAACATCAGTTTTCTTATCAGTAAAATGATAAATTTCCATTTAAAAGCGACTCTTAAATCCTTTTATGTCATATATTCTTTTTTTAAGATTTTATTTATTTATTTGAGAGACAGAATGAGATAGAGCGAGCATGAGAGGGGGAAGTGTCCAAGGGAGAAGCAGACTCCCTGCCGAGCAGGGAGCCAGATGCGGGACTCGATCCCAGAACTCCAGGATCATGACCTGAGCCGAAGGCAGTCACCCAACCAACTGAGCCACCCAGGTGCCCTGTCATATATTCTTTTGATAATTGTATTAAAGTGATAGATAAAACCTCCTTAACAGAATAATGCTCGGAGCTGGACAGATGTTTGTCTTCTCACATCTTCTGTTTTTCATTTGGCACCTTCTAAGACCAAACTAACAATAATATATATATATTTTATAATTTAATCTCTGGCTGATAAGGAAACTTATCAGCTGGTGTTTTTAGATATTTTACCCAGAGACCAGGCCTCCTGATGTCTTCCCTTTCACACTCCTCTACACACAGCACCTGGAGTCTGCCCCGTCCTCTCTAGCAGGTGAAATGCTAAAACACACAAGGAGGCAAGAACTTTGCAGAAAGAGCAGTGGTTAAAGGGCTGAATGACTGTGTGAAAGGGGAAATGGAACACAAGTAAGACGATCACTATTGGCAGAGATGTGTCCATATGGGCTTCCCCAAATATCTGAAAGAGAGGCTTTTTCTTTACAGATAAGAAACAGACTGACCAATTTCTCCCCACTCTTTGGATTCTGTATGGATTAGACTACATCATTTGAACATGAATGAAAGACTTAGTCTTTAAGTGTGTGTGTGTCTGTGTCTGTGCATGTGTGTGAGAGAGAGAGATTGAGAATGAGACCAAAATCTGCCCTTCTGCTCTCCAGGAGATCCCTGAATTCCTATGTGGAAGATGGAGATTCAAAGAGAGCTACTCATGAGAAAAAGCAACCAACCAGTCTTTTTCACTGCCTCCCCCAACAAGACACACATTATAAAATTTTACTTTTAATTTCGAGGGTTCACAAATCCTAAATGTCCATCCATGGCTTCCAAGATGAGAAGCTTTAAATTAGATAATAACTAAGTTCCTTCTTTTTTTTTCAAATCAAACTTTTATTATTATTAATTATTATTATTATTATTTGTCCTTCAAATATTTTCTTTTTTCTTTTTTTTTATTTCAAGTTTTTATTTCAACTTGCTTCTCTAATATCTGGAGTCTATACCTATCTTTGCATATACCTCTTCCAAGTAGAGAAGTTATGTTTTACATTGGAGAAAATAAATGCACAGACACAAAATAACTGCTCAATCACACAGATGGTCAGTGGAGAACCATTCTTAGTGGTCGGTCTCCCTCAGGCTTATTAGAGAATCACATTCACCTTCACCGCTTGAAACAATCCTGCCAGTCCTGGAAGAGAATGAGGAAAATAAATGGGGATTCATACTGGACAGAATTTACCCAACCAGAGTTCAATCAAAGAGAATAATGAATTAATTATTCAGTAAAAGTCTCAGATGACAGTCAAGGTTTTTTCCAAGTAGATCAACAACTGCAGTCACTAGAGCCCTTGCTAGAGTGTCCAGCCTTTCTCCCTACATGACCCTGCACATTTAATCGGTGCCCATGTGTTCCAAGGTCAATATTCTCCTCATGAATTGACTAAATTTCATTCTGAAGGATTTCAAATGCAACAAAAGTTGATCCACTACAAAGATGAAAGAGTTGCTTAACAGCTGTGATACAGGACATTAAAACAATTGGACAGTCTTTCTATTGGGAATTAAACTATTTTCACTAAGACCCACACATAACAGTGCACTGGAAGAGCTGACAAAAAACAAATCGAAATGAATGATGACAAAGCAAATTTACTTCTACATTTGGAACTTATGAAAATGGCAAAATTCTTTCAAAAAAGAGCTAATTTTTATCTTTAAAAGTCTTACATCTCTCTTCAAGAAAATCTATCCCTCTAAAAATGCCTATAAAACCCCTCATAGATTTTTTTTGGTAGAGAAACACAGTAATTTTGTAATACCAATGATATCAATTCATACAGGTTTACAGAAAAATTTTTCATAAAATAAAAGTCAAAATAACAGTTATGGGATAACTGATTAGTCATCATAGCTCACTGGATTAGATATAAGTATCAGGCCAGGTCCTGGCTCACCAAAAATGGTAATTGAGGAGAGTTTAATAAAGGGGTAACTTACAACATACATCATACATTAGTTAGGGTTCTCCAAAGAAACAGAACCAATAGGATGTGTACGTACAGAGAGAGAAGGGAGGAAAAAAGAAATTTATTCAAAGGATTTGGTTCATGCAGTTATGGAGGCTAAGAACACTCAAGATCTGTAGTCAGCAAGATGGAGACCCAGGAGAGTCAATGTGTACTTCCAGTTCTAATCAAAAATCCCAAGACCTGGTAGAGCAAATGGTGTAAGTTTCTGTCTGAAGGCCAAAGGGAACTCAAGAAGAGCTGCTGTTTCAGTATGAGTCTGAAGGCCACAAAGGACTGATGTCCCAGATCAAGTAGTCATGCAGGAGAAGTCCCCTCTCACTCAGGCATTTTGTTCAATGCAGGCCTTCAACTGATCAGATGAGGCCCACCCACATTAGAGGGAGCAATCTGCTTTACTCAATCTACTAAATCAAATGTTAATCTCATCCAGAAATATCCTCACAGATGTACCCAGAATAATGCTTTGACCAAATGTCTGGGCACTCCATAGCCTGCTCAAGTTGGCACAAAAGATTAACCATCACACAAGGGATTGACTGAGTTTGAGAAAACCAAATGCCTGAGGCTAAAAACAGTATCCCTATCCTGGGCTATCAATAGCCAAAAGCTACAAACTCTAGGTCTGGAAGAGGAAGTCCTTAGCACATCCCACAGAGTATAGAAGTTTGCTCAAGGGCTGCAACCTTTGGCAGGGAGGGAGTGATGGAATAAATATCCTAAAGATCAGCTTCTTCCATCATAGTTTAGTATAGAAAGAGTGGATACCAAAAATGGATGAGCAAAAGAAAAGTATCCAGTATAGCATTACCTTTAAAATCAGGGGAAATAACAAAAGTTATAAATACGTGGCCTAAAGCTATAGCTATGCATGCATGCTAGAATCCACTTGGTAGCTACTATAGTCTGTAAATTTTATCAACATAGTATCTATACAATAAAATACAGATACTGATGCCCCACCCACACCTATCAAATAAGAACCTCTGAGGTCTGATGTCAGGCATGAATACATTTTTAGGTTTCTACACATGATTCTTTCCCATACTCCTGATGTAGGACACTACCTTAAAGGATGGTTGTTTTCATCTGTCATCTAGTTATTTTGGGATCACATCTCTCTTTCAAAAATAAGCTATAATAATTGTTTTTTTCAAAGATAAAGTGTTTATATGATGCCAAAAACTCATCTGACTTTTATTTTTATTGAGGTGGCTTCATTGATCACTGATGAGTTATCCCATATGTACACACACAGGCCTCTTATATCAGCCTAAACACATGATGGGAAACACAGCACATCTGCACCCTTTCTCTGTTACAACAATGCTCCCAGAACAACAGGGAAGAACTTCCTTCCCCAGATGAGAAAAACAGGGTCACAAATCAATGGTCAGATTCAGGGAAAATTTCTCAAAACTTAGAGTCTTCTAGCTTGGAATAACACCTGTTAATTCTTTCCTGGATCCTGTTTTGTTGACCCCATTTGAAGGCTGCAGCTTCATCTTAGACCTTCTGAGAAATGAAACATTTTGAGAATATGCTCTGCACACAGATGTGAGAGTGACAGTCATAATGGAAGGACACAGGGAAGAGTACTTTTACCATATAGACACAGACCTGTGTGCTTTATAGGTATTATCCCATTAAAATCCTGCAACTGTTCTATATCATTATTAGCATCATTGTGCTCGTGTGAAGATGATAAGTTTGTATGTCAAAGAAATTAAATAATATGCTAAGGTCACATAGTTATTGAGTGGCCAGAATCATGGTTTTGATGGCTCAAAGACCACAATCTTCTGGATATCTTATAACTCTGCCATCAAGTCGAAGGCTGGAGAGAAGGTTAATTTAAGCACTGAGACAGACCTTAGGATCTGGGAACAATTTTTCAAGATACACACAAGTAGATTTGTTTTACAATATGTGTAAGGGGTGACAGGAAATGTCTGTGTTTGGGTCACAAGTGATTTCAAAATGGGTTTCATTAATTACACTGGGGAACACAGTGTCATGGCACAGAAAACTCCATCAGGATTATGCCTCAGTGCATCCCTCCAGCTGAAAAGGTCACAGAGATCTCAACTGCCAGAGGGAATGGCAGATCCTTGCAACATGGCAAGGTCAATAGGCGACAGGCAAAATGGTGAAGGGGGGAATTAGCAAAAAGCACATAATTTCAGATGTACATATCTACATAATACCAGTAATCCTTTAAAATGCATGGTCATTTGTCATTTTTATCATTAAGAAATAAGTGACCATTTCGAAGAATACATTGTTCATTGCCTCTTGAAATCCTGCAGCCCATGCAGTTGTAATACGAATATAGGTTTGTAGTATTTATCTTGAGGAATAGTAATTGACACAAGACACATAAGGAATCTAAAGATAGTCTTAGAGCTCCCATTTATTTCCTGTGTGACCTTCAAAAAATTACTTGATATATTTATATCCTATGTATTATGTGCTGGGAGCTCTTTTAGGAGCTTTGTGTGGATTAATTCATATAATTCCATAATAACCTCATAAGGTAGATCCCATTATTATTCTTTTAAGTAACAGAGCCAGGGTTAAAATATAAGCAGTCTCCTCCAAACCCCAGCTCCTAACTACTCTACTTCACTATCTAAATGACTATACTATTGGTTTGTGTAATTATTAAGATAATAGTTTTTAAATGCCTAACAATGATTAATAAAGGTGAGCTCTTTTTGGTAAACTCATCTCATGGTTGTCTTTCTTGCCCCACCTCCACCTTACCCCATACTCAAAGAGGGGCAATGTTGCTGTGGATTGATTAATTTCAAGGATAATTATTGGCTTTCATTTTCTAAAAGTAGGACCATAGTGAGGATGTATAAGTAAGTCTGTTTTAGGAGAAAAATCACACTTTTTCTTGCTGGATATATTCTGAGTAATCTCTTTTTTATCATTAAACAAGTTGAATGACGACAACATCTTTGTGTCTGTACATCACTATGGTATGCTATGCCTCATGACACATCAAACAACTAAAAACAAAATCAAAATAATCTGCAGATTTCAAATTCAAAATGGCATCTCTTTAGTAAGCTCTGGTAAGACTTCTGAGTCTTCATACTAAGAGCCAGAAAGATACACACGGATGAAAAAGCACAGCAATAACAACACAGAGAAGTAATAATCCTCATAGGAAGCAATAAAAAGCAGATTTAATGCTGTAGAAAAATTGAACCAATGGTGTGGAGCCAAATTTTCAAAAGTATCATAGAACAGACCAAAAGGTAAAAACAAAAAAGAGAGAGAGCGAGAGAGAAAGAAAGAAAGAAAATGGTAAAAAGAAAAATGAAAGAAAATGGTAGAAAGAGAGGATATGTTCAGTGGTCCAAAGATCAATGCCTCTGGAAGATGTGCAGTCAATTCTCATTATTTGTAGTAATTATTTTCTGTAAAATTGCCCCAAACACTAAACTAGTGAATTCTGAACCACTGTTCTTAGGGGAAATATAGGGTCAAATTCCTGCAAGACTCTGGTCACATTTCATCAACTAATCAATACATAACTTTTTAAATGTGTATCTGTGTTTAAATATATTTTATCTCATATAAATATGAGATAATTCTATATGTAACAATTTTAATGTTTATCATTGTTTAACATTGAACTCAAAGCCAATGGCACTATAATTCATACCTGAAGGAAGCTAATCTACCACACGTTTTCTTTATTTCTTTATAAGGCACAGAACAGCCTTCCTGTACTTCAAACACTAGACAGCATTGCAGCACTACACTTGGGAGACATTTTAAACAGAAAAACCACCAACAAAAAGAATGAAAATGTGAAAAAACATGGCACCAAATACAACATATATATATGGATGTACACACATACAAGCACACACCTATATATATCAATATAATCAAATACAATTATGCATATAAACATTGTTTCATATAGTGAACATATATCAGAAATACATATATCAAAATAACAGTGATTGTTTCTAAAATTGGGGCAACAAATGACTTTTATTTTCTTCTTAATGTTTTGCTGTATTTTCCAAATGTTCTAAAGTAAATGTGTTTTACTTCTTTTTTTTAAAGATTTATTCCTTTATTTGAGAGAGTGAGAGAAAGAGAGCATGAACAGGGATTGGGGGAGAGGCAGAGGGAGAGGGAGAGAGAGAATCCTCAAGCAGACTCCACACTGAGTGTGGAGCCCAACTCAGGACTCAGTCTCACGACCCTGAGATCATGACCTGAGCTGAAACCAAGAGTAAGACACTAAACCAACTAAGCCACCCAGGTGCCCTTGTGTTTTAATTTTGAAATCAAGATTAGATATACTTAAAAAGAGGGTCATAAATATAAATAATTCAGACTTTTTTAAAAGATTTATCTAAAAGAGAGTGTGATTGATTGGGGGGTTGGGGCAGAGGGAAAGAATCTTCAAGCAGACTCCCCACTCAGCACGGAGCCCTACATGAGATGATGACCTGAGCAGAAACCAAGAGTCAGAGGCTCAACCGACAGAACCACTCAGGTACCCCTAAATAATTTAGATTTTTAAGAAAAAAATTGGACTGAGAGGACACTGCTCAAACTTTAACCTCCTATGTGAGATTGTCAGTTTTGTTTTTATTTCTTCCCTCAACCTCCCTGTGTGCTCTTAAGAATAGCATGAAGCCGAATTCTCCCAAGGCAAAGGCCAAATACTGAACCATTTTTAAATGGTTCAGGTTTGCCTAGGTTCCACAGAAAATAGTCCTACTACAGTTACTCATGTGTTCATACCTGTTTTTTTTTTCCTGGATTACTGGTTTATTATAAAAATACATAATTCAGGAACAGCCAGATGGAAGAGATGGGTAGGGCTAGATATGTGGGAGAGGATGCAGAGATTCTGTACTCTCTCTGGGTGTGCCACTCTCCCCAAATTTCCATGTCCTCTCCCACCCAGAAACTCCTCTCCTACCATTTTTAATTGAGTTTAGATTCTAAAATAAGTTGTTCATTGTGACATTTTAATTGGTGTGTAATAAGCCACAGCCTGCAGCATCTATAAACATTGTCAAATCCAAATTGAGTAGCTTCTGCCCAGGTCTGTGTGGCGCCAGGGGAAGGAAGGTATTTCCTTGTAGGTAAGTAGGAAGAAGTTTCATTGGGGAAAAGAGAAGGGTGTGTGAAGACATCCTTAGTACGAAGACTAGATGCACACTCATCAACTTTAAATACACACACACACACACACACACACACACACACACACACACAGAGGCATTTTGCCATATGTAGACGACTGAGAAAATGGATGCTTTGAGTAATGAGTCATTATCTTTTCTAAGAGTTGCTTAGAAAATTTTTAAAAAATTGAACTTGAATCCTGATCTGCAACCATAAGCAACGAGGAGTTAGATGTACATGTGTGTGGGCATGTGTGCATGTGTATTAAATCTTAATTTTCCTATAGTGGAGCAATATAGACTGTGAGAGTGTGGCTGGGCACTTGTCCCTAGGAAGTCACAAAGAGGTGAAAAGCAGCTCTGTTTCTGCTGGAAGAGCAAAGAAGGAAGGGGCTAATAGCCAGGGAAATAGGCCAGATTGTGGATATTAAACCCAAAAAAAGCACAAACACATGTTGCCCTGAAAATAGTACTGGCTGGACAAATGGAGGACTGGAAGAGGCTGTTGAGAAAAAAGTGCTGAGAACATTTTAATTCTCCTCGACCATTTGACTTTTGCCATGATTTTAACACCCACAACAAAGAGAGAAAGGCTTACTCATTGTGGAGGGAGCCTGTGCAAAGTTCATCCCCAATAAAAGTCATGCTACTGAACACACAGTGGCCTTAATCTATTATCCTTCCATAGGTCTGATGAGGAACACCTTCCACCTAATTCTATAGTTCAGATTTTCATAAAGACCTCTTGGGTTGTTCAGCTGTGAACATAAGCAGATTTCCTGGTCTACTGTTCTGTGGGCAATACCACTATTCTCCCTAATCCAGTGACATAGAAATTTAAACCATCCCTCAGTTCTAGCTCAGGAGGTCTTGGGGTCTGGTCCAGGGAGCCTGTGACTGATTCCATTCTTAACAGTTCTCTATGCCCATTTTATTCAGCATGGTGCTCTCAGTCTTCCCTTTACCTACTTTACTGCAGGCAAATGACTTGTGTCATGGAAACCTTGAAAAGGCATGGGCACAGCTGGGAAAGAGGACAGACAAGCTCCATAGAGAAATGCCCTTGATCTGATGGTTCCTGACAAGTGTTTATTAGTAATCTCTAATGTAGGGAAGAAAGACATGCATATTTTACATCACCACCTTTATATTAAGGTGCAAAGTGTTTATCAAGAAGACATAGAGCTTCTAATTGAAAGTATATGAAAATTTATCTCTAAGGCAACAAAGAGAGATTAATAAAGTGCAAAATTCCTTGATCACTCTAAGCTTTTAGCTTATTTTTTCATTCAGATATTTTTAAAGCAACTTTCCCACCAAATCGAATTTTCACATGGGGAGAAAATAGAGTACATAGGTTAGTACTCTTATGTAGAGGGAAAAAAATTCATTTTATGTAATCTTATAGCATTACAAAGATAAATGATGCATTTATCAGCAAGAGATAAGTATATCACAGGGAACAAAGTAGAAGGAGCTATTTACTCGGGATTAAGAGCATCAGTTATTCCTATGCGACCCAGAGTGTGGGTTGCCATTTGAATGCATTTTGGAACCAGTCAGGATGGTTTCATTTCTTCCTCAATTCACTCTCCTATTAACCATGTTAGTAAATTGCAATTTAGCCTTCCATGACTTTTTTTTACATTTATAGGCATTATGTTCTCACAAAAGATTTTGGATTAGACAGTTTATGTTTAAATCCAAAAAAAGCATCTTTGCATTTTTCATGGACACAACACGCACACAGAGGGGGTTAGTGTTTTCAACTCTACTTCCAACTGCTGATTGTTTTCTAATGGCATCCCTGTTATACTGCCCCAGATTTATAGAAATCATCATATATTAAGCAATTTTCAGAATATTGATCTTTCCAATCAACTTTGGGGAAAATATATATCTTTAAATTCTTGCCTTTGCCCTTATTCAAATAGTTATCACTGCCATGATGAATTCACAGCAAAAGATCTCTCTCTGGTTTCAGACTTTCTTTTTCCCAACCAGCATTATCATGACTGCCCTCCAGAAGGGCACCGTGACAAAAGACATGTGCTTGTGGCTGTGTATGTTGGAGAGGACAATGGTAAATCCTTCCATGAGTTTACACGGCTGATCCATGGATAATCATGATTTGCTGGCTAACATACTCCCCCCAAATTACAATTTCAAAATATGGAGGGAAATAGGGATTGGAGAGGATGTACTGGCAAATGAAGAAAGACCTTACTGTTTCTTATACAATAATTGTGCTCACTTGTAATTTCTTTGAAACAATTTTATTCATGTGGATTTCTAAACAACAGCCTATAGTATTTCTAATGTTAAATCCAAACTCTTAGAAGTTAATCTCAATTCTTACTAAGTCCCACCACTTCTTAATTTGTTTTGAAAAGATAACTATAATACAGTGGGGAAAATCAGTTTTTAGGCATCATTCACAGTCTGATCTTCCCAATTAAATTGCTTTACTTTTTCATATCATTTTCCAGGTTTGCACCAAATTATGCCACATATATACATATACCAACGTGCACATACACACACAGGGTATTTTAACAATGAATGAAATTATATACCTATATAATTTAGATGCAAAATTATGTTATATTATGCACATATACATATATAATTTATATTTCTTTATTACTGGAAACATAAACATTACCCATGCACTCATTTAGTATTTGATGTACATATATTTATCTACCAATTATTCCTCTCATTACTGTGACCTCAATGGCCACTCATTTTGACTTCAAATTACCCAAATTTTCTAAACCTCAATTTCTTCTCTGAGGTGCAAAACTCTGAATAATATCTACCCTACTGCTTCACTGGAATATCAGGCAGCCTTTAGAGACTCAGTGTGGAAATGTCCTGTGAGGAGATAAACACTTTGAAATGTAAGGTGCTATGGCCATTGCTCTTATGTCTGGCTTTCACCACTCCTCTCCAGGTGAGATGTTTCTGCCATGTCCTCACTTTCCATCAAGCCATGTCTCTTCCTTAAAGACTCAGGTACAATTCAAATTCCACCGGGAAGGCTTTTAAAATGCATTCTACTCTATACCGTATAAAACTCCTGAGTATGAGTTCTCAGTGCCTCTCTTGGGGAAGGGGCTTGATGAAAAAGGCTAAATTTTCATCTTTTATAGTGAAAAGTCAAATACAATGCCTGAAACAAAAAAAATTAAATTAAATTAATAATTAACATTATAAACATGCTATTCAAGACATATATGTTAATATCAAGGGAAAAAACTAACAATTTAAAGCTGTTGTCTATGAGGAATGGGAGATGGAAAGAGGTAGAGCAGAGGAAACTGTTGTTTTTATAATAATCTTTGTAGAATCAACTCTGCAAGGCATATGCCTATCTAATTTTTACAAAAATACAAACTTTTTTAAAAAAGTTGAAATAAGAAAATTCTTATAAAATGCCCTGTACAGTGCTTGTTACACAGTTCATGCTTAATCAGAATTTTATCATCCCTTTTATATCAGAGAGCTGCTTAAAACAAACAAAAACACAAGAAACAGGAGACTGTGCCTTACTTCTAATTGCTCTCATTGCTTAGTGATCAATCTGAACTTGATCACGACCTATGTCCCAGTAACGTGATTTCATCTACTAATCTTTACATACTTGCTCAGAAGGAAACACCTGTCCACACTTCTAGTGACAGTGCTCTGGAATACCATCATTCCATGGCTTTCAAGACTATTTATATTCTGAAGAATATCTATCTATGCTCGAATTTATAAATCCAACCTTGAACTCTGCTGAACCCCCAAATGTATGTAATATGCACTCCACTTGGAAGCCTTGGAAGTTCAAATTCAAGGTGGCTAAAGCCAAGCCGTAGCTCTTTGCTCAAACCTGCCTCCTTCACAGTTAACTGAGTTGGCAAATGATTCACCATAAACCCAGCTAGTGTTCAATCTGGAAACCTGAGACTCAACCTTGACCACTTCCCCTCCCTCACTCCTCACATTCAATTCAGAACCAAGTCATGCACTCCTGACTTTTAAAATACATCTCCAGTGGTACCTGGGTGGCTCAGTTGTTTAAGTGACTTTCTTTCAGGTCATGATTCCAAGGTTCTGGGATCCAGCCCCACACTGGGCTCCTTGCTCAGCAGGGATTCTGCTTCTCCCTCTCCCTCTGCCTGCTACTCGGCCTGCTCTCTCGCTCTGTGTGTGTGTGTGTGTGTGTGTGTGTGTGTCAAATAAAAAAATAAAATCTTAAAAAATTAAAAAAATAAAGTACATCTCAGAATTGTACATGCTCAGTCACCAAATTATTCCATCTCAAATATAAGAGCTTTCTAACTAATCTCTTTGCTTGTATGATTTGCTCTTCAGGGGATTTTCACACAGCAAGCAAAGTGATTTTCCTAAATATAATCAGGTTATTCCCTTGACTGAATGTTTCTGAGTTTCCACTATACTTAGGTCCATGAGGGCTATAATATCTGGGAATATCTGGAAACAGACTATTTCTTATCATTTTGTACCTCATATTCACTATGCCCTGCCATACTGGCCTCCTTTCAGCTTCTCAAACACACCAAGTTGTTTCCCCACTTCAAAGATTTTGCATTTAAGACTAACACTGACTGAAACACCCATCTATGCATTTGACAGCTAGCCAATGCCTACTTACACTTTAGGTTCCAGTTCAAACATCCTTTCTTAAAGAGTTTTTCTCTGATGCACTGATGTAAACCAACATTCATCACAGTTTTTACCTTTATATTTATTTATGTGAACACTTGTTGAGAGACTCCTCTCCTATGTTCTAGCAAGTCAGGGACCATATCTATTTTGCTATTCACTTAACCCCAGGGCTGGCACATCATAGGTGCACAAGTACTATTTTAAAGCATCATCTATGAATGGTTAGTCCATTCCAGAATTATGAAGTTAAATAGACTGCAAGAAACTAGCCAACGGACAATCTGTAGGGTTCTTGCTGGAAAAAGCCCTTAGATAACAAGCCCTTTTCACCCAAACTTTCAAGCTCCACAGGTCAAAGGTATAGCAGGCTTCTTGACACCTTCTACAAACCTAACTCAGGAGGACCAGACCCTCTTCTTCCCTCGGCGCCATTCTCAAATAATATGAACATTTTCTTATTAAAAAGGAAAAGAGCATCTAAGGTATTTTATTATGAGTATTTGTTCAGTGAAGAGAAGTTTACACAGCTTGTGGAGAATTATTCAGCAGGAAATTAAACCTCCGTAATTCTGAATTTTCACTTTGCTTTCAATTGGCAATGCTTCCTGGCAAACGACTCTCCCCTCTAGAACATTCGTAATACCACATCCGCCACCGAAATGTGCTTTCTGAGCCAAATCACAAAACAGGTTAGACAGGACGACTTTCTGGAGGTCTGAGATACTAGGTATAGGTAGATAGGCTGTGAGCATCCATCAGGGCATTCAAATATGACCAGCAAATAATACCTAAGTTCTGCTGAGCAATTTAAAGCTTACCAAGTACTCATGTAAGATAACAGATCACCAAAAGAAAGCTCTCTTATATCATATTTGTGAATATATTTTCTGATTTGAGTTCCCCAACAATGTTATGAGACTGATCTTATAACGCTGTTTTACTAGTGAGGCAACTGACTAGCTTTAGAGGTTTAAATGACTTGCCTAAGGTCACAGAATTAGTGCCCCAAATGCGGGACTCAAATTAGAGCTTTTGACATTTTTTTTTTCCTCATAGACCTTCTCTTCAACAGGGATCTGATCAATTGACTGTTTTCATTTAATGAAGAGAACTGACTTCACCTAAAAACAAAAAGCTATAATAGATAGTGGATTTATGTTAAGCAAACAACCAAGTGATCATGTACTAAGGAGAACCAAATGGATATATTTTTTTTTACTTTGCTCCACTTAACAAAGAAAATGAAATGCTTTTTCTGCTGTTCCTTGCTCTGTTTTGTGTTTTTAATCTCAACTGGACCAGAAAACCTTAAAAGGTGTACATGGAATAATTGAACAATTATTTAATTATATGTAAGACAACATAGATTATTCACTCACTGTTATTTCCATGTATTTAGAAAAAAAAGGAAATACTATGCCAATTAAATCTGGATAAACCAAGAGTAAGATGAATCCCAATTTCAAAAATGATTTTTAAACATTCTAAATATGCAATTAGAATCTATGAAGTATACAGAAGAGTTTAGATCAGTATGATAGAGAAAATATTGTCCCTCAGATATCTCTTGAGAAATTCATTTCTCCGTTCTGTCCTTCTGCTGAAATCTTAATTTAAGCCCTCATCATCTTTTGCCTGGGCTATTACTATGCAAAATCTCTTGTTTTTACCATCTCAGTTCTCCCCCCTCCAATCCGTCATCAGTATTCCTATCAGAGTGATCTTTCCGAAAAACAGTTCTGGTGATGGCTTCCACAAATTAAAGAACTCATGGATCTCCTACATGCAGGATTAAATTCACACTCCTTAAATTGGCATCCAAGGCACTTTACAGCTTGCCCCCAAACTACTTCTGGAGCTTCATGTCTCTCCACATCTCAGTGTACACTTGACCCACATACTTAGCTTCTTACCATTCTCCAAGCACATCTATCACAGTGTTCACACAGAGGCTAATATTCTATTTTCTGTCCAGCAAAGTCATTATTCTCCTTCTTTGTTGGTAAACTCTTATACTTACATAAAAACTCAGGCCAAGCGAAACATCCATAAAGCATTCTCCAACTACTTCCAGGCAGCCTGGGAGAGCTATATGGGAGAACTGGTCAATAATGAGCCCAAATCGCTCCTTTACAGATGAGTAAAGAGACCCAAACAAGTGAAATATTTTACCAACATCATGCAGCAAAGTAATGACCATATTAGGACAAAAATTCATAGTTTCTCACTCCCAGTTCAGTTTTTTCCTGCACTTACATGGGCATAAATAAAAGAATAGAGTGAAGGTAAAATCTAGGACCATCCCTGGTCAGCAGACCTCTACAGTTCTCCTCTAGCTGGTGAACTTCCATCTAGAGTCACCTAGACCCCCAAGAGGCAAAATAATGTTTTGAGAAGTCAGTCACAAGTGGATCCAAATCTCTGTGTCCTCCCTTAGATTGCCCCACTTCTCAGAACAATTATCTCACAAAACATTGGGAGGATTGAGTGAAATGTGCTTATTTCAAATGCCTACCTACCACAATGTCTAGCATAATTAAAGTTCAATAAATGTTAGCTCTTTTACTCATTTCTTACTAGATGAGGCCTAAGTATGGTTGCTTTTAGGTTAAATCCTTGTTAAACCATCAATGTAGTTAAGGAACATTTCATTTAATACATCTGAATAAACATATAGCTTTAGCAAAAATTCCCCAGTGAGGGTAATGCTGTCCTGTTTATTTAATACACACATGTGTTCACTTACAGAATGGAGTGGGTGGCACTGCCACCAAATGTCATAGCTTTGGGTTATTGATCCCTTAGCTGAAAAATGAATCAACTGGGCAAACAGAAGGAAGCAAACAAATCTACAACTATAAATGTCAACATACACACACCCAGAAATAGGGAGAAAGATCAAAGGCAGATTATAGCTACCCAGGAGAGACACCAAGAAGATTCGCATTGGGGCGCAAGATCAAGGCACCCAGAAGACCTTTTCAGGACTTCCAGCCATATCTGGAGAGAAATCAAAGGCTGAATCCTTGGCTATTGCATTTCAAAATAAATAAAGACTCCTCTACTTCCTTCACAAAAGATCAGCCAAGCTAAATTTATGCTCTAGAATATTACCCTGGGAGCTGTCCCTGGAAGAAATCATTTTAACCCTAATAGTGCTCTTTGTTTTGAATCCAAGACTTCTGCCTTTGCCCACACAGCCATTAGCAAATGAATTAGAAAAACTCCAATCAAAAAATATTTATTGAGCAAAATGATGCAAAGTGCTGTATTAGGGGAAGTGCCAATCCCCAGAAATTACTGAAACATCTCAAAGTAGTCTAAACTTCCTTTATTATTAAATAATAATTATAAAATTATTAGTAGTTATTAATAATTAGTATTAATATAAAATTATTATTATTATTAGTTCCTTCTTTAGGGTTAGGCATTGCCTTCTTTCTTCTGAAGGTCCTCCTTTATGTGTCAAAATCATTGATCTGAGAATAAAATATTAGATTGACAACGTCTTCCCAATGGAGAAGAACTGCTGACATCTGACAGCATAAGATTGGGAAGAAGTCATAAAATATATTAAAAGAGAGGAGGAAAGAAAGGTAGGAGAACCATGAAACAAATATTCCTACTTCTCTGTAGTTATAGTCTGTGTGCTATAGAGCCAAATTAAAAATAGATGTTATCTATATGCTAATTCCTACCAATTCACAGTGGCTTTCTAGAGCTTTGTGCTAAGGATTGTAAGCCCATTTCTGGATACAGGAAGAGAGTTGAGTAGTGTTACACAAAATGTATATTTTCTAACCTTGTTGTAGGTGAGGAGCACAGCATTTGAAGCCAGTGTATCTAAATCTGAATCTGGGCTCTGCCACTTAAAAGTTGTATGATCCTATGTACATCACTCCATCTCTATGACACTCCTTATCTAGAAAGCAAAAGATAATAAAATTATTATAATTGTTTGGGGATACAGTTGCAAAATATTTAGCCCCTGGCTAAATTAAGAAGAAATAATTTATTATCAGGTATTAAGTGGCTTACAAAACAATAGAAAAGCTGGAAGAGTCAGCTCTAGGCTGACTTCCTGGAACACTTCCCAGTCCCTAGCATCATGTTGCCTTCACCATGATGGCAGGAGAGCTGTCCCTACTAGGGCAAGAAGGTGCCACATTAGGAAGCCACTGATTGAAAAAAACCACCATGCCTGTGCCACACCCCTATTCAGCAAATGAATGTTTACTGTCTACTCTTTCCCCTGCTTAATTCAGTTCTGAATCAAAATCCCACAGGGGTACCTCTATTGCTAGAACCAAAATCACATGCAGCTCTCTAACAGCAAGGGAGTGTAAAACCCTGAAGTTTGGACTTCTGGCATGTCTAGCTTGGAAGGGCACTGTTGACAATATTGTCTGGGTGGGTCAACCAGATGCCCCTTCAGGACTGGCACCATGTTACTCCAGCTGCTGAGTTGTGTTGAGCTGAGATTATTGGTGGTTGATATCTCTCGGCTAAGTTTTGTCTCAGAATTACCATCCATTAAAGAGAGCTACATCACTCAAAACCAGTGCGCCCCAGGGCACACTAAATTTAATTACTGATCCACGTGAGAGTATGAAGAACCGGAAGTTTTGCCTTAAGGCAGGGTACCTCTGAAGGTCATCTCAATGTCAGAGATCCTTATGGAATTGACTGAGTCCTTCATTGTGACTGCATTACATTTCAACCCCTTTCTCGGCTCAATCCTATGCCCTTCAATTATTGATCTCATGGTCAATACAGACTTCCTGCAGACAAGTATTCACCTCAGAATCTGTTCGTTGAGGAGCTTGACCTAAACAGACACATTAGAAGTAGTAGGTAGAATAGAAGTTGAAGAAGCCAATCCTCGATATTCACCACAACTTTTATGAGTATGAACTAGTATGATTCATGTGAAAAAAATCCCCAGGATCTCACACAGTGCCTGACCCAAGGTGAACCAAGAGACATTTACTTAATAATAATAAGATATGGCTAATGTTTTTTGAGTACTTACTGTGTTTTTAGATAATATTTTATTTGTATAAAATAATTCATTTAATCTTCATAATAAGCCTATGAAGTAGGTACAATCATTATCCATTTTACAAATGAGGTAAATAAGATGCAAAGAGGTTCATTTCACTGTTAAACAGATAAGCGGTTGTTGGGGTGGGGGGGCAGAGGGAGAAAGGGAATCTTAAGCAAGCTCCAAACCCAGCATGGAGCCCATCATGGGGCTTGGTCTCATGACTCTGATATCATGATGGAGCCAAAATCAAGAGTCAGACACTTACCTGACTGAGCCACCCAGGAACCCCATAAATACTTAGGATTTTAAACCACATGGTCTAATTCTAGAGTGTGTAGTCTTAACCACTTTTCTGCCTCAGTATTAAATTTGTAGGCAATAAAGTCACACACACACACACACACACACACGTGCATACACATGTCCTTAAAAGAGAGTAGAGGGAGATACTACTACAGAAGAGAGGGCAATGTAATGATGGAAACAGAAATTGGAATGTTGCAGCCACAAGGCAAGGAATGAGGCAGCCACCAAATCTATAAAAAGCAAAGATAGAATTCCTGGAGGCTCCAGAAGAAAACAGCCTTGCTGACAACTTAATTTTAGCCTAATAAGACTCATTTCAGATTACAGATAATAAACATATTTGTTTTAAGCCAGTAAATCTGTGGTAATTTGTTTCAATAACAAGAACTACTATAGTGCTGTAGAAAAGTACAGTATTTGCAGTGTTATGTGGAAGCATCTCTTGAAGAATTAGGAGTTAAATCTATCTGTCCAACCACTGCAGGTTAATGAGAAGCATTGAATGAATGCTGAAAATACTGGTCTTGACCTTGGACTCTCTACCACCACCTACTTCATCTACATGGGATAGCTGCTAGATGAGGAACAACATTCAGACATAATGAATATGTGCTTTCTCATCAGTCATAATGAATATGTGCTTTCTCATCAGTATTAATAGGTAAAGTTTCTCTTCCCAAAATTTAATATCTTAGAGTTATAAATTGCAAACAGGCCAGGTCAACTAGTAAATAATACATAATGAGATTCACACTTAAATCTTCTGGTAGCTTTTCCTGTGTTCCAACTGACAAATGGACTTATATATGATCAAAACAAGAACCCACAAGAATTGAGACCCACATGGACCCAAACATGAGACAAGCAAGACCAGCTCCCATCTGCTAATCATCTGCAGAGGGTGGGAGAAAAGAAAGGAGGCCCCTCATCCAAATACCATTAGAACCTTTCTTCAAAAACAGAAAATGTCTTCCAAATTTAGAGAGACTCACTCCATATCAACATTCTTAGTTTCTGAGCCAGCCTCCCTAAATCCTTTCTGGAACAAAGTGGATATATAAAAACAAATATAATCAATAGCTCCCCTTATCTTTCCTGTCTAGTTATAAACAGGCTTGGGCACAGATATGGTGTGAGTCAGGAATGAGAGAAGTGGTCATATTCTGAGCATTGTTAAATCACCATCTCCAGGAAAACTGTAAATAAAGAGGATCCTAACCACTGCTTCTCAAACTACCTGTGGCTAAAGAACAATTTTTTTTACTGAGATAAATTGGTATATGACATTATATTGGTTTCAGGAATACAACATAATACTTCAATATTAGTAAACACAGGATTGCCACCAGTCCAGTTACCTCCCGTAACCATACAATTCACCCTTTTCTCCCATCCCCCAACACCCTCCCCACTGATAATGACCAATCTGTTCTCCGTATCTATGAGTTTTGATTTTTTTGTCTTTTGTTGATTTGTTTTGTTTTGTAGATTCCGCATATAAGTGAAATCATACAGTATATCTTTCTCTGTCTGACTTATTTCACATAGCGTAATATCCTCAAGTTCTATCCAGGTTGTTGCAATTAGCAAGATTTCCTTCTTTTCTGTGACTGAAAAGCATTTAATTGAGTATATACAGAACACATCTTCTCTATCCATTCATCCCTTGGTGGACACTTTGGTTGTTCCCATATCTTGGCTATTATAATAATGCTGCAATAAACATAAGAGTGTATATAATTAGTATTTTTGTTGTCTTTGGATAAATACCCAGAAGTGGGATAGCTGAATCATATGGTAATTCTATTTTTATTTTTTTGAGGAGCCTCCATAGAGTTTTCCATAGCCAGCTGCACCAATTTACATTCCCATCAACAGTTTATAAGTGTTCCCTTTTCTCCACACCCTCTTTAACACTTGTTATTTCTTGTCTTTTTTTTTTTTTTTAAAGATTTACTTGCTTATTTTAGAGGGGAGAAGGGGCAGAAAGAGAGAATCTCCAAGCAGATTCCCTGCTTAGAGCAGAGCCTGACTTGGGGCTCCATCTCAGGAGCCATGAGATCATGACCTGAGCCTAAACCAAGAGTGGGACATTCAACCAACTGAGCCACCCAGGTGCCCCTCTTGTCTTTTTTGGATAATAACCATTCTAACCGGTGTGAAATGATAGCTCATTGTGGTTTTAATTTGCATTTCCCTGATAATTAGTGATGCTGAACATCTTTTCATGTGCCTTTTGGCCATCTGTATGTTTCTTTGGAAAAATGTCTGTTTTTCAGATTTTCCACTCATTTTTAATTGGATTATTTGTTCTTTGCTACTGAGTTGTTTGCGTTCTTTATATTTTGGATATTAATCCTTTATAAGATATGTCATTTGCAAATATTTTCTTCTAATCAGTAGGATGCCTTTCTATTTTATTGATGGTTCCCTTTGCTGTGCAGAAGCTTTTTAACTTGATGTAGTCCTGCTCTTTTTTTTTTTTTCTGCTTTTGTTGCCTTAGCTTTTGGAGTTAGATCCAAATTTCAACATCAAGACTGATGTCAAGAAGCTTACTAATTATGTTTTCTTCTAGGAGTTTTATGGTTTCAGGTCTTATTTTCAAAGCTTTAATCCATTTTGAATTTATTTTTGTGTATGGTTTAAGATGGTGGTCCAGGTTCATTCTTTTGCATGTTACTGTCTAGTTTACCCAACACCATTGATTAAAGAGACTATCCTTTCCCATTGTATATTCTTGTCTCTTTTGTCATAAATTAATTGACTGTGTATGCAATGAGTTTATTTCTGGGTTCTCTATTCTGTTCTATTGATCTATTTCTCTGTTTTTATGCCAATAGCATACTGTTCTGATTACAATACCTTTGTAACACAGTTTGAAATCAGGAAGTATGAAACTTCCATCTTTGTTCTTTTTCAAGATTGCTTTGACTATTCAGGGTCTTTTGGGGTTCCATACAAATTTTAAAATTATTTGTTCTGGTTCTATGAAAAATGCCATTAGATTTTGATACAGATTACATTGAATCTGTAGATTGCTCTGGGTAGTATGGACATTTTAACAATATTTAATTCTTCCAAATCATGAACACATAATATCTTTCCATGTATTTGTGTCTTCTCAATCTCATTTTTTGGGGGGGGTCTTCTTCAGTTTCTTTCATGAATGTCATAGTTTTCAGTGTACAGGTTTTTCACTCCCTTGGTTAAATCTATTTCTAAGCATTTTTGATGCGATTATAAATGGTATTTTTTTCTTAATTTCTCTAATAGTTCTCTTTCCACTAGTATAGAATCACAACATTTTTCTGTAAGTTGATATTGTATCCTGCAGTTTCACTGAATTCATTTATTAGTTCTAACAGTTTTTTGATGGAGTCTTCAGGATTTTTTTATACATAGTATCATTTCATCTACAAATAGATTTTGTAATTTTATGTCTTCCTTTCTAATTTGGATGCCTTTTTATTCCCTGCCTAACTGTTGTGGCTAAGACTTCCAATACTATGCTGAATAAAAGTGGCAAGCATGGGTATCCTTGTCTTGTTCCTTATGTTAGAGGAAAACCTGTCAGATTTTTGCCATTGAGTATGATGTTAACAGTGGAGTTGTCATATAAGGCCTTTATTATGCCAAGGTATATTTCCTCAAGCACCCACTTCGTTGAGAATTTTTATCATAAATGTTTATTGAATTTTGTCTAATGCTTTTTCTGCATCTATTGAGATGATCATATAATTTTTATATTACATTTGGTTAAGATGATGTATCACTCTGATTGATTTTGCAGATGTTGAACCATCCTTCCATCCCTAAACTAAATCCCACTTAATAGTAGTGTATGAACTTTTTAATGTGTTGTTCAATTTGTTTTTTCTAATATTTTGTGGGGAATGTTTTCATCTATATTCGCCAGAGATATTGACCTATGATTGTGTGTGTGTGTGTGTGTGTGTGTGTGTGTGTGTGTGTGTGTGGTGTCCTTGGCTGGTTTTGGTATCAGGGTAATGCTAGCCTTATAAAATAGATTTGGAAATATTCTCTCTTCTTCAGTTTTTTTGAAAGAGTTTGAGAAGGATAGTATTAAATCTTTGAATTTTTGGTAGAATTTGACAGTGAAGTTCTCTGGCCCTCGACTTTTGTTTGTTAGGAGGTTTTTGATTGCTGATTCAATGCCCTTACTAGTAATTAGTCTATTCAGTTTTTCCATTTCTTCATGATTCAGTCATGAAAGATTTAAGTCTGTAGGAAATTATCCATTTCTTACATGTTGCCTAATTTGTTGGAAAACAATTGTTCATAGTAGTCTCTTATAGTCTTCTGCATTTCTGTGTCATCAGTTATAACTTCTTCTATATTGTTTTTTATTTTATTTATTTGAGTCCTCTCTCTTTTATTCTTGATAAGCCTGGCTAAGGTTTGTTAATTTTGTTTATCTTTTCAAAGAACAGCTCTTAGTTTCATAGATCTTTTCATTTTTTTTTAGTCTTTATTTCATTTATTTCTTCTCATCTTTATTATTTCCTTCCTTCTATTAACTTTGGGTATCACTTCTTCTTCTTCTAGTTCCTTTAGATGTAAAGTTAGGTTGTTTATTTGATATTTTTCTTGTTTCTTAAGGTAGGCCTGTATCTTTACAAACCTTCCTCTTAGAACTGCCTTTGCTGCATCCCAAGGTTTTAGATTGTTGTATTTTCATTTTAATTTGTCTCCAGTTAATTTTTGATTTCCCCTTGATTTCTTTACTGACCCACTGGTTGTCAGTAACATGTTTAATGTCCATATACTTGTGATTTTTCCAGTTTCCTTCTTTTAACTGAGTTTTAGTTTTTTTACCATTGTGGTTGGAGAAGATACTTGATATGACTTCAAACTTCTTAAATTTAGCAAGACTTGTTTTATGGCCTAACATATGATCTATCCTGGGGAATTTTACATATTCACTTGAGAAGAATATGTGTTCTGATGTTTTTGGATGGAATGTTTTGTATCTATTAAATCCATCAGGTCTTTTATGTTATTTAAGGCTGATGTTTCCTTATTAATTTTCTATCTGGGTGATCTAGCCACTGATGTAAGTGGCATATTAAAGATCCCTACCTTATATTGCTGCCAATTTCTCCCCCTATGTCTGTTAATATTTGCTTTACATGTTAGGTACTCTTCTATTAAGTGCATAAATATTTACAAATGTTATATCTTTTTGTTGGATTCCTTTAACATTATGTAATGTTCTTGTCCTTTGCTAGTGTTTGTTTAAAAGTCTATTTCGTCTGATATAACTACACCAGCTTTCTTTTTCTTTCCATTTGTATGGAATATCTCTTTCCATCTCTTCACTTTCAGTCTGTGTGTATCCTTAGATCTGAAATGAGTCTCTTGTAGGCAACACACAGATGAGTGTTGTATTTTTTATCCATTCAGCCACTCTATGTCTTTTTATTAGAGGATTTAGTTCATTTACATTTAAAGTAATTGTTGATAAGTATGTACTTTTTGCCATTTTGTTAATTGTTTTCTCGCTGCTTTGAGGAGTTCCTCAGGAGTTCCTTTATTCTTGTGTTTGTTCCTTTATTCTTGTGTTTCTCTTTTCTCTTGTGGTTTGATAGCCTTCTTTAGGGTTATATTTAGATGTCTTTCTTCCTATCTTTTGTGGATCTACTACTGGTTTTTCTTTGTGGTTACCATGAAGTTCACATATAACACCATATATAGGATTTTTTAAGAGAGAGAGAGATATATATTTATTTATTTTTAAGTTGATAGCAACTAAATTTAAAAGCCATTCAAAAAACTCTGTATTTTGCTCCCCCATTTTATGTTTCAAATGTTATATTTTACATATTTTTATGTGTGCATCCCTTAACTAATTATTTTGACTATAGTTAATTTATTAGTTTGCCCTTTAACCTTCATACTAGTTTTATGTTGCTAATCCACTCACTACCTTCACTATATATTCACCTGTGAAAGTGTAATTTTATTTAAAATTTCCAATTCATCTAGGTCTAATATCCTTGTAAAATACAGTCAAAATGAATCACTAGAAAGGTGAAATTTGAGGAAAAGACATACAAAATGTAAGCCCATTTTATTTTACTTATTAGATACAACTAACATATATTTACTCTTTCAAAATGCCATAAAAGTTTCTGAAAGCTTACTCTTAACTTCTATATTGTCACTAAATGATAACAAAAACAGTTCAAGGATGGCATCAGTCCACAGAACACACTTTGAGAAGTGCTGGTCTATACCACCAGTCTCTAGGTTGAAAATTTAAGTAAAGTACCATTAGATTCAATATGCAAGATGCCATTATCTAGTATCAGCTGCACTTCTAGGTAATTTTGGTCAAATACTTGTCTCATGTACTCATTCTGCTAGTTCTGAGGATTCTCTATAGTCTTGTATGCAGTATTTTTAAAATAACTGAAACATTCCCATACACCTTAAATAAGGATATTTAGTACTTCTAGAATTTTAAAATTACCTTAGCTTCAATCTTATGTTCACAGCATCTTGAACTCCTTTGGAATATGGGAATTATGGAAGGCTAAAGTAATGATGATTGAAACAATTCAGAATTGTAAGCAAGTGGAACTGGATTTATCAAATACCTCCATACCAATAAAATTCCATTCTTCAATTGTTTCACAAAATATTGTAGAAGGAAAATCTGCTTGAGATTCACTTGCATGCTTGCTTGAGGCATATTGCAGGGATACCACCCCAGCACCACTGATTCAAAATCTTTGTTAGTGAAACCTAAGAATTCACATTTTAAATTAAGCAACTTATTTGTTAGACATACAAGTGATTAAGAATTAGTGAATTAGTTTTTGTTTTTTTCTTATTTTTTTAATTTTATTATGTTATGTTAATCACCATACGTTACATCATTAGTTATTGATGTAGTGTTCCATGATTCATTGTTTGTGTATAACACCCAGTGCTCCATTCAGTACATGCCCTCTTTAACACCCATCACCAGGCTAACCGATCCCCCCACCCCCTTCCCTTCTAGAACCCTCAGTTTGTTTCTCAGAGTCCATAGTCCCTCATGGTTCGTCTCCCCCTCTGATTTCTCCCCCTTCATTTTTCCCTTCCTACTATCTTCTTTTTTTTTTAACATATAATGTATTATTTGTTTCAGAGGTACAGGTCTGCGATTCAATAGTCTCACAAAATTCACAGCACTCACCATAGCATATACCCTCCCCAAAAGCGCACTTGTAGCACAAAGTTATTCTCTTACCTCTAATAAAATGCAATTAAACAAATTATTTTTACATCATTTTAGAGCTTTTAACTACATCATATTAATGTTAGTATGTGCTTAGATCAGATGTTTTTATATCTCATCTTCTTTCAATTAAAATAGCTTGAAGTATTTTGAAAATAAACTTTTTTTTCATTTTTTGTAATCTTTATTACAGAAATTGTTTGGCAGGAAAATGTGAAATACACATCAGGGGAAGAGATGTAATGACTGGCTTTAAGGAAAATGACACTTGTCCTAAAATAGCTGAAAGTCATTTGGGATTCATTTAGTTCTGGCTTATTGGGAGAACTGATCAAATGAATCTAGAAAGTGAATCATGGCACTAAGCATCTATAGAGTGACTGGTTCTGGAAATTCAGTTTGATGGGAGCACAAGCCACGGTATAATTTTACCCTATCTTTATGAGATTCCATGATTCAAAAGGGCATGTCTTTATATTGACATCCAAAACTCCCATTTCACTTGACTGTATTGGAAAACACTGAGGGGTTTTTGATTTTGGTTTTTTACCCTTTCCTATCTTCAAAACAAAACAATTGCATAAGAATTGTATCTTTCGGATCATGGTGGCATGATTTTCGGGGAATAAGCAGGACCAAATAGGAGAATAAAGGATCCATTTTGAATGACTGTTATGTATCAAATATTTTATATATATGATTTCATTTACTCTTCACAACTTTCTAAGAAGAATATTAGGATCCCCATGTTATAAACAAGGAAATGGAAGATGAGTTAGGGTGAGGAACAAGCCTGAAATCTCACAGCAAGTAAGTGACAGAGCCAGATTGAACCCAGCTCTACCTTATTCCAAGCCAGTGCTGGGTCCATTACATAGTGAGGTCTCCTCACCAAGATGGGTTTTACAGCTATGCCTTTGCCTCAATAGTGCTTACTCATTCCTAGGTTCAGAAGTCTATTGTTTACTATCTATGTTCTATCCAGAATTATACTGCCTAGATATAAAAAAGCTTAGATATAATCACAAGGGATGAGACACCAGAGAAATCCACATAGTGATTTGTACAAGTGATTTGTGCAGGCACCAGAGAGTCCAATAAACACATTTGACATTCAACCACTTAGCCTGATTCCAAAAGACAATTTCCTATGGTCCTCACTAATTGAAAGAATCCTGGTTTAAAAAAAAAAAAAACTTTCTAAGTAATAAAGCTGACTAGATTTTTCCAGTTGAATCCTCTCTCTATTTCATGAAGTCAGATAGATCCTGAGATAGAGGAGACTAGTGGCATTATCCCAAAGCATAGAGCACTAGAGTTGGACAACAGAGATGAACTAATACATGTAATTTTTTTTATTGAATAAATTCAGTGAAAGTCTGCAGGAGTGAATTTCTTGGGTACCACATGCATTAATAACATAGTTCTTAGACATGTAAAACCTGAATCACCCTTAAAACTTTACTCTTAAGAGTCCTGTACTGGCTACCTTACAAAGATATGCCTCTTGTCTCTCAGAGCAGCCAACAAGAAAAATGGAATGGACCAGCACAATTCAATTACCTTTAGACAAGACTTGGCCAAAATACTTCTTTAGGTCACAAGCAGTCCTAAATATTTGACTACTACCAAATCTCTTTTCTTATTTTCCCCCACAGAACACAGGAATCTACCAAGTTGCATTTAATAACCAGTTTTCAATTCCTTATGGATAAGATATGACAACCAACCAGAGCTTCTGAGCTGAATTAAAGTATATTTAGTTGATATAATTTAAACCAGAGTAAAGATCTGTTGCTATGGATACCCTTCACATAGGGAAATAACATCTTTCTATTGGAATCCTTGGAAAAGTGGTGTGGATATCTTCCTTCAACTCCTTTACCACCATCTGTTACCTGCCTCAAGGATGAAGGGAGAACACAGTACCAGATGGTGAATCATTATGTTCCCTATCATCTTTCCCTCTTTTTCTTGGCCAATGGAAATCTAGAAAAAGCTCATTTTATGCTCAAATGCCATAGTTTTCCTCAATTATGTTGTTGTTCCTCAATTATGTTGTTCTTCAATTTGCATTGTTATTATTATTTTTCAATGAGTTTTGGGAGCTTTTTTCTTTTTAGAAAAGTAATACACTAAATGCAATGTGGTATCCTGGCTTAAATCCTGGAATAGAATAAAAACATTAGTTCATAAACTCATGAAATCCAAAAAGCATCTGTAGTTTATTTAATAGTCATGCACTAATGTTAACATTTTGTTTTAACAAATGCACCATAGTTACATAATATGTTAACATCAAGAGAAACTATGTGAACAGTATGTGGGAACTCTACTACCTTTGCAATTTTTTGTAAATCTAATTATTCCAAACTAAAACTTTTTCCAAAAAATTACATATTTATTATAGAAATTAAAGATAAGCAGAAATATGAAGAAGTAATAACTCAAATAATTAAAATATTGGTACTTCTAGATATTTTCTATAAAGAGCTATATTTAATTTATGCCACATATGTTATCCTCATGTATGTTTTTTACTGAATGTATGTAGTAGTATATTTGTATGTCAAATATCAATATAGAATATTTGTCCTTTCAACATTCATTCCATCATATGTCCCACAAAATGTTTACATAGTGTTACGCTGCTCAGATCTATCTTAAATTATTGGAACATTAAATAATTGTAGAATTTTTATGTTTTTTATTATTTAAAAAATATGCTGCAAAAATATATCAGGGGCCAAATTTTTGTTTACAGCCATGATTATTATCTTTTTTTTAAAGATTTTATTTATTTGAGAGAGAGAGAATGAGAGAGAGCATGAGAGGGAAGACGCTCAGAGGGAGAAGCGGACCCCCGCGGAGCAGGGAGCCCGATGTGGGACTCGATCCTGGGACTCCAGGATCGTGACCTGAGCCAAAGGCAGTTGCTTAACCAACTGAGCCACCCAGGCGCCCAGCCATGATTATTATCTTAATAAAAATTTCCATAAAATTGTCTTTGAATTAATGGTTTACCCATTTCAAAAAGAAGAATGTGAGAGGGGTGCCTGGGTGGCTCAGTCGTTAAGCATCTGCCTTCAGCTCAGGTCATGATCCCAGGGTCCTGGGATCAAGCCCCGCCCAGTTCCCTGCTCCACAAGGAGCCTGCTTCTCCCTCTCCCTTTGCCTCTCCCCCTGCTTGTGTTCCTCCTTGCTATCTCTGTCACTCTCTCTCTCTCTCTCTATCAAATAAATAAATAAAATCTTTTAAAAAAATTATGTGAGAATGCCCATTTTGCTATATCAAGTATCACTATTTTAATATGAGATAATTTTATAATATTTTTAATTCAATTCAACAGGCAAAAATGATAAATCATGCTTTTAACATAAATTTCTTGAAATATAGTGATGTTCGATATGTGTCAGTGTGTTTACTATCCATTTGCATTTTCTCTTTTAAATTTTTTGGGTTAACTTTTTCACATTGTATTATTAAAGTGTTTATCATTTTTATTATTAATTTGTACAATATGTTATAATATATATTTATATGTATGTAATTATATTAACCCTTTATCTAAAACATATGTAACAAATATTTCCCACAAAATCTTATTTGCATTTTCATTTACTATGGCTGCTTTTGTCTAAGCAAATTTATTTTCTCTTTTATGTTTTCTGCCTATATCATACTTGACAAAATACTAACCCACATCACAAACACATTTACACAAACATATGCATAATTCTTTTGGTTATATTTTGTGGGAATTTTTTTACATATACATCTTTAATTCTTCCATCTGGAACTTATCCCAGTGTATAAGGGGTAGACATCCAAAAGGGTAATCCCAACCCCGAATAGCGAAAGCAATCCTGAAAAAGAAAAGCAAAGCTGGAGGCATCACAATTCCAAACTTCGAGCTATATTACAAAGCTGTAATCATCAAGACAATATGGTTCTCTGGGCAGCATAGACATTTTAACAATGTTTATTCTTCCAATCCATGAGCATGGAATGCAAAGGCAAGTGAAACAAAAGCAAAAATGAACCTTTGGGACTTCATCAAGTTAAAAAGCTTCTGCACAGCAAAGGAAAACAAAGAGGCAACCCACAGAATGGGAGAAGATATTTGCAAATGACATTACAGACAAACGGCTGATGTCCAAGATCTATAAAGAACTTCTCAAACTCAACATCCAAAAAACAAATAATCCAGTCAAAAAGTGGGCAGAAGACATGAAGAGACACTTCTCCAAAGAAGACATACAAATGGCTAACAGACACATGAAAAAATGTTCATCATCTTTAGCCATCAGGGAAACTCAAATCAAAACCACACTGAGATACCACCCTACACCAGTTAGCATGGCAAAATTTGACAAGGCAAGAAACAACAAATGTTGGAGAGGTCGTGGAGAAAGGGGAACCCTCTTACACTGTTGGTGGGAATGCAAGTTGCTACAGCCACTTTGGAAAACAGTGTGGAGGTTCCTCAAAAAACTAAAAATAGAGCTACCTTATGACCCAGCAATTGCACTCCTGGGTATTTACCACAAAGACACAGATGTAGTGAAAAGAAGGGCCATATGCACGCCAATGTTCATAGCAGCATTGTCTGCAATAGCCAAACTGTGGAAAGAGCCAAGATGCCCTTCCACAAATGAATGGATAAAGAAGATGTGGTCCATATATACAATGGGATATTACTCAGCCATCAGAAAGGATGAATACCCAACTTTTTACATCAACATGGATGGGACTGGAGGAGATTATGCTAAGTGAAATAAGTCAAGCAGAGAAAGTCAATTATCATATAGTTTCACTTATTTGTGTAACATAAGGAATAACATGAAGGACATTATGAGAAGGAAGGGAAAACTGAAGGGGGGGAAATTGGAGGGGGAGACAAACCATGAGAGACTATGGACTCTGAGAAACAAACTAAGGGTTTTAGAGGGGAGGGGGGTGAGAAGATGGGTTAGGCCAGTGATAGGTATTAAGGAGGGCATGTACTGTATGGAGCACTGGGTATTATATGAAAACAATGAATCATGGAACACTACATCAAAAACTAATGATGTACTGGGTGCCTGGGTGGCTCAGATGGTTAAGCGTCTGCCTTCGGCTCAGGTCATGATCCCAGAGTCCTGGGATCGAGTCCTGCATCGGGCTCCCTGCTCAGTGGGGAGCCTGCCTCTCTCTCTCTCTCTCTCATGAATAAATAAATAAAATCTTTAAAAAAAAAACTAATGATGTACTGTATGGTGACTAACATAACATAATAAAATTAAATTAAATTAAAAAATAATTTAAAAAAATAACAAATAAAAAAGACAATATGTTCCTGGCACAAAAACAGACACATAGATCAATGGTACAGAATAGAAAACACAGAAATGGACCCACAACTATAGGTCAATTAATATTCAACAAAGCAGGAAAGACTGACCAATGGAAAAAAGACAATCTCCCAAAGGGTAATCCCAAAGGGACCATCCAAGCATTAATTTAAAATATCACTTTTCTAATATATACATAATATATAAATATATTTGTATATTATATATATATAAAATATCACTTTTCATATATATATCACTTTTCTAAAATACTCAATTCTTATATATACTTATGTCTGTTCCTCAACTTTCTACTGTATCTCCACTGATACATTTGTTGAAATAACTACTGAAGGTTGATAGCAGGTTTTAAAACATCTCAAACTACTTTCTCTATTTCATTCTTTATCAAAATGTAAGTCCCTATTTTCATACTTATTAAGTTTCTAGATGAGTATTAGAAGCATTTTACCAAGTTTCAACAAAATCTTATGGAAGCTTTATGAAAATGGAATTAAATGAATATATCAGTGCATTAAGTGAATATATCACTGAGAATAGAATAGACATCTTTACAATCTGAACTTGCCTAAGTGGATAAGATGACTCTCCATCCTATTTTTTTCCAAATCTTTATTAATGTATTCATATAATTCATAACCAACTTAAAAATTTTGTCCTACACTCTTTTCTTAACACAGCAGCAAGAATGATCTTTTGTAATGGAAAATAATATTATGTTACTTGGAGCAGCGATACTCAACCCTTCCCACACAAACCGAGGGTTGCTGGAGTGGTGGGGGGTGGGAGGAATGGGGTGGCTGGGTGATAGACTTTGGGGAGGGTATGTGCTATGGTGAGCACTGTGAATTGTGTAAGACTGTTGAATCACAGACTTGTACCTCTGAAACAAATAATATGTTAAAAAAAAAAAAGAAGATAGTAGGAAGGGAGAAATGAAGGAGGTGGAAATCGGAGGGGGAGATGAACCATGAGAGACTATGGACTCTGAGAAACAAATTGAGGGTTCTAGGGGATGGGTGAGCCTGGTGATGGGTATTAAAGAGGGCACGTTCTGCATGGAACACTGGGTGTTATACGCAAACAATGAATCATGGAACACTACATCAAAAAATAATGATGTAATGTATGGTGATTAACATAACATAATAAAATAAAAAAAGAATCACTAGGAGCATTTAGAAATTCCAATGCTCAGCTCTTACCCTCAGCCAATTAAATTAGAATCTCTTGTTATGGGATTAAGACATTATTATTTTTTAAAGCCCCCGCCTCACATTCTACCAAGGTGCAACCAATCATTGTGCCTGAGTAAAAGCCAGAGTCTTACATTGGACAGTGCTTCTTAAACTTTAACATGTCTAAAAATTGTCTGGGGACCTTGTTAAAATGCAGATTATAACTCACTAGGTCAAGGTGAGACCTCAGATTTTGCATTTCTAGCATGCTGTCAGTGGATCCTGATGTTGCTGGTCCTGACATCACACTTGAGTTGCGCAAAGGCCCCTGAGTTCTGGTTGCCTGTCATTTGTCTAACTTCCCCTTCTGCTCTCCTTACTCTCCACTTCCACAGCTCCTTACCAACCCACAAGCAAGCCATCCTCACACATCTTTAGCATTTGCACTGGTTGTTCCCCCTACCAAAGGAAAAAAAAAATCCTTTCTCCAGCTGCCACTGTTCACCAAGCACCACTGAGGAGGGGAATGGATTCCAGGCCCTTTCCACCTTTACTCTCAGTAATCTGTGCACCAGTTAATTCTGGTACTTACTATGAAACATTGACTGTATATTCATTAGTGAATTTCACCTGCATTTCTCTTCATATATACAACTTACTTATGCTGAAAGGTATCTGTATTATAGATGATTTGGTAAAATAAACAGATTAAATAGCATAGACATTATGTATTATTTAATGTTTTGGAAAAAAAATCAAAAATTTCTGGACCCCACACACTTCTTGGCCATTTTCAATTTCTTCTATAAAGTTCTTTTCTTGTCTACTTCTGTAGTGGTTGGATTTTTTTCTCAGATTGACAGTCAGAGGTCAGGTTGACTGGCAAAGCTGCCAAGCAATCTTTAGTGTCCAACCAGCTTATACACTGTGCATTCTGCTTTTGATAAGTTAACACATCACTTAGATTTTTAAAAGTTGGAGCTGGAATTCCTCACCACCCTGTCCTTTCAGAGAGCCTACTCTCTATGACCTCTTTTCTTCACTTAGACTGACCTTAACACTTGTTTTTATCTACTCTTTCAGACCTACTTAAGGGTGAAAAAAAGAAAATACCAAGATTTACTGAGGACTCCACACCCTGCTAAGGCATTATCCTATTTAGTATCATCTGCTTAATACACAGTGCTAAAATGCATACCTGGAATGTCTATTATGTTTTAAACAATAGTGTTAGAAAGATAAATAATCAATAGGAGTCAGTATATTTGCTTTCCAGTTAAATAATACATTTTAGGTAAAATGACCAATAATCTCTTCCACGAACTTTAATCATAAGCATAAACACCTATGGTAGCAATCTAACCTTAGACACAAGAAGGCAATTAACTGTCACTTGAGTCTAATAGGGAAAGCTAAATTACCTATAGTTAACCTAGTGCTCAGAGCTGCTTATTTCTCTAACTTGACTGAGAAATCTGGTTCTTATTAGCCACGTCTGGGTTGTGAGGAGCAAAGCTTCAGAGATAGGTTTTGTGTAAGTCTAACCATATTGATTCTCCTTAGAAGCCCCTAGCATAAAATAATTTAGAAATTCTCTTTTTTGCTCTCAAGGTTCACACTGCCCCTAGCCCTGTCTTCCATGCCAACAGGCCAGGCATTTTTTTCTCTCCACCAAAAGATCTGTAAACATTGAGTCATCTGTATGGATAATTTTGTTGTTCTATTTTTTTAACCAAGAGAAAGTAAAACCACAATTTAAACTAGTAGCAGTAGCCCAGAATTAATGAAAAACTAAAGAAGAAAAAAATGAATATATGAGAAAATCTGCAGTTACAAATCACCCCACACAGAGTAGAGATGAAGGGGAAAGGATGTTATGAGGCATTACAAACAGAGGTAAGAATTATTTTTAAAAGAATCTTATGAAACACCTTATAATTCATTTCAATTGCCTCTAATTTTAGATAAGAAGTCAATATGAGATCCTTGGCATTTGGTCAGGAAACTGTGTGGGAATTAAGTCCAATGAATCTGGACATGTTCCATCCTTAATTTAGGAGATGATTAAAGATATGAACACCCATACACATGTTTGACTATACAGCTGCCATTGTAATAGCACATCATAACCATATAAATAAAAGCATTTATTCTGATCCACTGGGCTTCTGAAGAATAGATATACATGATAGATGTTGCAGGGACCTATGGCTCAAGACAAAAATAGAAAGTAGTAAAAAAAAGTGTTTCCACCTACTGGCAGTAAGAGAGTTCAGTGTCTGATTTGCAACCCACTCCCCCAACAACATGCTGAGATAAGGAATTACTCAGCCTCTTTTCATTCCACAAGACTTTCTTAGAAATTTTCAATCCTGGATATAAATTTTCTTTGATGTCACATGAATATATCAGGTTGCATCTCATGAAACTGTTTTTGAATTTCAATGTTATTGATTTTTACATGACAATTCCATAAGATACAAACTAGTAAATTGGGGTGGAAGAGGTAGAAGATGGAATACCATAATGGTATTTGTGGTCATCATTCCCCCATGCCCACCCCAAGAGAAACATATGGTACACCAAACCTGTTTGGGTTGGGTCAACAGATTGCCACTTCCTGCAAAAAATAAACAAACAAAACAAAAGCCAAAAACACCTCAACCAGCTAATAGGGACCAATTTTGATAATATAGAAATTAGGCTTATATTACAATAATGTAATTAGAGCTAGTTCTAAGTAAAATTGTATAAGTATTCAGCATAAGTAAAAAAAAAAGGGTGAGAAGGGAAGAGGGTATGAGAAAGAAAAAAGAAAGAAGGAATAAAGAAGAAAGAAAGAAAGAAAGAAAGAAAGAAAGAAAGAAAGAAAGAAAGAAAGAAAGAAAGAAAGAAAGAAAGAGGAAGGAAGGAAGGAAGAAAGGAAGAAAGGAAGAAAGGAAGAAAAGAAAGAAAGAAAGAAAGAAAGAAAGAAAGAAAGAAAGAAAGAAAGAAAGAAAGAAAGAGAAGAAAGAAAGAAGAAAGAAAGAAAGAAAGAAAGAAAGAAAGAAAGAAAGAAAGAAGAAAGAGAATGAACACAAGTAAGGAAAGGAGACCAAAAAAAGAGAGAGACAGAAAAAGGAAGGAAGGAAGGAAGGAAGGGAGGGAGGGGATGGGAAACTTCAGAGAGCAAGAAAGTTGCTTACATTTCTCATTAGCCAAGAAATCTAAAGTCATAATCTTGGTCATGGAAACTTGCCCTGATTTTGATCACTAGCTACACTTCTTTTGATATACTGGTAGATGAATGTAATCTATTCCTCTTTTCCTGTCTTGTATTTTTAAAAATTGTATTTTATTTGCTATTCAAATTAATAGAGATAATTCATCTCTAGACAGTTTTCTCATCCTTTAAATGGAATAGAGATGCTCAAAACAATCCATCTAGCCTTGTAAGGTGGACCTGCTGAATCTCAGCCCTGTTAATACTTATAAAATTAAGTGAAATTTAAATGAGAGAATTATACAAGTAAAATTTCTAGAAGGGTAGAGTTGTGTAATAAATTAGGACCATTGTTATTGTACTGCTAAAGGTACACATGAAAGTCTGATATTCTACAAAGCAAGGATACAATAAAAGTAAAATTCTTATAACCAGAAAGAATACTACATATTGTTCAAGTCTACTGTTGCTAAGCTAGCTGATAAGCAGGTAAAAACTGCTATTTGTTAAAACAGTGCTAATGTTACTAATGGTGTTTCCAGAGATGGGGAAGTAAATTACATAGAGCCATATTGGTGGGTCATTTTCCCGAGACACGCAGAGGAGGGATGAAATATCAATGCCTGCCAATTACTTTGGATTTTTATCAAAATTGGCAAGGAATTCTTATTGGAAAAAAAAATAACATCAAGTAAATTTGTGATTTTAAAGAGACAGAATAAGAGCAAAGACAATCTTGTTCATTTTCCTGGAAGCTTAATAACTAATTTGGCTCTTGGTTTGCATTAGAAAAAAAAGTACTAGTTAAACACAAGGTAGTTCATATCTGTGAGTCATAGGAAGTTCTGTAGTACGGGGAAATTATATCATGTAATTTTATGATCTGCTGAACAGTACTTCCATTTAATAATGACACAGATGTATGCTTCGCCACATAGAAAAAGCTGTCAAGTGTTCCCATCATAACTTTGATCAGTTTTTAGATTTTAGTTTTTCTGGCCTCTTTCTCCTTTATTCCTACAGCACATTTAACTTTTACAGAACAAAAAAAAATAAACCTTATGAAAAAACCACTTTACTTCATTACTAAAATTTGTAGCCACTTCCCAGAGCTATAATTCAAGCCAGAGAAGCATATTAAGGGATAAAGATTTTTGACATCTTGGATATAGGTAGTACTTCAGTTCAAAGAAAGGTAATGGCTAAGCATAACATTTGGGAAGGAAGCAGTATCCTTTTCACTAAAAATCAGAAAACTGAATAAAACATCTAGAAACAAATATGTGCTATATAGTGACTCTAATTCCTTAGAGAGAGAATACATTCCTTAAGGAATAAAAAACATGGTTATTCAGCATACTTTGTAATTTCAAAAATAAAAGCATGAGCAATTAAACCACATGACCACAACTTCGGGTTTCACTGATGGCATGTAAAGAGCTTGGAAGTCATGCCCATCCTTACAACAGTTAAAAGGTGAACAAACAAAACCAATGCCTTTTCTTGGATGCATAAGACAAGTTTCAGTGAACTGCCACCACAAAATCTGGAGACACAGACAACTGTAGACAATTGTGACTGATATCTGTTTACCCTGAACAGGAGCCTCTGGAGCCATAAACTGGTATAAACCCTGAAATGGCAACTTTGACAAATGCCTAGAAGCTAAATGTAAACTAGAATGAAAGAGAGAAACTCTTAGAAGCTACAGCCTTATAGGGGTGCCACACTTTCCTGGGCTTTATTTTTAAAAAACACACAAGGTTCCTATTCACTGTGAACATCCAAGAAAGAGCACTCTGCTGGAGTTCAAGAAAGAATATGGTGAAATACACCTAGGGTCTTCTCCATAGCAAAGCCTACTATCCAGAAGAAAAGACTTTATCGGAGCCTGTCCCATATAGAGTAAGGCCATTTCTCTGACTCACGCCCACTCTAAAATTATTGTCTAACCTAAAGCAAAGGAAGCTAAGAAACAGTTGTGAAGGTCACAGCTGAAGGAGACAGGCCCACTAAAAGACTGAGATTAATTATAAGATTATAGAATGCTTCTTCTCCCCCACACTTTATACAACACCATATCTTACACAATAGTTATCTATTATAAATAGCAATGGATTACAGTTCAGAGAGCACTGAGGGATAAACTCTATTTAAAATAGTTCTTTGAGAAACCCAAAGAAAACAAAGAAGACATAAACAAAGATGCTATAAGAATTTGAAGCCTCTGGCACCAATAGCTAGAGAAAATATTAAACACAACCCAATGCCTGCATAAATTAACATATCAGACCAGAGGCCAACTTACTTCAGTTTCTGTTACTGTATAAATTGTCTGGCTTTCAACAAAAAATTAAAAAGCATGATGGAAGCAAGTAAAAACACAGTTTGAAGAGACATTCATGCATTGGACTCAGATTCAGATACAATTCAGATTTTGGAACTATGTGACAGACAATTTAAAATAACTATGATATAAATGGACAACATACAAGAACTGATAGGCAATAGAGAGTTGGAAACTCTAAGAAAGAATCAAAGGAAATACTAGATTTCACAAAAATACTACCTAAATGAATGACTTTGATGAGCTTACTGGTAGATGGAACACAGTAGAGAAAAGAATCACTGGACTTAAAGGTAGGTCACTAGGAGCTTCCTAAATTGAAATGTAAAGAGAAAGAAATGAACAACAACAAAAGAATAGAATATCCAAGAAGATCTAAATAAATGGAGATATATCCCAAGTTCATAGACTGACATACTCAATAGTATTAAGATGTCAATTCTTCTCAACTTGATCTATAGATTGAACACAATCCTAATCTTAGCAAACTATATTTCGGATATCAATAGACTGATTTTAAAGCCTATATGGGAAGGCAAGATACACAGAATAACCAACACCATTCTGAAGAAGAACAAAGGTGAAAGACATACATGACCCTATTTCAAAAGTTACCACAATGCTACAGTAATAAAGACAGTGTCATATTGGCAAAAAAAAAAAAAAATGGACAGGTAGATGAATGAATAGAATATAGAGAGCAGAAATATGTTCACATAGATATAGTTAAATAATCTTGGGCAATGGAGCAAAGGCAGTGAAATGAAGAAAAGATGGCCTTTCAATAAAGGCTGATGGAATATTTGGACAACCATATGTAAAAAAAGAGAAGAGAAAAGGAAAGAAAGAAAGAAAAGAAAGAAAGAAAGAAAAAGAAAGAAAGAAAGAAAGAAAGAAAGAAAGAAAGAAAGAAAGAGAAAAGAAAGAAAGAGGGAGGGAGGAAGGACAGAAGAAAGAAGAAAGAAAGAAGGAAGGAAGGAAGGAAGGAAGGAAAAGAAAGAAAGAAGGAAGAAAGAAAGAGGAAGGAACAGAGGAGGGAGGGAGGGAGGAAGGAAGGAAGGAAGGAAGGAAGGAAGGAAGGAAGGAAGGAAGGAAGGAAGGAAAGAAGGAAGGAAGGAAGGAAAGAAGGAAGGAAGGAAGGAATGGAGAGAGGGAGGGAGGAAGGGATAAAGAGAGAAAAGAAACACAGACCTTAGAACTTCCCCCAAAATTAACCCCAATGGATCATAGACCTAAGTGTAAAATTTAAAACTATAAAATGTCTAGAAGAAAATCTAAGTGACCTTGAGTTTGGTGATATTTTTAGGTACAAAATAAGAAAACATGATCCATGAAAGAAAAAATTGATAGGCTGGAGTTAAACAAAATTAAAATCATCTGCTGTCCACTCCAGCAACCCTCAGTTTGTTCCTGAGATTAAGAATTCCTCATATCAGTGAGGTCATATGATACATGTCTTTCTCTGATTGACTTATTTCAGGGATGGGGTGGCTGGGTGATAGACATTGGGGAGGGTATGTGCTACGGTGAGCGCTGTGAATTGTGTAAGACTGTTGAATCACAGATCTGTCCTTCTGAAACAAATAACGCAACATATTTTAAGAAAAAAGAAAAAGAAGATAGCAGGAGAGGAAGAATGAAGGGGAGTAAGTCAGAGGGGGAGACGAACCAGGAGAGATGATGGACTGAAAAACAAACTTGGTTTCTAGAGGGGAGGAGGGTAGGGGGATGGGTTAGCCTGGTGATGGGTATTAAAGAGGGCACATTCTGCATGGAGCACTGGGTGTTATGAACAAACAATGAATCATGGAACACTACACCAAAACAAATGATGTAATATATGGTGATTAACATAACAATAAAAAAATTAAAATTAAAATCATCTGCTGTGTAAAATACAATTTTAAGAGAATGAAAAGATAAACCACCAACTGGGAGAAAAAATATTTTCAAAACACCAATCTGATAAAGTACTTGTAGCCAAAGTATGCAGAAAACTGTTAAAAGCAACAATAAGAATATAAACAACACAATTATAAAATGGACAAAAGATATAAACAGTCACCTCACCAAAAAAAATATACAAATGACAAATAAGTATATTAGAGATGCCGACTGTCATTTTTCATTAGGAAATGCAAATTAAAACAACACACTTATTAGAATGGCTAACTTTTTAAAAATAATAAAAATATCAATCCTGGCAAAATGTGAGCAACAGGAACTCTCATTCATTGCTGGTGGGAATGCAAAATGGCAAATGGTACAGTCAATTTGGAAGTCAGTTTGGTAGTTTCTTACAGAGCAAAACATGGTCTCACCATATAATCCAGCAATTGCATTCAAAGATATTTACCCAACTGATTTAAAAACATGCCCACACAAAAACCTCCACATGAATGTTAATAGCATCTTTATTCATAATTGCCCCAAACTAGAAACAACTAATATGTTCTTCTGTAGATGAATGAATAAATAAACTGCAGTGGATCTATATAATGGAATACTATTCAATAATAAGATGGAGTGAACTATGTGTTTTAAAATGCAAGTTTTATTATTATTCAGGTATGGCAAGGCCAACAGATTAGGAGATGATTGCCACTAAAAATATAGCTTGGTATTCAGATCTCAAGAGGAGGGGTCATGGCACATTATGGGGGACCACATGGGAAAACACCAGGATCAGAGGCAGAAGGAACATGGGGAAAATGTGGGCAAAAGCTTTTATTGTGGTTTTCACAGGAAGGAATGAACAAGGAAGAGTAAGAAGGCCAAACAGGTTTAGGATGAGCTACTTTGAATAATTTTAGTGGGCTCTGAGGTATAAAGGTTGTCCCTCATTGTCTGGTACTTGTCCCCAAGTCTTTAGGGCAGGGAGACAGTTCTCACTGAAATGTGAGAGCCTGACGAAGATGGTTGGTGGTATGGGCTCTGGATTGGTTAGTTTGCTCACAGTTATGCTCAAAGGTGATTTGCTATCTCTAGGACTCAGCTAACCCCGGTAGGGGCAGTCCCTCCAGGGTCAGCAAGACCCCACAATGTACAAGCATCAAAAACAGAAACTAGGAAACATGGTTATTACACTGAAGCCCTGCAAAATCATGGATGACTCTTAAATGCATATTGCTAAGTGAAAGAAATCAGTCTGAAAAGGCTCTGTGATTCAATGTATTTGATGTTCTGGAAAAGGCAAGCTATAGAGACAGCAGATCAGTGGTTACCAGAAGTTCACAAATAGGTGAAGAACAGGAGAATTTTTTTCATGGCAATGAAACCGTTCTGATACAATGTTTGATACATGATACTACACACTTGTCAAAATCCGTTGAACTTCACAGCACAAAGAGTAAATCTTGATGTATGTAAATATGTAAAAATCATTTACCATGTTGAGGAATCCTAAGATAGAATGCAGACCATGACAAAAGAATCTAACTGTACTACAAATGTATGGAGTAACTCCTTCCTTCATTGAAGAGTAGGAGAGAAAAGTGCTGACCTAAGCAACTGTGAGACTAAAGCAAAGGAAAATGAATATAAGCACCGCACTTTGGTTGATGAAGTTGGCCCAGTGGAAAAATGGGTTAACAATTCCGAACCCACTATACATGTATTTGTCTGTTCCAGCTTCCATGACAAAATACCACAGACTGGGTGGCTTCAACAACAGAAAGTTGTCTCTTCACAGTTCTGGAGTCTGGAAGTCCAAAGTCAAAGTGCCATCAGGGTTGGTTTCTGTTGGGATCTCTCTGGCTACATTGTACCCTCACCTGGCTTCTTCTCTGTATGTGTGCAGAGACAGAGCACAATCTTGTGTCTTTTCCTCTTCTTACAAGGCCACCAGTTCTATCAGATTAGGATATGGCACTTATGATTTCACTTAATCTTAATTATCTCCTTAAAGGCCCTACCTCCATATACAGTCACATTGGGGATTACAGTCTCTATATGTGATTTTGGGGGAAACAAAAACATTCAATCCATAACACATGTTTGCTAGAACAGAATAATTAAGTAAATGTATGACAGCAAGTAGAAGTCAGATTTCTCATATTTGGAATGGGATTTTATAGAAAAGCAAGAGAAAGCTAAAATGATCCATGTGGTAATTAGTATGAACTCATACTTAGCTTAATATAGATACAGATGCTTATATATAGAAATACTTACAAATATGCATATATAGACAGTTTAGTTATACACACATTTATTTTCTTGCTCTGTCAATTGGGAGAGCTTAGAAACAGTGGCACCACAGAAGTACTGAGTACACCTAGCACCCAGATCTTGGTTTCTAATACCATTCACCAGTAAAAGGAACCAAATCTCCTTGGAGAAATGTCTGAGTCCAGGACCAAGTCAGGAAATACACAAGATGATCCTGGAGCCTCTTGTAGTGGCAGGCAGAAAGTAAGGAAGTACTCAGAAAACCCATGATGATTATAGTATGGCAAAGGAACAAAGAGGCCAGCTGAAAGAACACCTAATGGCCAAAGACGAAACAATATGAACAACAAAATATATTATTGGATATAACCCAAAGTACAAAATTAATAATCATGAACACCTACTAATTCCAATAAAATACTACAAATAATAAGTGAGGGAGAAGAGATGAGACTCCCATTCAAGAGAATTCCAATTTATATAAATACTCTACCCTTAAAGGAGGGAGTATAAGTCTCCACACCTTAAGTGTGGGCTTTGCATAGTGACTTCCTTCCCAAGAGTACAGTATAGAAAGGGGGTGGAAGGGTAACTTTATAATGGAGAAAATTGACATACATTACCTCAGTTAGGTGATCAAGGTTAATGTTTGATGGTGATAGGTCATGTTGATAGTATGTATCCTTGAGATAATGTGATGAGAATGGCATTTACTTCTATGGTCTTCTCCTCCACCAAAATAACCCCAATATGCTCATAAGAAAGATATTGAACAAGTTCCAATTGCAGAACATTCTACCAATTACCTAAGCAGTACACCTCAAAACTTTCAAGGTCATTAAAAACAAACTCTGAGAAACAATCACAGCCAAGAGGAGCCTAAGTAGACATGATAATTAAACATAATGTGGTATATATAATATAAATATAGTATATTATATAAAATGTTATATATATCCACATCCATTCTGTATAAGGGAATACAAATTATAATTTAAAGGAAAACTGAATAATTTCTTTGGGTACCCAAGAGTATCAGTGGTTATATAAACTACCATATGTATGTAATCCACATCTTCTACCTCTTTATACAGTATGCACATTTGTCCCATTTACATTTATTGGCTCTTTTTTTGTTCAAAGTTTAATTCAACAAATGTATGGAATTGACCACATGCCCAAGGTTTAAGAGAACTGTACAGACCCAACTGCTCTATAAAAATGCATCTTAAAAACACTCTAAGGATTTTAGTCAATAGGAAACTCAAAAAACAGAAAAATTTTTTTATAAACCTCTCAAAATGATCAGAAAAAGCAAGATGAGTGTGTCATTGGCAAGGAAAAAGCTGACTAGTTATTTTTCTAAAGATTTCATGGGTATCCATAACCTGCTGAATTTTTAAAATCCAGTTTTGTTCATCAGCCTAAATCCGAAGATTTGTCAGCATACTGAATGGGACACAGAATTTTTTAAAAAGGCTGTGCAATATGTCCACACTGTCAAACAAGCTCTTCTGTCATTCAGGTTCTATGATCCAGCATATATGATAGTGCTTTAAATGTCTCAGGCAGATAGTCATGCTGCAAGGAGCCTTTGGCAGGAATCTCTAGGTGGATCACAGTGCAGATCTCTAGGATTTTGGAGCAGTTATGCCACTGTCTATCAGTAACTTTTCTTTTCTTTTCTTTCTTTCTTTCTTTCTTTTTATTTATTTATTTTTTTTAGAAACAACTTCTGCCTTTACTACTGGAGCTTGGTTGAGACTGAATGCTAATCATGAGCCATTAAGTTACCATGTGACTTGAGTTGCCCATCTTTTATTGGGGTTGTTTGAACTACAAAGCCAAAAATTTAGGACTGCATAGTGACATTCCATAATCAAATGAAAGTGTCATAAAAGACTAAATTTAAGCAAATCCTAAAGTCCTAAGAAGAGATGGCCAGAGGTATCTGATTCATGGACAGTGACTAATGACTTAGCTGAACCATCAGGGACTTTGATGGAACAAGATTTGAAAACTGTCCATAGAGATCTTAGGAGGAGGTACAGGGACAGAACACCCCCCAAATGGGAGGAGTATAGAGATATTTTTGTCCTATATGAATGCTCACCAAAGAATGTCCTCAGCAGAGGAGGACCTTAATAATGAGGTGGATAAAACTATTTTTTTTTATGGACACTAATCACCAACTACCATCGTCCTTGCCCAGGGGGCTGATAAACAAAGTAGTTAAGGCAGCATGATGTAGATTGTGCATGTGCTTAGCAACATGGACTTGCTCCCTGCACTGTAATAGTTAATTTTGTGTCAACTTGCCTGGATCACAGAGTGCCAAGATATTCTAATAAACATTATTTCTGGGTGTGTCTGTGAGGGTATTTCTCACAGATGAAATTAACATTTTAACTGGTGACTGAGTAAAGTAGATGGCCCTCCCCAGTGTGGGTGAGCACCATTTGATTCAATGAGGGCATGAATAGAATAAAAAAGGTGGAGGAAAACAGAATTTGGCCCTTTCTACCTGATTGCCAAGCTAAGACATCAACCTTCTCCTGTTGTCTTTGCTCCTGGCTCTCAGGTCTTCAGACTCAGAATTGAATTACACCATCAGCTAGCTTTCCTGGATCTCCAACTTGTGGATGGCAGACAGTGGGATTTCTCAGTATCTCCACTGTATGACCAATTCCTTATAATAAAGCTCTTCCTAATAGATATCTTATTGGTTGTGTTTCTCTGGAGAACTGTAATACACTCACCATGGCTGATCTACTGGCAGTGACCAACCTGCGAACAGCAAAGACCAATAATATCCTCCAGTATTGCATTCCCAGAAAGGATTAGCCAGCTACCTGGTAGCCAGCTACTAGGCTGATTATATTGGACCACTTCCATCATAGAAGAGCAGCACTTTGTTCTCACTAGAAAGCAGACACTTATTCTAAATATGGATTTGCCTTCCTGTCTGTAGCACTTCTGCCAAAACCACCATCCATGAACTTATAAAATGCCTTATTCACAGTCATGATATTCTAGATAGCATAGCTTCTGACCAAATAAATCATTTTATAGTAAATAAAGTGTGGCAATGGCCCATACACATGTAATTTCCTGGACTTAGAATGTTCCTATCACTGTGAAAATCTGATAGAATAGTAGAATGGCCTTTTGAAAACTTAGTCATGGTGTTAGCTGGATGGCAACACCTGTAGGGCTGAAGTAATGTCACTAGAACAGGATATGTGCTCTAAATTAGTGGCCAATGTATACTGCTATATTTTTATTGCCAGCATTCATGGATATGGAAGTCAAGAGATGGAAATGAGCATGGCTTCTCAAACTATTACCTCTAAGGATCCATACATGAGCAAAATATTTGCTTCCCATCCTTATAACAAACTTTGAGTTTTGCTGGACTAGAGGTCTTCTTTAACATAGAAAGAGTGCTTCCATCAGGAGACACAGCAATAATTCTATGAAACAGAAAGTCAAAACTTCCCACCTGGCCACTTTGAGCTCCTCATTCCAGTGAGTAGACAGACAGAGAAGGTTACAGTACTGGCTGGGGTTATCTATTTTAACTCAAGGGGAAACTGAGTCTCTACAACATAACAGGAATAATGAGGGTTATGTTTGTAAAACAGGAGATCCCCTGGGATGACTTGATTGTAATCCCATGTTATGATTAAAATCAGTGGAAACTGCAGCAATCTAATAGAGGCAAGACTTCTGACCCAGACACTTCAATAATAAAGGCTAGGATCACTGTACCAGTAAAGAACTACAACCAAGGGGGCGGAGCAAGATGGCGGAGGAGTAGGAGACCTAGATTTCCTCTGGTCTCAGGAATTCAGCTGAATAGGGATCAAACCATTCTGAACACCTACGAACTCAACAGGAGACCAAAGAAGAGAGTAGCAACAACTCTCTGAACAGAGAAGCGACCACTTACTGGAAGGTAGGACGTGCAGAGAAGTGAATCCGAGGGGATATTCAGGAGGATAGACGGCGGGGGAGGGGGCCTCCGTTGGCTGCTTCTGGCAAGTGATAGAGCAGCAGAGCACAAAATCGGACCTTTTAGAAGTCGGCTCCGCTAAGGGACGTCGCTCCAGTGGGTAAGCGGGGGTGGAACCCTTGCGGAACAGTGGGGTCACAGGACCCTTGGGGTCACAGAAAGACCGGGGGAGCCTGAGTGCGCCAGAGCTCCCAGGTATCAGAGCAGGGAAGCCGGCTGCAGAGACGGAGCCGAGGCGCGGGCTCTCAGCTCGGAGTTGCCATAAACTGTGATCCGCGGCCCAGTCGGGCCACTGCTCCTGCAGCAGGGACTCAACAGGCGGCAGATCCGGGGAGACTCCCCTTCCTTCCCGGGGAGGAGCGGCGCGGGAATGCACCGCAGGGATCTGCTGGGTTTGGAGACTCCACACAGGGTCGGGAGCCAGAGATACAAACGCTCGGTCACAGGCCGGGTGAGCACGGAGTGCGGCCGGAGACCGGGGACAAGGGAGTGACTGCTTTTCTCTGGGGGCGCACTGAGGAGCGGGGCCCCGAGTTCTCAGCTCCTCTGGGTGGAGATTGGGAGGCCACCATTTCTGCCCTGGTCCTCCAAGGCTGTACGGAGAGCTTGCAGGGAACAAAAGCTCCTGAGATCAAACCCGAGCAGCTTGCTTAGCCCGGACCGACAAGGGCGGGGCAATTCAGCCTCTGGCAAAGACATTTGGAACCACAGCAACAGGCCCCTCCCCCAGAAGATCAGCAGGAACAGCCAGCAAGCCAAGACCAAGTTTACCGATCAAGGAGAACGGGAGAACTCCAGCGCTAGGGGAATACTGCACATAGAATTCATGGCTTTTTTTTTACCATGATTCATTAGTTCATCAAAGTTAATTTTTGTTAACTGTTTTTTTTTCTTTTTCTTTTTCCCTTTTTCAACCAACATCTCATCAATCTCTTTTTAAAAAAAAAAAAACATTTTTTATTTTTCATTTTTAGAGTCATATTTTATCCCTTCAGAGTAGTCACCCTTATTTTTGGCATATATATATAAGTTGTTCTCTCTTTAAAATTTTGAGATACAGTTTCTTCTAACAGATAAAAATATACCCTAAATCACTAGTGTATGGTTCTGTTCTAGTCTCCTGCCTGATCACATTCTCTCCCTTTTTTCTTTTTTTTTTCTTTTTTTTTTAAATCTTCTTTCTTTTTTCAAACAACTTCTTATCTTATCAAGTCATTTTATAAAATCTTTTATAATTTTCATCTTTACAGTCATCTTCTATCCCTTCATTGTATCAACCCTTATTTTGTACATATATGTCTTTCTTCCTTTAAAATTTTAGGAGGCACTTTTATCTAACAGACCAAAATACGCCCAAAATCTAGTGTGTGGCACTGATCTATGCACTAGCCTGATCATATTTGATCACATTCTGCTTTTTCTTGTATTGTTCTATTTTTGTTTTTATCTTTTTTTTTCTTTTTTTTT
>NW_027397066.1:157645695-157647177 GCF_003265705.2 Callorhinus ursinus
CTTTCCCTTTCTTTTCCCCTGGTTTCAGGTCTTTTCTGATTTGTATACAGTATATTTGCTGGGGACGTTGTAAACCTGTCAGCATTTTGTTCTCTCATTCATCTATTCTCCTCTGGACAAAATGACAAGACGAAAGAAATCACCTCAGCAAAAAGAACAAGAGGTAGTACCGTCAGCCAGGGACCTACTCAATACGGACATTAGTACGATGTCGGACCTAGAGTTCAGAATCATGACTTTAAAGATACTAGCTGGGCTTGAAAAAAGTGTGGAAGTTATTAGAGAAACCCTTTCTGGAGAAATAAAAGAACTAAAATCTAACCAAGTCGAAATCAAAAAGGCTATTGATGAGGTGCAATCCAAAATGGGGGCACTAACTGCTAGGATAAATGAGGCAGAAGAGAGAATCAGTGATATAGAAGACCAAATGATGGAAAGTAAAGAGGCTGAGAAAAAGAGGGAGAAACAACTACAGGATCACGAGGGCAGAATTCGAGAGATAAGTGATTCGATAAGACGAAACAACATTAGAATAATTGGGATCCCAGAAGAAGAAGAAAGAGAGAGAGGGGCAGAAGGTATATTGGAGCAAATAATAGCAGAGAACTTCCCTAATGTGAGGAAGGAAACAGGCATCAAAATCCAGGAGGCACAGAGAACCCCTCTCAAAATCAATAAAAATAGGTCAACACCCCGATATCTAATAGTAAAACTTACAAGTCTCAGAGACAAAGAGAAAATCCTGAAAGCAGCTCGGGAGAAGAGATATGTAACCTACAATGGTAAAAATATTAGATTGGCAACAGACCTATCCACAGAGACCTGGCAGGCCAGAAAGGACTGGCAAGATATCTTCAGAGCACTAAATGAGAAAAATATGCAGCCAAGAATACTATATCCAACTAGGCTGTCATTGAAAATAGAAGGAGAGATAAAAAATCTTCCAGGACAAACAAAAACTAAAGGAATTTGCAAACACAAAACCAGCCCTCCAAGAAATATTGAAAGGGGTCCTCTAAGCAAAGAGAGAGCCTAAAAGCAGCAAAGATCAGAAAGGAACACAGACAACATACAGTAACAGTCACCTTACAGGCAATACAATGGCACTAAATTCATACCTTTCAATAGTTACCCTGAATGTAAATGGGCTCAATGCCCCAATCAAAAGACACAGGCTATCAGATTGGATTAAAAAACAAGACCCATCAATATGCTGTCTGCAAGAGACTCATTTTAGACGCAAAGACACCCCCAGATTGAAAGTGAGGGGGTGGAAAACCATTTACCATGCTAATGGACACCAAAAGAAAGCTGGGGTGGCAATCCTTATATCAGACAAACTAGATTTTAAAACAAAGACTGTAATAAGAGATGAGGAAGGACACTATATCCTACTTAAATGGTCTATCCAACAAGAAGATCTAACAACTGTAAATATCTATGCCCCGAACATGGGAGCAGCCAATTATATAAGGCAATTAA
>NW_027397066.1:157652177-157652829 GCF_003265705.2 Callorhinus ursinus
AGTTGTTCTCTCTTTAAAATTTTGAGATACAGTTTCTTCTAACAGATAAAAATATACCCTAAATCACTAGTGTATGGTTCTGTTCTAGTCTCCTGCCTGATCACATTCTCTCCCTTTTTTCTTTTTTTTTTCTTTTTTTTTTAAATCTTCTTTCTTTTTTCAAACAACTTCTTATCTTATCAAGTCATTTTATAAAATCTTTTATAATTTTCATCTTTACAGTCATCTTCTATCCCTTCATTGTATCAACCCTTATTTTGTACATATATGTCTTTCTTCCTTTAAAATTTTAGGAGGCACTTTTTTCTAACAGACCAAAATACGCCCAAAATCTAGTGTGTGGCACTGATCTATGCACTAGCCTGATCATATTTGATCATATTCTGCTTTTTTTGTATTGTTTTGTTTTTGTTTTTATCTTTTTTTTTCTTTTTTCTCTTTCTTTTTTCTTTCTTTCCCTTTCTTTTCCCCTGGTTTCAGGTCTTTTCTGATTTGTATACAGTATATTTGCTGGGGACGTTGTAAACCTGTTAGCATTTCGTTCTCTCATTCATCTATTCTCCTCTGGACAAAATGACAAGACGAAAGAAATCACCTCAGCAAAAAGAACAAGAGGTACTACCATCAGCCAGGGACCTACTCAATACAGACA
>NW_027397066.1:157652929-157655269 GCF_003265705.2 Callorhinus ursinus
GATGTCGGACCTAGAGTTCAGAATCATGACTTTAAAGATACTAGCTGGGCTTGAAAAAAGCGTGGAAGTTATTAGAGAAACCCTTTCTGGAGAAATAAAAGAACTAAAATCTAACCAAATCGAAATCAAAAAGGCTATTGATGAGGTGCAATCAAAAATGGGGGCACTAACTGCTAGGATAAATGAGGCAGAAGAGAGAATCAGCGATATAGAAGACCAAATGATGGAAAATAAAGAGGCTGAGAAAAAGAGAGAGAAACAACTACAGGATCACGAGGGCAGAATTCGAGAGATAAGTGATACGATAAGACGAAACAACATTAGAATAATTGGGATCCCAGAAGAAGAAGAAGAGAGAGAGAGGGGGGCAGAAGGTATATTGGAGCAAATTATAGCAGAAAACTTCCCTAATGTGAGGAAGGAAACAGGCATTAAAATCCAGGAGGCACAGAGAACCCCTCTCAAAATCAATAAAAATAGGTCAACACCCCGACATCTAATAGTAAAACTTACGAGTCTCAGAGACAAAGAGAAAATCCTGAAAGCAGCTCGGGAGAAGAGATATGTAACCTACAATGGTAGAAACATTAGATTGGCAACAGACCTATCCACAGAGACGTGGCAGGCCAGAAAGGACTGGCAAGATATCTTCAGAGCACTAAACGAGAAAAATATGCAGCCAAGAATACTATATCCAGCTAGGCTATCACTGAAAATAGAAGGAGAGATAAAAAGCTTCCAGAACAAACAAAAACTAAAGGAATTTGCAAACACGAAACCAGCCCTCCAAGAAATATTGAGAGGGGTCCTCTAAGCAAAGAGAGAACCTAAAAGCAGCAAAGAGCAGAAACGAACACAGACAACAGACAGTTAACAGTCACCTTACAGGTAATACAATGGCACTAAATTCATACCTTTCAATAGTTACCCTGAATGTAAATGGGCTCAATGCCCCAATCAAAAGACACAGGCTATCAGATTGGATTAAAAAACAAGACCCATCAATATGCTGTCTGCAAGAGACTCATTTTAGACCCAAAGACACCCCCAGATTGAAAGTGAGGGGGTGGAAAACCATTTACCATGCTAATGGACACCAAAAGAAAGCTGGGGTGGCAATCCTTATATCAGACAAACTAGATTTTAAAACAAAGACTGTAATAAGAGATGAGGAAGGACACTATATCCTACTTAAATGGTCTATCCAACAAGAAGATCTAACAACTGTAAATATCTATGCCCCGAACATGGGAGCAGCCAATTATATAAGGCAATTAAAAACAAAAGCAAAGAAACACATTGACAACAATACAGTAATAGTGGGGGACTTTAACAACCCCCTGACTGAAATGGACAGACCATCTAAGCAAAAGATCAACAAGGAAATAAAGACTTTAAATGACACACTGGACCAAATGGACTTCACAGATATATTCAGAACATTCCATCCCAAAGCAACGGAATACACATTCTTCTCTAGTGCCCATGGAACATTCTCCAGAATTGATCACATCCTAGGTCACAAATCAGGTCTCAACCGGTACCAAAAGATTGGGATCATTCCCTGCATATTTTCAGACCACAATGCTTTGAAACTAGAACTCAATCACAAGAGGAAAGCCGGAAAGAACTCAAATACATGGAGGCTAAAGAGCATCCTACTAAAGAATGAATGGGTCAACCAGGAAATTAAAGTAGAATTAAAAAAATTCATGGAAACCCATGAAAATGAAAACACAACTGTCCAAAATCTTTGGGATACAGCAAAGGCAGTCCTGAGAGGAAAGTATATAGCAATACAAGCCTTTCTCAAGAAACAAGAAAGGTCTCAAATGCACAATCTAACCCTACACCTAAAGGAGCTGGAGAAAGAACAGCAAATAAAGCCTAAACCCAGCAGGAGAAGAGAAATCATAAAGATCAGAGCAGAAATCAATGAAATAGAAACCAAAAGAACAGTAGAACAGATCAATGAAACTAGGAGCTGGTTCTTTGAAAGAATTAACAAGATTGATAAACCCCTGGCCAGACTTATCAAAAAGAAAAGAGAAATGACCCAAATCAGCAAAATCATGAATGAAAGAGGAGAGATCACAACCAACACCAAAGAAATACAAACAATTATAAGAAGATATTACGAGCAACTCTAAGCCAGCAAATTAGATAACCTGGAAGAAATGGGTGCATTCCTAGAGATGTATCAACTACCAAAACTGAACCAGGAAGAAATAGAAAACCTGAACAGACCTATAACCACTAAGGAAATTGAAGCAGTCATCAAAAATCTCCCAAAAAACAAAAGCCCAGGGCCAGATGGCTTCCCAGGGGAATTCTATCAGA
>NW_027397066.1:157655369-157704123 GCF_003265705.2 Callorhinus ursinus
TAGAAACCAAAAGAACAGTAGAACAGATCAATGAAACTAGGAGCTGGTTCTTTGAAAGAATTAACAAGATTGATAAACCCCTGGCCAGACTTATCAAAAAGAAAAGAGAAATGACCCAAATCAGCAAAATCATGAATGAAAGAGGAGAGATCACAACCAACACCAAAGAAATACAAACAATTACAAGAACATATTACGAGCAACTCTATGCCAGCGAATTAGATAACCTGGAAGAAATGGGTGCATTCCTAGAGATGTATCAACTACCAAAACTGAACCAGGAAGAAATAGAAAACCTGAACAGACCTATAACCACTAAGGAAATTGAAGCAGTCATCAAAAATCTCCCAAAAAACAAAAGCCCAGGGCCAGATGGCTTCCCAGGGGAATTCTATCAGACATTTCAAGAAGAATTAATACCTATTCTCCTAAAACTGTTCCAAAAAATAGAAATGGAAGGAAAACTTCCAAATTCATTTTAAGCCACCATTACCTTGATCCCAAAACCAGACAAAGACCCCATCAAAAAGGAGAATTACAGACCAATATCCTGAATGAACATGGATGCAAAAATTCTCACCAAAATACTAGCCAATAGGATCCAACAGTACATTAAAAGGATTATTCACCACGACCAAGTGGGATTTATCCCTGGGCTGCAAGGTTGGTTCAACATCCGCAAATCAATCAAAGTGATACAATACATTAACAAAAGAAAGAACAAGAGTCATATGATCCTCTCAATAGATGCAGAAAAAGCATTTGACAAAGTACAGCATCCTTTCTTGATCAAAACTCTTCAGAGTATAGGGATAGAGGGTACATACTTCAATATCATAAAAGCCATCTACGAAAAACCTACAGCGAATATCATTCTCAATGGGGAAAAGCTGAGAGCTTTTCCCCGAAGGTCAGGAACACGGCAGGGATGTCCACTCTCACCACTGCTATTCAACATAGTATTAGAAGTCCTAGCCACAGCAATCAGACAACAAAAAGAAATCAAAGGCATCCAAATAGGCAAAGAGGAAGTCAAACTCTCACTCTTTGCAGATGATATGATACTTTATGTGGAAAACCCAAAAGACTCTACCCCAAAACTGCTAGAACTCATACAGGAATTCAGTCAAGTAGCAGGCTATAAAATCAATGCACAGAAATCAGTGGCATTCCTATACACCAACAACAAGACAGAAGAGAGACAAATCAAGGAGTCGATCCCATTCACAATTGCACCCAAAACCATAAGATACCTAGGAATAAATTTAAACAAAGAGGCAAAGGATCTGTACTCAGAAAACTATAAAATACTCAGGAAAGAAATTGAAGAAGACACAAAGAAATGGAAAAACGTTCCATGCTCATGGATTGGAAGAACCAACATTGTGAAGATGTCAATGCTACCTAGAGCAATCTACACATTCAATGCAATCCCCATCAAAATACCATCCACTTTTTTTCAAAGAAATGGAACAAATAATCCTAAAATTTGTATGGAACCAGAAGAGACCCCGAATAGCCAGAGGAATATTGAAAAAGAAAAGCAAAGCTGGCGGCATCACAATTCCGGACTTCCAGCTCTATTACAAAGCTGTCATCATCAAGACAGTATGGTACTGGCACAAACACAGACACATAGATCAATGGAACAGAATCGAGAGCCCAGAAATGGACCCTCAACTCTATGGTCAACTCATCTTTGACAAAGCAGGAAAGAATGTCCAGTGGAAAAAAGACAGTCTCTTCAACAAATGGTGTTGGGAAAATTGGACAGCCACATGCAGAAGAATGAAACTGGACCATTTCCTTACACCACACACAAAAACAGACTCCAAATGGTTGAAAGACCTAAACGTGAGACAGGAGTCCATCCAAATCCTAAAGGAGAACACAGGTAGCAACCTCTTCGACCTCAGCCGCAGCAACTTCTTCCTAGAAACATCACCAAAGGCACAGGAAGCCAGGGCAAAAATGAACTATTGGGATTTCATCAAGATAATAAGCTTTTGCACAGCAAAAGAAACAGTCCACAAAACTAAAAGACAACCGACAGAATGGGAGAAAATATTTGCAAATGACATATCAGATAAAGGGCTAGTCTCCAAAATCTATAAAGAACTTATCAAACTCAACACCCAAAGAACAAATAATCCAATCAAGAAATGGGCAGAAGACATGAACAGACATTTTTCCAAAGAAGACATCCAAATGGCCAACAGGCACATGAAAAAGTGCTCAACATTGCTCGGCATCAGGGAAATCCAAATCAAAACCTCAATGAGATACCACCTCACACCAGTTAGAATGGCTAAAATTAACAAGTCAGGGAACGACAGATGTTGGCAGGGATGTGGAGAAAGGGGAACCCTCCTACACTGTTGGTGGGAATGCAAGCTCGTGCAACCCCTCTGGAAAACAGTATGGAGGTTCCTCAAACAGTTGAAATTAGAGCTACCATTCAATCCAGCAATTGCACTACTGGGTATTTACCCCAAAGATACAAATGTAGGGACCCGAAGGGGTACGTGCACCCCAATGTTTATATCAGCAATGTCCACAATAGCCAAACTGTGGAAAGAGCCAAGATGTCCATGGACAGATGAATGGATAAAGAAGAAGTGGTATATATACACAATGGCATATTATGCAGCCATCAAAAGGAATGAGATCTTGCCATTTGCAACGACGTGGATGGAACTGGAGGCTGTTATGCTGAGTGAAATAAGTCAATCAGAGAAAGACATGTATCATATGACCTCACTGATATGAGGAATTCTTAATCTCAGGAACAAACTGAGGGTTGCTGGAGTGGTTGGGGGTGGGAGGGATGGGGTGTCTGGGTGATAGACATTGGGGAAGATATGTGCTATGGTGAGCGCTGTGAATTGTGCAAGACTGTTGAATCACAGATCTGTACTTCTGAAACAAATAACGCAACATATTTTAAGAAAAAAGAAAAAGAAGAAAATAGGAAAGGAAGAATGAAGGGGAGTAAGTCAGAGGGGGAGACGAACCAGGAGAGATGATGGACTCTGAAAACAAACTGAGGTTTCTGGAGGGGAGGAGGGTGGGGGGATGGGTTAGCCTGGTTATGGGTATTGAGGAGGGCACATTCTGCATGGAGCACTGGGTGTTATGAACAAACAATGAATCATGGAACAGTATACCAAAACAAATTATGTAATATATGGTGATTAACATAACAATAAAAAAATTTTAAAAAAAAGAACTACAACCAATTGAGTTTCCTGCTGAGAGTAAAATAGCAAGTAGAAAAAGAAAGTTATGGATACAAGCCATAACTACATGATCTATTGCAGAAATGAAGACTGCAATAATAATAATAGTTCTTTTTCATTTTCATGTGAATATAATTGTTTGTATAACCAATACTTTTTTTTTCCTCTCCACCACTTCCTACCATCTGACATACGATATGTAAATAGTAGTTAATCTAGGCAAGATGGCAGAGGAGTAGGAGACCTAAATTTTGTCTGGTCCCAGGAATTCAGCTAGATAGGGATCAAACCATTCTGAACACCTATGAACTCAACAGGAGGTCGAAGAAAAGAATAGCAGCAACTCTCTGAACAGAAAAGCGACCACTTTCTGGAAGGTAGGACATGCGGTGAAGTGAATCCAAGGCAATATTCGGGAAGATAGATGGCGGGGGAGGGGCCCTCCATCAGCTGCTACCGGCAACTGGTAGAGCAGCGGAGCACAAAATCAGAACTTTTCGGAGTCAGCTCCGCCGAGGGATGTCGCTTCAGTGGCTAAGTGGGAAATGGAACCCTCCCTGAGACATTGTGGTCTCAGGACCCTCACGGTCACAGAAAGACCAGGGGTGCCTGAGTATGGCAGAGCTCCCATGTATCAGAGCGGGGAAGCTGGCTACAGATATGGAGCCAAGGAGGGGGCTCTCAGCTCGGGGTTGCCATAAACCATGATCTGAGGCACAGTCGGGCCACTGCTCTTCCAGCAGGGACCCAACAAGGGGTAGATCTGGGGAGACTCCCCTTCCTCCCATGGGAGGAATGGCGTGGGAGCACACTGCAGGAATCTGTTGGGTTTGGAGACTCCACATGGGGTCATGTTCCAGAGATGGAAATGCATGGTCACAGGCCAGGTGAGCACGGAGAGAGGCCGAGACCAGGGAGACAGGAGAGATAGACTGCTTTTCTCTGGGGGCTCACTGAGGAGTGGGGCTCCAAGTTCTCGGCTCCTCCAGGAGGAGATTGGGAGGCTGCCATTTTACTCTCGTCCTCCAAAGCCATACAGAAAGATTGCAGGGAAGAAAAGCTCCCAAGAGCAAACCCCAGCAGATTACTTAGCCCGGACCCAGCAAGGGCAGGGCAATTCCGCCTCCGGCAAAGACATTTGGAAACCATGGCAACAGGCCGCTTCCCCAGAAGATCAGCAAGAACAGCCAGCGAAGACCAAGTTTACCAATCAATGAGAACAGCAGAATTTCCAGCACTAGGGGAATACTGCACATAGAATTCATGGCTTTTTTCCCATGATTCTTTAGTCTTTCAAAGTTATTTTTTTAACTTTCTTTTTCTTTTCTTCTTTTTTTTTGAATTTTTCTTTTTCCCTTTTTCAACCAACATCTTATCAATCCCTTTTTTAAAAAATCTTTTTTATTTTTCATTTTTAGAGTCATATTCTATCCCTTCATAGTAATTAACCTTATTTTTGGCATATATATATATATAGTTCTCTCTTTAAAATTTTGGGATACAGTTTCTTCTGTTTTTTTTTTATGTTAATCACCATACATCATTACATCATTAGGTTTTGATGTAGTGTTCCATGATTCATTGTTTGTGCATAAAACCCAGTGCTCCACGCAGAACATGCTCTCTTTAATACCCATCACCAGGCTAACCCATCCCCCCACCCCCCTCCCCTCTAGAACCCTCAGTTTGTTTTTCAGAGTCCATCGTTTCTCATGGTTCGTCTCCCCCTCGGATTTATTCCCCTTCATTCTTCCCCTCCTGCTATCTTCTTCTTTTTTTTTTTCTTAACATATATTGCATTATTTGTTTCAGAGGTACAGATCTGTGATTCAACAGTCTTGCACAATTCACAGCGCTCACCATAGCACATACCTGGATACAGTGACTTCTAATAGACCAAAATATACCCTAAATCTCTAGTGTACGGCTTTGTTCTATTCTCCTGCCTGATCACATTTTCTCCCTTTTTTAAAAAAATCCTTTCTTTTTTCAACCAACTTCTTATCTTATCAATTCCTTTTATAAAATCTTTTATAATTTTCATCTTTACAAGCATATTCCATCCCTTCATCTTATTTACCCTTATTTTTGTACATATATAAGCTTTTCATTCTGTAAAATTTTGGGAGACACTTTTCAAACAGACCAATATATGCCTAAAATCTAGTGTGTGGCACTAATCTATGCACCAGCCTGATCATATTTGATCATATTCTGTTTTTGTTTTGTTTTGTTTTGTTTTTGTTTCTTGGTTTTTATCTTTTTCTTTTTTTTTCTTTTTTCTTTTTTTCCCTTCCTTTTCCCCTGGTTTCAAGTCTTTTCTGATTTGTTTATTGTATATTTTCTGGGAACATTGTTACCCTGTTAGCATTTTGTTCTCTCATTCATCTATTCTCCTCTGGACAAAATGACAAGACAGAAAAAAATCACCTCAAAAAAAAAAGAACAAGAGGTAATACTGACTGCCAGGGACCTAATCAATACGGACATTAGTAAGATGGCAGAACTAGAGTTCAGAATGATGATTTTAAAAATACTAGCTGGGCTTGAAAAAAACATGGAAATTATTAGAGAAACCCTTTCTGGAGAAATAAAAGAACTAAAATCGAACCAAGTCAAAATCAAGAAGGCTATTAATGAGGTGGAATCAAAAATGGAGGCTCTAACTGCTAGGATAAATGAAGAAGAAGAGAGAATTAGTGATATAGAAGACCAAATGATGGAAAATCAAGAATCTAAGAAAAAGAGAGATAAGCAACTACTGGATCACGAGGGCAAAATTCAAGAGATTAGTGATACTATAAGATGAAAAAATATTAGAATAATTGGGATCCCAGAAGAAGAAAAAAGAAAGAGAGGGGCAGAAGGTATATTGGAGCAAATTATAGCAGAGAACTTCCCTAACTTGGGGAATGAAACAGGCATCAAAATCCGGGAGGCACAGAGAACCTCCCTCAAAATCAAGAAAAATAAGTCAACACCCTGACATCTAATAGTAAAACTAAAGAGTCTCAGAGACAAAGAGAAAATCCTGAAAGCATCTTGGGAGAAGAGATATGTAACCTACAATGGTAGAAACATTACATTGGCAACAGACCTATCCACAGAGACCTAGAAGCCCAGGAAGGACTGCATGATATATTCAGAGCACTAAATGAGAAAAATATGCAGCCAAGAATACTATATCTAACTAGGCTATCACTGAAAATAGAAGAAGAGATAAAAAATCTTCCAGGACAAACAAAAACTAAAGGAATTTGCAAACACAAAACCAGCCCTACAAGAAATATTGAAAGGGGTCCTCTAAGCAAAAAGAGCGCCTAAAAGTAACATAGATCAGAAAGGAACATAGACAATACACAGTAACAGTTACCTTACAGGCAATACAATGGCACTAAATTCCTATCTTTCAATAGTTACCCGGAATGTAAATGGGCTAAATGCCCCAATCAAAAGATACAGGCTATCAGATTGGATTAAAAAACAAGACCCATCGATATGCTGTCTGCAAGAGACTCATTTTAGACCCAAAGACAACCCCACATTGAAAGTGAGGGGGTGGAAAACAATTTACCATGCTAATGGACACCAAAGGAAAGCAGGGGTGGCAATCCTTATATCAGACAAATTAGATTTCAAACCAAAGACAGTAATAAGAGGACGGACAAGGAAGGACACTATATCCGACTTAAAGGATCGATCTAACAATTGTAAATATCTATGCCCCTAACATGGGATCAGCCAATTATATAAACTAATTAACAGCAAAAGCAAAGAAACACATCAACAGCAATACAATAATTGTGGGGGACTTTAACACCGCCTCATTGATATGGACAGATCATCTAAGCAAAAGATTAACAAGGAAACAAAGACTTTAAATGACACACTGGACCAAATGGACTTCACAGACATATTCAGAACATTCCATAACAAAGCAACAGAATACACATTCTTCTCAAGTGCCCATGGAACATTCTCCAGAACAGATCACATTCTAGGTCACAAATCAGGTCCCAACCAGTACCAAAAGTTTGGGATCATTCCCTGCATATTTTCAGACCACAATGCTTTGAAACTAGAACTCAATCACAAGAGGAAAGTCGGAAAGAACTCAAATACATGGAGGCTAAAGAGCATCCTACTAAAGAATGAATGGGTCAACCAGGAAATTAAAGAAGAATTAAAAAAAATTCATGGAAACCAATGAAAATGAAAACACAACTGTTCAAAATCCTTGGGATGCAGCAAAGGCAGTCCTAGGAGGAAAGTATATAACAATACAAGCTCTTCTCAAGAAACAAGAAAGGTCTCAAATACACAACCTAACCCTACACCTAAAGGAGCTGGAGAAAAAACAGCAAATAAAGCCTAAACCCAGCAGGAGAAGAGAAATCATAAAGATCAGAGCAGAAATCAATGAAATAGAAACCAAAAGAAGAGTAGAACATATCAGTGAAACTAGGAGCTGGTTCTTTGAAAGAATTAACAAGATTGATAAACCCCTGGCCAGACTTCCCAAAAAGAAAAGAGAAATGACCAAAATCAACAAAATCATGAATGAAAAAGGAGAGATCACAACTAACACCAAAGAAATACAATTATAAGAACATATTATGAGCAACTCTATGCCAGCAAATTAGATAATCTGGAAGAAATGGATGCATTCCTAGATATGTATCAACTACCAAAACTGAACTAGGAAGAAATAGAAAACATGAAAAGACCTATAACAACTAAGGAAATTGAAGCAGTCATCAAAAATCTCCCAACAAACAAAAGCCCAGGGCCAGATGGCTTCCCAGAATTTTACCAAACATTTAAAGAAGAATTAATACCTATTCTTCTGAAACTCTTCCAAAAAATAGAAATGGAAGGAAAACTTCCAAACTCCTTTTATGAGGCCACCATTACCTTGATCCCCAAACCAGAAAGGACCCCATCAAAAAGGAGAATTACAGACCAATATCCTTGATGAACATGGATGCAAAAATTCTCACCAAAATGCTAGCCAATAGGATCCAGCAGTACATTAAAAGGATTATTCACCACGACCAAGTGGCATTCATCCCTGGGCTGCAAGGTTGGTTCAACATCCACAAATCAGTCAACGTGATACAATACATTAATAAAAGAAAACACAAGAACCATATTATCCTCTCAATAGATGGAGAAAAAGCATTTGACAAAGTACAGCATCCTTTCTTGATCAAAACTCTTCAGAGTATAGGGACAGAGGGTATGTACCTCAATATCATTAAAGCCATCTATGAGAAACCCACAGCAAATATCATTGTCAATGGGGAAATATGGAGAGCTTTCCCCTAGGGTCAGGAACACACCAGGGATGTCCACTATCACCACTGCTATTCAACATAGTATTAGAAGTCCTAGCCACAGCAATCAGACAACAAAAAGAAAGAAAATGCATTCAAATTGGCATAGAAGAAGTCAAATTCTCACTCTTTGCAGATGTTATGATACTTTATGTGGAAAACCCAAAAGATTCCACCCCAAAACTGCTAGAATTCATACAGGAATTCAGTAAAGTGGCAGAATATAAAATCAATGTACAGAAATCAGTGGCATTCCTATACACCAACAACAAGACAGAAGAAAGAGAAATTAAGGAGACAATCCCATTTACAATTGCACCCAAAACCATAACATACTTAGGAATAAATCTAAAGAAAGAGGCAAAGGATCTGTACTCAGAAAACTATAAAATACTCATGAAAGAAATGGAGGAAGACACAAAGAAATGGAAAAACGTTCCATGCTCATGGATTGGAAGAACAAATATTGTGAAGATGTCAATGGTACCTAGAGCAATCTACACATTCAATGCAATCCCCATCAAAATACCATCCACTTTTTTCAAAGAAATGAAACAAATAATCCTAAAATTGGTATGGAACCAGAAAAGACCCCGAATAGCCAGAGGAATATTGAAAAAGAAAAGCAAAGCTGGCGGCATCACAATTCCGGACTTCCAGCTCTATTACAAAGCTGTCATCATCAAGACAGTATGGTACTGGCACAAAAACAAACACATAGATCAATGGAACAGAATTGAGAGCCCAGAAATGGACCCTCAACTCTATGGTCAACTCCTCTTTGACAAAGCAGGAAAGAATGTGCAATGGCAAAAAGACAGTCTCTTCAACAAATGGTGTTGGGAAAATTGGACAGCCACATGCAGAAGAATGAAACTGGACCATTTCCTTACAGCACACACATAAATAGACTCCAAATTGTTGAAAGACCTAGATGTGAGACAGGCGTCCATCAAAATCCTAAAGGAGAACACAGGCAGCAACCTCTTCAACCTCAGCCGCAGGAACTTTTTCCTAGAAACATCGCCAAAGGCAAGGGAAGCAAGGGCAAAAATGAACTATTGGGACTTCATCAAGATAAAAAGCTTTTGTACAGCAAGAGAAACAGTCAACAAAACCAAAAGACAACCAACAGAATGGTAGAAAATATTTGCAAATGACATATCAGATAAAGGGCTAGTATCCAAAATCTATAAAGAACTTATCAAACTCAACACCCAAAGAACAAATAATCCAATCAAGAAATGGGCAGAAGACATGAACGACATTTTTCCAAAGAAGACATCCAAATGGTCAGCAGACACATGAAAAAGTGCTCAACATCGCTCAGCATCAGGGAAATCCAAATCAAAACCTCAATGAGATACCACCTCACATCAGTCAGAATGTCTAAAATTAACAAGTCAGGAAATGACAGATGTTGGCGGGGATGCAGAGAAAGGGGAACCCTCCTACATTGTTGGTGGGAATGCAAGCTGGTGCAGCCACTCTGGAAAACATTATGGAGGTTCCTCAAAAAGTTGAAAATAGAGCTACCATATGACCCAGCAATTGCACTATTGGGTATTTACCCCAAAGATACAAATGTAGGGATCTGAAGTTTATACCAGAAATGTCCACAATAGCCAAACTATGGAAAGAGAAAGATGTCCATTGACAGATGAATGGATAAAGAAGAAGTGGTGTATATATACATTGGAATATTATGCAGCCATCAAAAGGAATGTAATCTAGCCATTTGTGACGACGTGGATGGAACTGGAGCATATTATGCTGAGCAAAATAAGTCAATGAGAGAAAGACATGAATCATATGACCTCACTGATATGAGGAATTCTTAATCTCAGGAAAGAAACTGAGGGTTGCTGGAGGGGTGGGGGGTGGGAGGGATGGTTTGGTTGGGTGATAGACATTGGGGAGGGTATGTGCTATGGTGAGTGCTGTGAATTGTGCAAGACTGTTGAATCACAGATCTGTACCTCTGAAACAAATAATACATTATATGTTAAAAAAAATAAAGAAGAAGATAGCAGGAAGGGAAAAATGAAGGGGGTGAAATTGGAGGGGGGGTTGAACAATGAGAGACTATGGACTCTGAGAAAGAAAGTGAGGGTTCTAGAGGGGAGGGCGGTGGGGGGATGGGTTAGCCTGGTGATGGGTACGTTCTGCATGGAGCACTGGGTGTTATGCACAATGAATCATGGAACACTACATCAAAAATAATGATGTAATATATGGTAATTAACATAACAATAAAAAATTTAAAAAAAACTAATGATGTAATGTATCATGATTAACATAATAAAAAAATAGTAGTTAATCTATACATTAGGATGAAAACTATAGACTATGAAAAGGGGAATAAAACTCAGAAAAGGATTGAATATCAAAGATGGAGAAAAGAATTTTATATCTTATCCTGGGGACAGGATTAGTGTGTTTCCATTTGTACAGGAGATAGTTGCATCATATTAAATGAAAGCATGACTTTGATACTGTATTTCAAAGTTAAATATAGTTAAAATAAGTGTATATGGGTACCAGTTTGATAAGTGGTAGACTGTTGTGGCTTTGTTCTGTGTCAACTTAGCTAAACTAGAATTACCTTTCCCAGAATTCTCTCTTTATATGGCTCTATCCAAGAGTTGGCCAATATCTGCGTAAGATTTGGAAAGTGGAAGTGGACCCACAGTCATTTTGTGACTACTCTCTGAAGGTCAGTGAGAGGCCAAGTACTGCTTGCAGTGCATTTACATTATCAATGATATACACGGTCATTGATCACCTTTTTGGTATGTGGCACCACCCGGATCCACAGCAACTCTTAATCCTGCCAGATCTTCTGTTGCTCTGAGACTTGCAACAAGAACATGAGCACCAGGTGCCAGCATCCCCTGCAGGTCATCCCTGGGAACCGCTCCAGGTAATGAGAGACAAACAGCCTTCAGTTTGTTCTGATGGGTTCGTCCTTTCTGGTTCCAGTTTTCCTTGCTCCTTTTTTTTTTTTTTTTTACCTTGCTCCTATACATGTCCAAATTTTCAACCCACCTTTCAGTCTCGTTGAACCATAATGGTTTCAAGATCAACAGAGGCTCATACCAGCAATGTAAAAACTTTTCCACCAGTTCCCACCATTGCATAAGGTTTAAATCTTATTAATAAATCTCTTACTTTTTAGCACTCATAGCTCTACTTCTCTGAATGAACCCCAACCAACACATTACGCCTTACTCTTCAATCTGAAAAGAGGAAGATAATCAAATACCAAAAAAAGAAATCATATATATGTATAGAATGCAAATGAGTTTAACTATTATAAAATGACATGTTCCTCCTCCTTTCATAGCCTAGAAATAAAATTTTATCTTTTTTTTATTAATATAGCTCTTGTTAAAACCACATGGCATAGTGGGTGCTTCTAGCAAAAGGAGAGAGCAAGCTGAGACTAGTGTTAGGTGAAACCAGGACACATTGAATAGGAAAGAAGGATTGTCCTCATCCAGGAAAAGATCATCTGCCCAAATCAACCAAACATGAATCTTATCTGGAATAAGCATCTACTGGGCTCATTGAAGGAACTAGCCCAGGATTAGGCAACAAAGGCTGCTGGTCATCTGGCAACACTGGTAACATCAGCAGATGCTTTAATTATAGATTAAGGAGGCCCATCTGGTCTAGACACGGAGACAAATCAAACGTTTGTGCCTATCAGTTGCAAGACTTCAATCATGCCATATCTCATTTCTCTTTGTATTACAGAGCCTGGTTCTGTGCCACAAATGTAGTAGATACTTAGTCGTATTGTTGAATGAAAAAATAAATGAATGACTTTGACCAGCCAGGCTAGGATAGACAATGTTAGTGTTTGCTGGCATAAATACCTGCTATTGAGTAGAGTGACTTAAAATATGTTTTTTAAATAATATAAATGTTATCATTCTCTTTCCATATATATTTTTCCATATATATATATTTACATATAAAGATATATATAAATTTTATATATATGAAATTTATATTTATGAAATTAATAGATATCAATAGATCAGTAAGAGCTCTCCTAGTTCTAGGTATTTAACTCTAGATCCCTCTCTATATATCTCTAGATATCTAACTCTATATCCCTCACATACATACAATATGACTCTCTCCTCTGACCCTCTCGGTATATGTACATATATGTGCATCTATGGGATGTACATATACAGAGAGAGAGAGATCCCAGATCATAGATGTTTAGAGCTAGAAGACATTTGCTAATATTTATTAATTTAACTCTTCTGTAAGATAGATAAGTTTTACTTTTCACAAGAAATTGTTGCTATCAGAATGTAATCTAAGCAGAAAGTCAGAAATATAAAGATTTAAAGGGAATGAGGATAATAAATATGACCAAAATCGGGTATTTTTCTTTTGGCATGAGCACTAAGAGTCAACATCTGGCTCCCTCACCTCCTCATTTGCAGGCCCAGCCCCGGTTAGTTTCTAAGCCTATCTCAGAATGGAAAGAGAATATATCAGCAGTAGCCACCGAAAGTTGTCTCACTCTCATAAAATAATATCTAATATGTTTGGGGAGTTCTATTAATATTTGTGTATTCCTTCCTTCTCCCAGCCCTACTATATATACAAAAAAAGCCTTCCCCTATCCTTAGCCCACACTGGGCTGATCCAATCTTGGATATTTAGCTTTAGGTTTTCTGATTCCCTTGAAAGACTCCCGGAAGGGCTGGTCTTGCTCCTCATACCTTCAGTTGCAGACCATCTAACTTTAGATACTCCCTGTCCCCTGGACTTTAATGCTAGTCCTGGATTAAGCTTTCTCAAAAATGGGTGCCTGCTGATACTGTGCAAAATATGCCTGTCCACTTAGCACTGGATTTCCTGATTGCCTATGTGGTGCCAGCAGCATGGTTTGGTCTGTTGCTTCTCTCATTGGTCTGACTGTACACTCCCCAGCATGCATACCATCTGAACATGCTGTGAGGAATGACACCACTAGATGCTTTTCAGGAGGTTATTAAAGAACAAATGTCAGGGTGGATAAATGAGAAATCTGATTTATCACTGCAATTCATGTGTTCTTTTGGTAAAACAGACTCCATCTCACTAAGTGATTTTTAATTCAGATGTTGTTGTTCTACACCCTACAACTACCACTCTGGAAGAAATCTGAGCTTATCCTTTTGCCCACAAATTAATACTATAACAGAGTTCCAAAGACATCTGCAACACAAGCTTCTTGATGTATTATTCTCTATAAGAAACTATTCTCAAATATCCTAATGCTCTCATATAAATTCTATCATAAGACTCATACAATTTAGCTTTCTCATTACTGTGCCTTTAGAAGACAGACTAACTTAATCTAATGTGCCCAAAAGAAGAAAAAGAATTGAGGGGGAGGGGAAGAAAAAGGGTTCATACGAGTTCATAAGTTGACAACAGAAAAAAACTGAAACTAGTCCTGAAATTATCTGGTGATCTTTTCCTACTAAGTCAACATATGTCTGTTTTAGATGACTAGTAATTAAATAGGGGAAATCTCTCTTACTCCAGAAAGGTGCTAAAAATGACAGTCAGCCCTCCATGGCTAAGTATAACTGGAAATATTTTTTCTAGCTACCCAAAAAGTAGAATATTAAAATTTATACTTAAAAAGTGCTACTTCCAAATGTATTTAGATCAAAGTCAAGGAAAAACAAAATAATGATTTACTCCATAATATTTTTTAAAAAGGAAGAAAATTAGTAGCTCATGGAAGAAAGTAACACTGTCATTTTCTGTTAGTAAAATGCAAATAATGAGTAATCAATCAAAATAGGAGTATTATGGTACACTGTGTGATAAAGACTTCTAGTATTATAGCCAATGTGCTCTCTAAGGATTGCTAATTGCTCTTCTGGATTCCCGAGCATTTCATATATACCCCTAGTACTAGAGATAATAAGTACATTTAATTATTTACATGTTTATATTCCTAATGAGAAACTGACATTCACAAAGATAGTGGATATGTAATATTCATCCCTATATTCTCAAAATTTAGTGCAGTGTTTATCAACTAACAGGTACTCAGTACATATTGGCTGACTGAATGGAGTGTTTAATTGATATAGCAGCTGAAATATCTCATAATATGTAACCCCATAACGTTTTGAATTGGTTGAGAATTGCTAGTTCTATTTTTCCCTTGAGGTGCAGATCCTACCCACCCTCTTCCTTCCAAGTCATATCCAGGCTAATATAACTAAAGGGATGAAAAAATAAGGGCAAGGCCATCAGAACTGTGGACATCAGAAGAGTATAATCCTTATTTACAAATATAAACGTCCTACTAGATATAGTACAAATAGGATCAGATTGAAACTGACAGCCCAATCACAACTCTGTTCTGCTGTCCAGCCAAGGACATCTTGATATTTACCTGCCCACACTTTCTAATTACTTTCATCCCTGTGTGCAACTCCACTCTACAATGTCAACCTGGCTTGCCTTCTTGTCTGTCTCTTAAATTTCTACCCATTGTCACTCTTTTATTTTAATTTTGAAGTTATGTTACAAGGTCTAAGCCATGCCAAAACCCTCTCAACATCCCCCCTTCTTAGCCTAAAGCTAAGAATTGACATAAAACTACTCCTTGTGAAAATCGGGGAGGATATAACAGGATAGATCTCAATCAAAATCCAATAATATGAATAGAAAAGGGTAGATATCAAGAGTAGTTTTAGCAGAATAAGCTTTAAGATATGCTTTTGGGAAAAAGTGACAAGTGAAAACAGGCAATTTCCACTTACATTTAAAAGTTTTTATGAGCATAGAAAAAATAATGTTGAAAGATTCAGAACTTTAAAAAATGCTTGCTGTAGTGCATAATGACTCCCCATACTTCAACTTGTAAGAAAATGTACAAAAAGGAGCAAAACCTATTTTTTAAAGGTTAGAATCCTTTCCCTTGGAATCTGATAGAAAGAGAATATGTATATTATTGAGACTTTGTAAGTAAAAAGTACTTAAGAAAGCAACTTTTGCTCCCAGTTATGATGGAATAATAGGGACCAGATTTATACATTTGACTTATAAAACAGACAAAAAATAGGAAACAGCACCTTTTAGACACTGGACAACAAGTGAAATCATAAAAATGATTCCTGAAGAGTCAAACTGCTGAACCAAACTAAAAGAGTACTCTGACTACCTCAGCTTACACCTGGAAAAATTTTGCAGCATAACATGGGTAAGCCCAAGCAGAACCTGGCAGCTGCCTGAGTTTGAGGAGTCAGAGGTCAAATTCAAGGAGTTCATGCATTCTCAAATTCATGAGGCAGACTACAAGAGAGGAGAGAGCATCACAGATCATCAGTAGTATTCCCTCAAGCCTTGTTTGCTGAGTACTGATCTTGCATGCATTTAAAATAACTGCTAGAGCTAGAGAGGAAAGCACTAGAACAGAGCAGGGAGAATGTTCTGTAGAGCTCACGAAATGATGGGAATAGTTCGTGTTCTCAATAGCCATAATGGAAAGATTTCTTGACACACAACATTAAGTAGAGCAGGAGCCAGTAAAATATGGCCACAAGCCAAATTTGGCCTGCCATCTGGTTTTGGGTTTTTTGGTGGGGTTTTTTTGGTAAAAATTTATTGCCACACAGCCATGCTAACTTATTTACATATTATCTATGGCTATTGCATATTATCTATTCTACAATGATAGAATTAAGTTTTTGAAACAAAGACCATTTGTTCCATGTGGTATAAAATATTTATATCTGGCCCTTGAGAAGAAAATGTTTGCCAACTTTTGGAGTAGAATCCTCAAAAGTGTATTGCCCTAGTATTTGGACAAAATTAGCCCTAAACTAATAGCTGTTCTTAATGCACATACGAAAAAAAAAAAACTTCTAGGTAATTTACCTATGTCTCAGAATATAGGTCAAAAACATTGAAAGAAATAAAAGAAAACCTAAAATCCAAGAACATAAAATCTACAATATGAGGAATATAATTATGCTTAGCTAGTCACGAAAAGAAGCAAAAAAAAAATCACTATTAACAAGGACTGTTAAGAGGGGCAGATCAAGAAAGAACACATGATAGAATTAGTAAATAAGGTTGTTAAAATAGCTATTATAATTAATAACTTCATGTGTTCAAGAAGGTGGAAGAAAACATGAGCATAATAAAAAGATTAATAGAAGATGTTTAAAAGGCACAAGTTGAACTTCTAAAAATTAAAATGTAAACTCTGACATGAAAAGTGTCCTGAATGATAAACTAGATATTACATAAGGAAAAACAAACAAACAAACAAACAACTTAGAGACATAGCAAAAGAAGCTGTCCAAAATAAAACACAAATACCAAAAAAAAAAAAAGACTTAAAAATAAACAGAGCAACAGTGAGCTATGGGCAATTCCAAACAGTGTAAAATATATATATAATTAGAATCCTAGAAGAAAAGTACTAAGAATGGAACAAAAAAAATGTTGAAGAAATAATTGCTAGAAGTTTCAAAATTTAAAGGAAACTTTAATCCCATAGATTCCAAAAGCTCAAAAAACCCCAACCAAAAGAGACATGAAGAAAACCACAAGAAGACACATCATAACCCAATTGTTTCCAAACAATAATAGAAAGAAAATCTTAAAAGCAGTCATAGAAAAAAGACCCATTTCACACAAAAAACAAGGGTAAGAATGATGGCAGATTTCTAAGCAGAAACAACATAAGTAAAAAACACAAGTAAGCAAAATAAGTAAGGCAACACTGTTAAAATACTAGAAAACTAGTACAAAGTTAATATAAAACTCTATACCCAGCAAAATATTATCTTATAATATGCATGAAGTGGTATGCTATTATTAGAATGTAGACTATTCTAAGTTAGAATATATATATATATATATATATATATATGTATATATATTTCCTAGACAAGGAAAACAATAAAGGGAATAAAATTCAAGTCATGAAAAAAATTTTTCAATTGATCCAAAAGAAAGCAGTAAAGGAGAAAAACAAAAAACTAAAGAACACATGGAACAGGCACGCCTGGGTGGCTCAGTCATTAAGCATCTGCTTTTGGCTTAGGTCATGATCCCAGCGTCCTGGGATTGAGCCCTGCATCGGGCTCCCTGCTCCATGGGAAGCCTGCTTCTCCCTCTCCTGCTCCCCCTGCTTGTGTTCCCTCTCTCGCTGTGTCTCTCTCTGTCAAATAAATAAATAAATTTTAACAACAACAAAAAAGAACAAATGGAAAACAAATAAGAAGATGATAGATTTAAACCCACACATATAAACAATCAAATTAATTGCAAATGATATAAATATACCAACTAAAAGGTAGAGTTAAATTAGATGAAAATAGATGACCAAACTATATTCTATCTATAAGAAACTGGCATTAAATGTAAGAACACATACAGGTAAGAAATATAAAATATACCATGCATATATACACACACATACACATACAAACAGAGGTAACTACATTAATATTAAATTATGGTCAGAGAAAAAAATTACAGTTTATTGCATAGTGATAAAGGGACCATTTAATCAAGAAGAAATACGCATCTTAAAAATGTATTCACTTGAGGGGGGAAAAGATGGCGGAGGAGTAGGAGACCCTATTCCAACCAGTCCCTGGAATTGAGCTGGATATCTACCAGACCACTCTGAACACCCACAAAATCAGCCTGAGATGTAAGAAAATAGATCTGGATCTCTACAAGCAGAATATCGCAGGCAGTTGGTTTTGAGGTACAAAGTGGGGAGCGGTGATTCTGCAGGCAGACATAGGAGGATAAACAGCAGCAGGAGGGAATGTGGTCATGGGGATCCTACACCATGGGTGAGTGATAGACTCCCACACTGGGGACGGAGCACAGACTCGCAGACAGGTAGCGGCGGGAAAGGACTTTAGGGTCCCTGCAGTGGAGGGCCCCACATGCAAACTGGGGGTGGCTGGCAGTTTTAGAAGCACAAAGGGCAGAGACATACCCTGACCTGAACGCGAGGACTGGGAGCCCTGCTGAGGGGCACACAAACCCGGGGCGCACAAACCCAGGACGCTGCAGTTTATAGCAGCACAGACAGAAATGGAGATAGTATGGCCTGGAGAGCTCACTGAAGAACAGACTGTGATCTCTCTGCTCTGAGGCAGAGGGTTGGAAATGGTCTCTTCTGCTCTGACTCTCGGAAGAGACACAGAAAGTGTCCAGGGAAAGTCCCAGAGAACAAAAGCCCCCAAAACCGTTTTTCACTGAGCCCATCCCCCACCACAGGGGGCAGGGCAACTCTGCCCAAACAGGGTTGCCTGAGTAACAGCACTGCAGGCCCCTCCCCCAGAAGAGAGGCTGGGGAAACAAGGGGCCAGCAACCCTAAGGTCCCTAGAAAACAGGTGCATCTTGCTTGAGTTGTGGTCAATAATTTGGATTCTATACATTCCCTCAATCACCCCTCAACAGAATGACTAGGAGGAGGAATCCCCAAAATAGGAAAGACTCAGAGATTATGACTTATGCCACAGATTTACAAATGGATTCAGATGTAACCAAGATGTCGGAGATGGATTCAGGATAGCAATTGTGAAGACAATAGCTAGAATGGAGAAATCAAGTAATTGCAACATAGAGTCCCTAAGGGCAGAAATAAAAGCTGAATTGGCCAACTTAAAAATGCTATAACAGAGATCCAATCTAATCTAGATAATCTAACAGCTAGGGTAAACTAGGCAGAAGAACAAATTAGTGACCTAGAAGACCAATTAATAGATAAAAAGGGAAAAGAGGAGGCCAGGGGAAAACAACTCAGAATCCATGAAAATAGAATCAGAAAAATAAGTGACACCATGAAACGTTCCAGTGCTAGAATTATTGGAATCCCGGAGGGGGTGGAGAGAGAGAGAGGACTAGAAGATATATTTGAGCAAATCGTAGCTGACAACTTCCTTAATCTGGGGAATGAAACAAACATTCGTGTCCAAGAGGCAGAGAGGACCCCTCCCAAGATCAAGGAAAACAGGCCAACACCCTGGCATGTAATAGTAAAACTCACAAATCTTAGAACCAAGGAAACCATCCTAAGGACAGTTAGGGGGAAGAGATTCCTTACCTACAGAGGGAGGAACATCAGAATAACATCAGACCTATCCACAGAGACCTGGCAAGCCAGAAAGGCCTGGCAAGATATATTCAGGGTACTAAACAAGAAAAACATGCAGCTAAGAATACTTTATCCAGCAAGACTGTCATTTAGAATGGATGGAGAGATGCAGAGCTTCCAAGGCTGGCAGAAACTGAAAGAATATGTGACCACTAAGCCAGCCCTGCAAGAAATATTAAGGGGGGGTTCTATAAAAGGAGAAAGACCCCAAGAGTGATATAGAAAAGAAATTTATAGGGACAATCTATAAAAACAAGGTCTTCACAGGAACATGATGACAATTAATTCATAACTTTCCATAATCACTCTCAACGTGAACGGCCTAAATGCTCCCATAAAATGGCACAGGGTTGCAGACTGGATAAAAAGACAGGACCCATCCATATGCTGTCTACAAAAGACTTATTTTGAACCTAAAGATACATCCAGACTGAAAGTGAAGGGATGGTGATGCATCTTCCATGCAACGGACCTCAAAAGAGAGCTGGGGTAGCAATTCTTATATCAGACAAATTAGATTTTAAACTAAAGACTGTAGTTAGAGACACAGAAGGACACTATATCATTCTTAAAGGGTCTATCGAACAAGAAGATTTAACAATTATAAATATCTATGCCCCCAACATGGGAGCAGGCATCTACATAAGCCAAATGTTAACCAAAATAAAGAGTCATATTGGCAACAATATGTTAATTGTAGGACACCTCAATACTCCACTCACAGCAATAGACAGATCATCTAAGGAGTAAATCAACAAAGAAACAAGAGCTTTGAATGACACACTGGACCAGATGGACCCCATAGATATATACAGAAAATTCCACCCCAAAACAACAGAATACTCATTCTTCTTGAGCGCACATGGAACTTTCTCCAGAATAGACCACATACTGGGTCACAAATCAGGTCTCATCCAATACCAAAACATTGAGATTATTCCCAGCATATTCTCAGACCATAATGCTTTAAAGCTGGAACTCAATCACAAGAAAAAAATTGGAAGAAATTCAAACACTTGGAAGCTAAAGACCACTCTGCTCAAGAATGTTTGGGTCAACCAGGAAATCAAATAACTTAAACAATTCGTGGAAACCAATGAGAATGAAAACACATCAGTCCAAAACCTATGGGATACTGCAAAGGTGGTCCTAAGAGGGAAATACATCCAAACCTCATTCAAAAAAAATAGAAAAATCCCGAATTCACCATCTAACTCTACACCTTAAAGAAGTAGAGAAAAAGCAACAAACAATGTCTAAGCCATGCATTAGAAGAGAAATAATTAAAATTAGAGCAGAGATCAATGAATTAGAAACCAGAAACACAGTAGATCTGATCAACGAAACTAGAAGCTGGCTAATTGAAAGAATTAATAAGATGGATAAACCATTTGCCAGAGTTATCCAAAAGAAAAGAGAAAGGACCCAAATTAATAAAATTATGAAGGAAAGGGGAGAGATCACGACTAACACCAGGGAAATAGAAACAATTATTAGAAATTATTATCAACAACTATTTGCCAATAAGCTGAGCAACCTGGATGAAATGGATGCCTTCCTGGAAACCTATGAACTTCCAAGACTGAAACAGGAAGAAATTGACAACCTGAATAGGCCAATAACCAGAAACGAGATTGAAGCAGTGATCAAAAACCTCCCAAAAAACAAGAGTCCAGGTCCTGATGGATTCCCTGGGAAATTCTACCAAACATTCGAAGAAGAAATAATACTTATTCTCCTGAAGCTGTTTCAAAAAATAGAAACAGAAGGAAAGCTTCCAGACTCATTCTATGAGGCCAGCATTACCTTAATCCCCAAACCAGGCAAAGACCCCATCACAAAGGAGAATTTCAGACCAATATCCCTGATGAATATGGATTCCAAAACAAAATCCGAGCTAATATGATCCAAGATACATTAAATATCATCCAGCATGACAAAGTGGGATTTATCCCTGGAATGCAAGGGTGGTTCAACATTCGCAAATCAATCATTGTGATAGAACATATTAATAAGAGGAGAGAGAAGAATGATATGCTCCTCTCAATTGATGCAGTAAAAGCATTTGACAAAATACAGCATCCTTTGCTGATTAAAACCCTTCAGAGTATAGGGATAGAGGGAACATTCAACAAGTTCATAAAATCCATCTATGAAAAACCCACAGCGAATATAATTCTCAATGGGGAAAAGCTGAGAGCTTTTCCCTTAAGATCCGGAACATGACAAGGATGCCCACTTTCACCACTATTGTTCAACATAGTACTAGAAGTCCTAGCAACAGCAATCAGACAACAAAAATAAATAAATAAAAGGTATTCAAATTGGCAAAGAAGTCAAACTCTCTCTTTTCACAGATGACATGATACTTTATGTGGAAAACCCAAAAGACTCCACCCCCAAATTAATAGAACTCATACAGCAATTCAGTAATGTGGCAGGATACAAATCAATGCACAGAAATCAGTTACTTTCTTATACACTAACAATGCAAATGTAGAAAGAGAAATTAGAGAAATTATTCCATTTACAATAACACCAAAAACCATGAGATACCTCAGAATAAACCTAACCAAAGAGGTAAAATATCTATACTCTAGGAACTACAGAACACTCATGAAAGAAATTGAAGACACAAAAAAATGGAAAAATATTCCATGCTCATGGATCAGAAGAATAAACATTGTTAAAATGTCTATGTTACCCAGAGCAATCCATACCTTCAATGCCATCCCGATCAAATTTCCAGTGACAGAGGAAAGTCGGAAAGAACTCAAATACATGGTGGCTAAAGAGCATTCCACTAAAGAAAGAATGGGTCAACCAGGAAATTAAAGAAGAATTTAAAAAATTCATGAAAACAACTGTTCAAAATCTTTGGTATACAGCAAAGGCAGTCCTAAGAGGAAAGTATATAGCAATACAAGCCTTTCTCAAGAAACAAGAAAGATCTCAAACACAACCTAACCCTACACCTAAAGGAGCTAGAGAAATCAAAAAGTAGATGTACAGACCAATATCCTTGATGAACATGGATGCAAAAATTCTCACCAAAATACTAGCCAATAGGATCCAACAGTACATTAAAAGGAGTATTCTCCACGACCAAGTGGGATTCCCCCTGGGCTGCAAGGTTGGTTCAACAGCCTCAAATCAATCAATGTGATACAATACATTAATAAAAGAAAGAACATGAACCATATTATCCTCTCAATAGATGCAGAAAAAGCATTTGACAAAGTACAGCATCCTTTCTTGATCAAAACTCTTCAGAGTATAGGGATAGAGGGTACAACCTCAATATTATAAAAGCAATCTATGAGAAACCCACAGCGAATATCATTGTCAATGGGGAAAAACTGAGAGCTTTCCCCCTAAGGTCAGGAACACACCAGGGATGTCCACTATCACCACTACTATTCAACATAGTATTAGAAGTCCTAGCCACAGCAATCAGACAACAAAAAGAAATCAAAGGCATCCAAATAGGCAAAGAGGAAGTCAAACTCTCACTCTTTGCAGATGATATGATACTGTATGAGGAAAACCCAAAAGACTCCACCCCAAAACTGCTAGAACTCATACAGGAATTCAGTCAAGTAGCAGGCTATAAAATCAATGCACAGAAATCAGTGGCATTCCTATACACCAACAACAAGACAGAAGAAAGATAAATTAAGGAGAAAATCTCATTTGTAATTGCACCCAAAACCATAAGATACCTAGGAATAAATCTAACCAAAAAGGCAAAGAATCTGCACTCAGAAAACTATAAAATACTCATGAAAGAAATGGAGGAAGACACAAAGAAATGGAAAAACATTCCATGCTCATGGACTGGAAGAACAAATATTGTGAAGATATCAATGCTACCTAGAGCAATCTACACATGCAATCCCCATCAAAATACCATGTGCATTTTTCAAAGAAATGGAACAAATAATCCTAAAATTTGTATGGAACCAGAAAAGAGCCCGAATAGCCAGAGGAATATTGAAAAAGAAAAGCAAACCTGGCAACATCACATTTCCGGACTTCAAGCTCTATTACAAAGCTGTCATCATCAAGGCAGTATGGTACTGGCACAAAAACAGACACATAGATCAATGGAACAGAATAGAGAGTCCAGAAATGGACCCTCAACTCTATGGTCAACTCATCTTTGACAAAGCAGGAAAGAATGTCCAATGACAAAAAGACAGTCTCTTCATCAAATGGTGTTGGGAAAATTGGACAGCCACATGCAGAATGAAACTGGACCATTTCCTTAAACCACACACAAAAATAGACTCAAAGTGGTTGAAAGACCTAAATGTGAGACAGGAATCCATTAAAATCCTAGAGAAGAACACAGGCAGCAACCTCTTCGACCTCAGCCGCAGCAACTTCTTCCTAGAAACATCGCCAAAGGCAAGGGAAGCAACGGCAAAAATGAACTATTGGGACCTCGTCAAATAAAAAGCTTTTACACAGCAAAAGAAACAGTCAACAAAACCAAAAGACAACCGACAGAATGGGAGAAGATATTTGCAAATGACATATAAGATAAAGGGCTAGTATCCAAAATCTATAAAGAACTTTTTAACTCAACACTCAAAGAACAAATGATCCAATCAAGAAATGGGCAGAAAACATGAACAGACATTTTTGCAAAGAAGACATCGAAATGGCCAGCAGACACATGAAAAAGTGTTCAACATCACTCGGCATCAGGGAAATCCAAATCAAAACCTCAATGAGATAGCACCTTACACCAGTCAGAATGGCTACAATTTACAAGTCAGGAAATGACAGATGTTGGCAAGGATGCGAAGAAAGGGGAACCCTCCTACACTGTTGGTGGGAATGCAAGCTGGTGCAGCCACTCTGGAAAACAGTATGAGGTTCTTCAAGAAGTTGGAAAATAGAGCTACCATACGATCCAGCAATTGCACTACTGGGTATTTACCCCAAAGATACAAATGTAGGGATCCGAAGGCGTACACGCACCCCGATGTTTATACCAGAAATGTCCACAGTAACCAAACTATGGAAAGAGCCAAAATGTCATCGACAGATGAATGGATAAAGAAGATCTGATATATATATATATACAATGGAATATTATGCAGCCATCAAAAGGAAAGAAATCTTGCCATTTGTGATGACGTGGATGGAATTGGAGAGTGTTATGCTGAGCGAAATAAGTCAGAGAAAGATATGTATCATATGACCTCACTGATATGAGGAATTCTTAATCTCAGAAAAGAAACTGAGGGTTGCTGGAGTGGTGGGGGATGGGAGGGATGGGGCGGCTGGGTGATAGACATTGGGGAGGGCATGTGCTATGGTAGCACTGTGAACTGTGCAAGACTGTTTAATCACAGTTATGTACCTCTGAAACAAATAATACATTATATGTTTAAAAAAAAGAAGAAGATAGAAGGAAGGGAAAAATGAAGGGGGGAAATCGGAGGGGGAGATGAACCATGAGAAATTATGGACTCTGAGAAACAAACTGAGGGTTATAGAGGGGAGGGAGGTGGGAGGATGTGTTAGCCTGGTGATGGGTATTAAAGAGGGCAAGTTCTGCATGGAGCACTGGGTCCTATATGCAAATATTTAATCATGTGACACTACATCAAAAACTAATGATGTAATGTATGGTGATTAACATAACATAATAATAAAAAATAATAATAATAAAAAAATTCCAATGACATTTTTCAAAGTCCTGGGACAAACAATCCTAAAATTTGTATGGAATCAGAAAAGACCCCAAATCACCATGGAAGTGTTGAAAAAGAAAAACAAAGCTGGGGGCATCACGTTGCAAGATTTCAAGCTATATTACAAAGCAGTGATCACCAAGACAGCATGGTACTGGCACAAAAACAGACATATAGACCAATGGAACAGAATAGAGAGCCCACATATGGACCCTCAACTCTGGTCAAATAATCTTCGACAAAGCTGGAAAAAATATGCAATGGAAAAAAGACATTCTCTTCAATAAATGGTGCTGGGGAAATTGGACAGCCACATGCAGAAGAATGAAACTTAACCTTTCTCTAACACCATACACAAAGATAAACTCAAAATGGATGAAAAACCTCAATGTGAGACAGGAATCTATCAAGATCCTAGAGGAGAACACATGCAGTAACCTCTTTGACATCGGCCACAGCAACTTCTTTCAAGATAAATCTCCAAAGGCTAGTGAAACAAAAGCAGAAATGAACTTTTGGGACTTCATCAAGATAAAATGTTTCTGCACAGTGAAGGAAACAGTCAACAAAACAAAGAGGCAACCCATAGAATGGGAGAAGATATTTGCAAGTGACATTATAGATAAAGGGCTGGTATCCAAGATCTATAAAGAACTTCTCAAACTCAACATCCAAAAAACAAATAATCCAGTCAACAAATGGGCAGAAGACATGAACAGACACTTCTCCAAAGAAGACATACAAATGGCTAACAGATACATGAAAAAATGTTCATCATCATTAGCCATCAGGGAAATTCAGATCCAAACCACACTGAGATACCACCTTATACCAGTTAGAATGGCAAAAATTGACAAGGCAAGAAACAAATGTTAGAGAGGTTGTGCAGAAAGGGGAACCCTCTTACACTGTTGGTGGGAATGCAGGTTGGTAACATCCACTTTAGAAAACAGTATGGAGGTACCTCAGAAAATTAAAAATAGAGCTACCCTATGACCCAGGAATTGCACTCCTGGGTATTTACTCCAAAGACATAGAGGTAGTGAAAAGAAGGACCATATGCACCCCAATGTTCATAGCAGCAATGTCCACAAAAGCCAAACTGGAAAGAGCCAAGATGCTCATCAACAGATGAATGGATAGAGAAGATGTGGTCCACATATACAATGGAATATTACTCAGCCATCAGAAAAGATGAATACCCAACTTTTACATCAACATGGATGGGACTGGAGGAGATTATGCTAAGTGAAATAAGTCAAGCAGAGAAAGTCAATTATCATATGGTTTCACTTATTTGTGGAACGTAAGGAATAGCATGGAGGACATTAGGAGAAGGAAGGGAAAAATGAAGGGGTGGAATTGGAGGGAGAGATGAACCATGAGAGACTATGGACTCTGAGAAACAAACTGAGGGTTTTAGAGGGGAGGGGGGGTGGGGGGATAGGCTAACCCAGTGATGGGTATTAAGAAGGGCATGTATTGAATGGAGCACTGGGTGTTATACAAAAACAATGAATCATGGATCACTACATCAAAAACTAATGGTGTATTGTATAGTGACTAACATAACATAATAAAATATAATTTAAAAAAAACAAAGAACTTAGGAGTGTTCTATATATACAATGGAATACTACTCAGCCATCAGAAAGGATGAATACTTACCATTTGCATCTATGTGGATGGAACTAGAGGGGAGTATGCCAAGTGAAATAAGTCAAGCAGTGAAAGACAATTATCATATCGTTTCCTTCCTATGTGGAACATAAGGAATGTGTGGAAGACCACAGGTGAAGGGAGGAAAAACTGAATGAGAAGAAATCAGAGATGGACAAACCATGATAGACTCTGGACTCCAGAAAACAAACTGAGGGTTACAGAAGGGAGGGGGTGGAGAGATGGGGTAACCAGGTGATGGGTATTGAGGGCAGCACATGTTGTGATGAGCACTGGGTGTTATATGCAACTAATGAATCCTTGAACACTACATCAAAAACTAATGATGTAGTATATGTTGGCTAACTGAACATAATAAAAAATTCTAATTATTTAGTAAAAAAAAATGTATTCACTTATTAACATGGCTTTGAAATATGTCAAACAAAACCTGAAAGTACTAAAAGGAAAAAAATTCTTTAAATCCACAATTACTGTTAGAGATTTCAAATTCTTTCTGCTGATAATTGATAGAAAGAAGTGGAGGAAAAGCCAGGAATGTTATAGAAAACCTGAACAATACTATCAAGCAGCTTGACTTAATTGATGTCTATAGATCATTCCACTTCCACAATCAGAAGAATATACATTTTTTTAAAACACACACACAAAAAAATCACATGAAATAATTTCCAAGATAGACCACATTCTGTGTTATAAATGAGCCTCAATAAATGTAAAATTTTATTGTTAAAATATTACAAATATAATTGAACACAAATGGGAGCCCACAACAAAAAGAAATCTTAAAACTAGTCTTATATTTGGAGACTTAATACTCCACTTCTAAATAAATGGATCAAAGAAATTACCACAGGGAAATTAGAAAATATTGTGAACTGAATGAAAAGAAACATAAAACATTAAAAATCTATGGGATTAAGGAAAAACAATTTTAGAGAGAAATCCAAGGCAATAAAGGCATATGTCAGAAAAGTTGAATAGATTAAAACCAATGATGTAGGTTTACATATAATAAATTGGAACAAGAATAATAAATTAACCCAGTACGAGCAGAAGGAAAGAAATAAAGATTAAGCAGAAATCAATAAAACTGTAAAGGTAAAAACAACAAAGAAAATTCATGAAACTAAGAGCTGTTTTTTTTTTAATATCAGCAAAATTGCTAAACCTCTAATCAGACTGACAAAGAAAGAAAAGAAAGAAAGAAAGAAAGAAAGAAAGAAAGAAAGAAAGAAAGAAAGAAAGAAAGAAAGAAAGAAAGAAAAAAGAATTACTAATATAAGAAATGAAAAAAAATCACTACTGATCCCACAGATATTATAAAGATAATAAAAGATTTTACTAACAACTCTATGGCCATAAACTCTAAAACATAAGTGAAATGGATCAATTCCTTGAACGAAAAACTACCAAATCTCACTAAAGAAGGAATAGATAACTTAAATAGCCCACAAATCTATCAAGTAAGTCTATTAAAACCAGTGAATCATGTGTAGTTAAAAACATTCCATGTGGGACACCTGGGTGGCTCAGTCGTTAAAGCTGAGGTCATGAGCCCAGGGTCCTGGGATCAAGCCCTAGATCAGGCTCCCTGTTCAGCGGGAAGCCTGCTTCTCCCTCTCCCACTCCCCCTGCTTGTGTTCCCTCTCTCACTGTGTGTCTCTCTCTATCAAATAAAAAAAAAACAACAACTTTTTTTTAAATTCCATGTAAGAAAACTATAGAGCCAAATGTTTTCACTGTCAAATTCTACCAAACAATTAAAAGATATAATGCCAATTGTACACAACCTCTCAGAAAATGAAGGAAAAGAACATTTCTCAACTCATTTTATGACCAGAATTACTCTAATGCCAAAACAAGACAGATATTACCAAAAAAGAAGAGAAAAAACTACAAATCAATAACCCACATGAAAATATTTGCAAAAATTCCAAACAAATATTAGCAAATTTATCCAATAATATATAAAAGTGAATGATACATCCCAACCAAGTGAGGTACATTCCAGGAATACATGACTAATTCAATATTCAAAAATCAGCCAATGTAATTCACCGCATTAACAGATGGAATAAGTAAACCCAAACAACTGGCTCTGTAAATGCAGAAAAAGCATTCAACAAATTCAATATCTATCCATAATAAAAATGATCATTAAACTAAAAATAGAAGAAAACTCTCAAACTGATGCAGCGAACTTTGAAAAATCTACAATTAAGATGATACTTCACAGTAAGACTTGAATGGCTTCCTCCTAAGATCATGAACAAGGCAAGTATATCTATTTGTTCTCACATTTCTATTAATCACAGCATTGTAGATTCTGCAAAAGTCAAGAAAAATAAATAAAAGTCATGCAACTTAAAAAGCAAGAAGTAAAAATATCTTTATTTGCACATGGCATAACTGCATAGGTAGAAATGCATAAGAAATTCATAAAAAAAGCAAAGTTGGAAGGTATAAGGCCATTTTAAAACCCTAATTTATTTCTATATACTAATAACAAACAACTGGCGATTTAAATTTCAGAACTAATGTTATTAAAATACAAATAATAATTAAAATATGAAATACTATGGATAAATTAGTTGCCTCAGTCCCAGTGCAGCAGGCCCCCACCCCCAGAAGACTGGCCCAAACCCCTGCCAACACCACATCCCTCAACCTCAGACTTTTTCTTCTTAAGGCTTTTACCCTCAAGAACCCAAGTAACTAACTTTCCTAACACAGAAAAGCAGGCACAAAACTTAGACAAAATGAGAAGACAGAAGAATTTGTCCCAAATGAAAGAACAGGAAAGGCCAAGGCCAGAGATCTAAGTGAAACAGATATAAGTAACATGCCTGATAGAGAATTTAAAATAATGATCATAAAGATACTCACTGGACTTAAGAAAAGAGTGGAAGACATGGGTGAGACCTTTAAGATGGAGATAAGAAATAATCCAGCAGAGATAAAGGACTCAATAAATGAAATAAGAAACACACTTGATGGAATAAACAGAGGGCTGGAAAAAAGCAGAGGAACAAATTAATGACGTAGAAAACAGAGTAATGGAAAGTAATCAAAATGAACAAAAGAGAGAAAAAAAGAATTATGCAAAATGAGAATAGACTTAGGGAACTCAGTGACTTCATCAAACGTAATAACATTTACATTACGGGGTCCCAGAAAAAAAAAGAGAGAGGAGAAGGGACAGAAAAGTTATTTGAAGGAATAATAGCTGAAAACTTCCCTAATCTGGGGAAGGAAACAGATATCCAGATCCAGTAGGCACAGACAACACCCAAGAAAATCAACAAAAGCAGATCCATACCAAGACATATTATAATTAGAATAGCAAAATATAATGAGAAAGAAAACTTTTTAAAAGCAGCAAGACTAAATAAGACAATTACATACAAGGGAAACCCAGAAGGCTACCTGGGGATTTTTAAGCAGAAACTTTCCAGGCCAGAAGGGAATGGCATGATATACTCACAGGCAAGAATATTCTATCTAGCTAGTCTATCATTCAGAATAGGAGAGATAAAGAGTTTCCCAGACAAACAAAAACTAAAGGAGTTCATGACCCCTAAACTAGCCCTGCAAGAAATATTAAAGGGGACTCTTTGAGTGGAAAGGAAAGACCAAAAAATGACAGTATGAAGGTAAATAACACAAAAGCAGTAAAAATAAATATTTTTGTAAATCAGCCAAAGAACTCACAAAATAAAAGGATGTAAAATATGACACCACATTCCTAAAACATGGGGAGGAGAGGTGTAAAGAATGGGTTTAAATTTAAATAACCATCAACTTAATATAGACTGCTATATGCAGAAGATGTTACATACAAACCTAATGGTAACCACAAATCAAAAATCACTAAGAAATACGCAAAGAATCCAAATATATCACTAAAGTAAACCAGCAAACCATGAAAGAGAGAAAGACAAGAAAGGATCAGAGAAAATCTTCAGAAACAACTACAAAACAAGTAATAAAATGGCAATAAATACATATCTATCAATAATCACCTTGAATGTAAATAAACACTCCAATCAAAAGATAAGGGGTGACCCAATAGATTAAAAAAACAAAACTCATTTATATGCTGCCTACAAGAAACTCAGTTTAGACTTAAAGACACCTGCAGATTGGAAGTGAGGGATGTAGATTCATTTATCATGGATGTCAAACAAAAGCCAGAGTAACAATACTTACATCCAACTTTAAAACAAGACTGTAACAAGAGACAAAGAAGTGCACTATATAATAATAAAGAGGGCAATGCAACAAGAATATATCACAACTGTAAATATTTATGCACTCAATATAGGAGCATCCAAATACATAAAACGGTTAATAACAACCATAAAGGAACTGACCAATATTAATACAATAATAGTAGGGGATTTTAACACCCCACTTACAGCAATGGACAGATCATCTAAATAGAAAATCAACAAGGAAATAATGGCTTTGAATGATACACTGGACCAGATGGATTTAACAGATATATTCAGAACATTCCATCCTAAAACAGCAGAATACACATTCTTTTCAAGTACACATGGAACATTCTCCAGAATAGATCATATACTAGTCCGCAAAACAAGCCTCAACAAATTCAAAGAGATCAAAGTCATACCACACATCTTTTCTGACCACAATGCTATGAAACTATAAGTCAACCGATAGAAAAAGTCTGGAAAGACAACAAATACATGGAGATTATACAACATGCTGTTAACCAATGAATGGGTCAATCAAAATATCAAAGAGGAAATAAAAAAGAAATGAAAATGAAAATACAATGGTCTAAAACCTTCGGGGTGCGGCAAAAGCAGTTCTAAGAGGGAAGTTTATAGCAATATAGGTCTACCTCAAGAAGCAAGAAAAATCTCAAATAAACAACTTAACCATACACCTAGAGGACCTACAGAAAGAACAACAAACAAAACCTAAAACCAGCAGAAGAAAGGAAATAATAAAGATTAGAGCAGAAATAAATTATATAGAAATGAAAACAAAAACAATAGAAGAGATCAATTAAACCAGGAGCTGCTTCTTTGAAAAAATCGATCAAATTGATAAACCTGTAGCCAGACTTATCAAGAAAAAAAGAAAAAAATTCAAATAAATAAAATCACAAATGAGAGATGAGAAATAACCAATATCACAGAAATACAAATAATTATAACAGAATATTGTGAAAAGCTATGTCAACAAACTGGACAACCTAGAAGAAATGGATAAATTCCTAGAAACATATAACCTTCTGCAACTAAAACAGGAAGAAATTGAAAATTTGAACAAACTACCAGCAAAGAAATTGAATCCATAATCAAAATACCACCCCGCCCCCCAAAAAAGTCCAGGACCAGAGAGCTTCCCAGGCAAATTCTACCAAACATTTAAACTATTCCAAAAAATAAAAAAGAAAGAAAAACCTAAATTCAGTCTATGAGGCCAGAATTACCCTGATACCAAAACAAGACACAAACACCACTGAAAAAGAGAACAACAGGCCAATATCTCTCATGAATATGTTGCAAAAGTCCTCAACAAAATATTAGCAAACCAAAACCAATTATAAAACAGAGAAGGAGACAAACTGTAAGAGACTTTTAACTATAGGAAACAAACTGAGGGTTGCTGGAGGAGAGGTGGGTGGGGCAGATGGGGTAATTAAGTGATGGGCATTAAGGAGGGCACATGATGTGATGAGCACTGGGTGTTATATGCAACTGATACATTATTGAACACTACATCTGAAACTAATGATGTACTCTATGTTGGCTAATTGAATTTAAATTAAAAAAAGAAAAAAAAGAAAAGTTGAGTAAATGCTTGCAATGAAAAAAAAAAAAAACCACAATGAGATATCACCTTACACCAGTCAGAATGGTTAAAATCAGCAACACAAGAAACAACAGTGTGAGCAAGGATGTGGAGAAAAAGGAAGCCTCTTGCACTGTTGGTGAGAATACAAACTGGTGCAACCACTGTGGAAAACAGTATGGAAGTTCCTCAAAAAGTTAAAAATAGAATTAGCTTATGATCCAGCAATCATACTACTGGATCTTTATCCAAAGAATACAAAAACACTAATTAAAAGGGATACATGCACCCTGTTTATTGCAGCATTATTTACAACAGTGAAGATATGGAAGCAGCCTAAGTGTCCATCAATTGATTAATGGAGAAAGATGTGGTATACATACAATGGAATATTATTCAGCTATAAAAAAGAATGAAATCTTCCCATTTGCAATGACATGGATGGAACTAGGGAGTATCATGCTAAACGAAATAAGTCAGTCAGAGAAAGATAAGTACCATATGATTTCACTTATATGTGGAATTTAAGAAACAAAATTAAAAAAAAAAAAACAAGCAAAGGGAAAAGAGAGAGAGAGACAAACCAAGAAATAGATTCTTAACTATAGAGAAGAAACTAATGGTTACCAGAGAGGAGGGGAATGGGGAGCTGCATTAAATAGATGATGGGGATTAGAGAGTGCACTTGTGATCCTGAAACTAATATAGCACTGTATGTTAACTAACTGGAATTAAAATAAAAACTTAAAATAATAATAAGAAGAAGGCACACATCACAATTTTTAAAAAGACAAAATATTTCAACAAACACTTCACCAAAGAAGATTTACTGATAGCAAATAAACATATCAAAAGATATTCAACACCATTAATCAACAGTGAGGTGCAAATTTAAACCACCATAAAATAGCCATTTGAATTGCTAAAATTAAAAACACCTACCATATCAAGAGTTTGTGAGGGTGTGGAACAACTGCTGGCGGAAACATAAAATAGTACAACCATTTTGTAAAATTGTCTAGCAGAAACTTACAAAATTAAACATAGAACTATGCTATGATATAGCATTTCCATTTCTAGAGACATGGAAAATTGAGGAATTAAAGCCTATTTCCACACAAAGACTTGTTTATCTGCAAATGTCCTTAGGAGATTTATTTGTTTGAGATCTTTTATTAAAAGCTAAAGGCTACAAAACAACCCAGAGGACAGCCAACAAGTGAATTAATAAGCCATGGTATAAATGACACAATAGAATGTTATTTAGTAATTTTTTAAAAAAGAAAGCCAACGATTGAAACATATAACATGGGAAATTCTCCAAATGGTTATGCTAAGTGACAGAAGCCAGATCCCTTTCCCCCATAAAAGTGTATATAATGTATGGTTCCATTTATGTTAAAGTCGAAAAAATGCCAGTTAACATATAATGATGTTAAGTAGGTGAATGTTTGGGGATAGGGTTGATGGAAGAGTTGAACTATGAAGGAGCACTCTTTTGGAGTTCATGGAAATGGTTTTTTTATTAACTGTGGTGATAGTATTGTGGGTATATAAACATGTTGAAATTTGTCAAATTATAATGTAGTTTATTAGATATCAGTTATACCTCAATCAAGCTGTTTTTTAAAAGTACATAAGGGAATCAAAGTAGGTAAAAAGAACTCTTTTTGAAGTTTGAAATTCATTTTTAGGAAATTCAGGTAGAGAGAAACCAAGCAATGAGAATGTGGCAGAGCTATATGACTCTGTAGGTGGTCGTTGCTTCTTAGTTATTCAGGATATTAATGGTGGTTGGAAACAGCATTCTTGAAGTTTATTCAAGTTGGTCCATCTCGTCAAAGTTTACCTTGCTCCATATTTATTCAATAAAACTAAGAAAAAAAAGATGCTTTTTAAAATTAAAGACCCTTATTAACGCTTCCAAGGAATTTTGGCCAGCCTAACCTGAACCATAGTCTCTGACTAGGATCCACTGTGTCATGGAATGGAGTTTTGAACTTATTCATGGGGATAATTTCCTGAAGAACTGAAATAACTGACTGTAAATTATCTGAACTCATTTGTCACTGAAACACTGCTACAAGATAAGTCTAAGATCTTTCCTACAGGTAACTACCATGGGTCTGAGTACAATTGGATGCATTGCTACTATAGAGACAGTTGCTAACAATTTGTTACATGTTTGTGAAAATCAGTAAAACATATAAAGCAGAGAAATAGAGTAATGTAAAAACCAGGTACATGGAACCACAGCTCCCTGGACTAGAGATAATTTGTTGACAAAAATTTACTTCCTAATCTCTAATCCAGAAGTAGTTAGAAACAAGTCAACTAAATGCTAATGTAACTTATCAACCTTTTCAAAACAACATAAACTACAACAGCGATAACAAATTCAAGAACAAACTCCTATTCCTAAGGCTGGGGAAACAAAGGGAAGAAGCTGGAACTTAGGGGTCCTCTGAGATGGTGCCCTGACATCAGTGGACTAGGAAGGGTGCAGTCAAACAGCTGTGGGTGCCTCTGGAAAGTTTCATTGATGCTTGTTCTGGAAATTCCTAAAGATGCTGAAGGTTGGAGCCCAGGCCTATTGCTGGGTAGATGTACTGCTGCTAGGGCTACAGTCATGAGAACAGCGGAAATATAGAGAGATAGTCCCTTTTCCCTAGTTCTACTTAACATCTTCCTCTGCTGTGTCTTACGGGCAGAAAGTAACAAGTTAGCTAAAAAAGGAACAAAGGAAATGTAACTTTCAGCAACAACAATAATATCAAAAGAGCATATTACAGAAGGGTAAATTTGGGATTAAGAGATAAAAGGTAAATAATTATCACAGAAATCTTAAGTATTGACAGGTAAGTATTAAATGGGGAGTATTGATAATGAGAATCTTGCATTAAAATTTGAAGATATTTCTAAATTAATTAACACCATGGGATCCTAGAATAGCCATAGAAGTTCCTGATTTGGGAGGTGGCAGAACTGACTCTATCAGCACCTGCTTTGCACAGTCTTACTAGTGATTCTCAAACTATGTATGACCTCTGGCCCAATGACAGATAGTGAGGGACAGTCTAGAGGGTCACAAACTAATACAAAGTACAATTTATTCCCTTGGATTTTATATTGAATGATTTACATTTATATACTTTTTATCTATCCATAAAATATTGATAATTTACATAATTAATTAGAGGAATTATTTAAAATGATCAAGAGATTGTTGACTTCAGCAAGATGGCAAAATAGATGGTTCTAACATCAGTCCCCCTCACAGTAAGAAGAACTAGCAACTATCCACAGACATTTGCCTTTATGAAGATCCTAAAACCCAGAGGTGAGGCATAATGCCAACATGGAACACAAAAACCAAGAAAACAAACGAAGAAGGAAAAGAGGAACAGATTCACTTTGACCATGTCACCCCTCCCCTAGACCAGTACAGCACCACACTAAGGAGTCTCACTGGGCCTAAAGTTTCTCCAGTGAGAAAAGGAGAATTAAGGTGGATACACAGCTTCCCCAGCATTCTGAGACAAGTAGCCCAAATAGATATTGCATCATAGGGATCACTGGGGAATCTGTTAGAGATAGAGAGGGGGATGGGACTCACAGCAACCAACACACACATTTTGGCAGACTGTGTTCCTTAACGGTAACGGCACTTGAATAAAGATCACAAAAGCAGCTTTGCTCATGTGCAGACCTGAGTCTGTGGCTCTGTCTGACCATGGAGCTTGATTGTTAGTACTGCTCAATTTGGGTCTCTAGCTGACAGGCCATCCTGGCCATACATAACCCATTCTAGAGCCCCACCTGGACAGGGAAGCAAATCACTGGCTCCATTCAATACTGGGTAATATCCTCCAGCGTTGCCAAGCCAGGAAGCCTAGCCAGAGACAGTAGGTAGCTGCACAGCATGTCTTATAGCCTACTAGGCAGAGACACAAGTCAGCAACCCCGCCCAGCCATTGAAAAAGGCTGGAACACAAAACCCCTTCCTCAGTACACAGATACTAAGGATACAAGGATCACAAGGAACCCACTTCAGCTTTGGGGTCCACATAGGCTCAAAAGGAAGGAATGAAAAAAGATATTCCATGCAAAGAGAACAAAAAAGAAAATAGGGGCAGCTATACTTGTATGAAACAAAATAGACTAAGGTAAAAAAAAAAAACTCTAACAAGAAGCAAAGAAGGTTATTATAACATAAAGAGTTTAATTCATCATGAAGATATAGCAATTAAAAATATATAAACATCCAACATCAGAGGACCTAAATATATTAAGCAAAGAGTAACAGTTCTGAAGGGAGAAATAGAAAACAATACAAAAAGAGTAGGAAACTTCAAAACCCCACTTTTTCAACAATGTATATATCCTCCAGACAAAAGATCAATATAGAAATGAAAATCTTAAACTATACTTTAGACCAAATGGAACTAACAGACATATGCAGAACATTCCATTCAACAGCAGCAGAATACATTCCTCTTAAGCACACATTTCTCCAGGATAGATGATATGTTAGTTCATGAAACAAGCCTTCACAAATATAAGAAAATTGAAGTCATGCCAAGTAACTTTTACAATCACAATGGTATGACACTAAAAATGAATAACAGGAGGAAAGCTGGAAAATTCACAAATATGTAGAGATTAACAAGCACACTCCTGAATAAGTAATGAGCCAACAAAGATTTTCATAAGGAAAATCAAAAAATATTACAAAACAAATGAAAACGGAACACAACATACCGGAACAAATATGATGCAATCAAAACAGTTCTAACAGGGAAGTTGATAACTGTAGATGCCTACACTCAAAAAAGAAAAAAGGTAGGGAAGAGAGGCAAGATGGCAGAGGAGTAGGAGACCTGGATTTCATCTGGTCTCAGGAATTCAGCTGAATAGGGATCAAACCATTCTGAACACCTACGAACTCAACAGGAGATCGAAGAAAAGAATAGCAACAACTCTCTGAACAGAGAAGCGACCACTTTCTGGAAGGTAGGACATGCAGAGAAGTGAATCCGAGGCGATATTCGGGAAGATAGACGGTGGGGGAGGGGGGCCTCCGTCGCCGCTTCTGACAAGTGATAGAGCTGCGGAGCACAAAATCAGACTTTTAGAAGTCGGCTCCACTGAGGGACGTCGCTCCAGTGGCTAAGCAGGGGGTGGAACCCTCACGGGACAGTGTGGTCTCAGGACCCTCAGGGTCACAGAAAGACCAGGGGTGCCTGAATGTGGCAGAGCTCCCAGGTATCGGAGCGGGGAAGCCGGCTACAGAGACGGAGCCGAGGCGCGGGCTCTCAGCTCGGGGTTGCCAAAAATTGTGATCAGTGACAGTTGGGCCACTGCTCCTCCAGCAGGGACCCAACAAGCGGCAGATCCCGGGAGACTCCCCTTTCTCCCCGGGGGAGGAGCGGCACGGGGGCGCGCCTTGGGGATCTGCTGGGTCTGGAGACTCCACACGGGGTTGCGTGCCAGAGATGGAGACGCTGGGTCACAGGCCAAGTGAGCGTGGAGTGCTGCTGGAGACCGGGGACATGGGAGTGACTGCTTTTCTCTGGGGGTGCATTGAGGAGCGGGTCCCCGAGTTCTCAGCTCCTCCGGGGCAGAGATTGGGAGGCTGCCATTTTCACTCTCATCCTACAAAGCTGTAGGGAAAGCTTGCAGGGAAAAAAAGCTCCTGAGAGCAAACCCTAGCAGATTGCTTAGCCCGGCCCGGCAAGGGCAGGGCAATTCCACCTACAGCAAAGACATTTGGGAACCACAGCAACAGGCCCCTCCCCCAGAAGATCAGCACAAACAGCCAGCCAAGACCAAGTTTACCCATCAATGAGAATGGGAGAACTCCAGCGCTAGAGGAATACTGCACATAGAATTCATGGCTTTTTTACCATGATTCATTAGTCTTTCAAAGATAATTTTTTTAACTGTCCTTATTTTTTAATTTTTTTTTCCTTTTTCAACCAACATCTTATCAATCCCTTTTTTAAAAAAAATTATTTTTCATTTTTAGAGTCATATTGTATTCCTTCATAGTAGTTACCCTTATTTTTGGCATAAATATATATAAGTTGTTCTCTCTTTAAAATTTTGAGATACAGTTTCTTCTAACATATCAAAATATACCCTAAATCTCTAGTGTATGGCTTTGTTCTAGTCTCCTGCCTGATCACATTCTCTCCCCCTTTTTTCTTTCTTTCTTTTTATTTTTTAATCCTCTTCATTCTTTTTTCAAACACATTCTTATCAATTCCTTTTTTAAAATTTTTTATAATTTTCATCTTTACAGTCATATTCCATCCCTTCATCATATCAACGCTTATTTTGTACATACTTAAGTCTTTCTTTAAAATTTTAGGAGGCACTTTCTCCTAACAGACCAAAATACACCCCAAATGTAGTGTGTGGCACTGATCTATGCACCAGCAGATCATATTTGATCATATTCTGTTTTTTTGTTTTGTTCTGTTTTTGTTTGTTTTTATATTTTTCTTTTTCTTTTTTTTCTCTCTTTTTTTGTTCTTTCCCTTTCTTTTCCCATGGTTTCAGGTCTTTTCTGATTTGTTTAGAGTATATTTTCTGGGGACGTTGTTAACCTGTTAGCATTTTGTTCTCTCATTCATCTATTCTCCTCTAGACAAAATGACAAGACGAAAAAAAATCACCTCAACAAAAAGAACAAGAGGTAGTACCATCTGCCAGGGACCTACTCAATATGGACATTAGTACGATGTCAGACCTAGAGTTCAGAATCATGATTTTAAAGATACTAGCTGGGCTTGAAAAAAACATGGAAGTTATTAGAGAAACCATTTCTGGAGAAATAAAAGAACGAAAATCTAACCAAGTTGAAATCAAAAAGGCTATTAATGAGGTACAATCAAAAATAGGGGCACTAACTGCAAGGATAAATGAGGCAGAAGAGAGAATCAGCGATATAGAAGACCAAATGATGGAAAATAAAGAAGCTGAGAAAAAAGAGAGATAAACAACTACTGGATCACGAGGGCAGAATTCGAGAAATAAGAAATATGATAAGATGAAATGACATTAGAATAATTGGGATCCCAGAAGAAGAAAGAGAGAGAGGGGCAGAAGGTATATTGGAGCAAATAATAGCAGAGAACTTCCCTAATGTGGGGAAGGAAACAGGCATCAAAATCCAGGAGGCACAGAGAACCACCCTCAAAATCAATAAAATAGGTCAACACCCCAACATCTAATAGTAAAACTTATGAGTCTCAGAAACAAAGAGAAAATTGTGAAAGCAGCTCGGAGAAGAGATATGTAACCTATAATGGTAGAAATATTAGATTGGCAACAGACCTATCCACAGAGACCTGGCAGGCCAGAAAGGACTGGCATGATATTTCAGAGCACTAAATGAGAAAAATATGCAGCCAAGAATACTATATCCAGCTAGGCCATAATTGAAAATAGAATGAGAGATAAAAATCTTCCAGGACAAACAAAAACTAAAGGAATTTGCAAACACAACACCAGCCCTACAAGAAATATTGAAAGGGGAACTCTAAGCAAAGAGAGAGCCTAAAAGCAGCATAGACCAGAAAGGAATACAGACAATGTACAGTAACAGTCACCTTACAGGCAATACAATGGCACTAAATTCCTATCTTTCAATACTTACCCTGAAAGTAAATGGGCTAAATGCCCCAATCAAAAGACACAGGCTATCAGACTGGATTAAAAAACAAGACTCATCGATATGCTGTCCACAAGAGACTCATTTTAAACCCAAAGACACACCCACATTGAAAGTGAGGGGGTGGAAAACCATTTACCATGCTAATGGATACCAGAAGAAAGATGGGGTAGCAATCCTTATATCAGACAAATTAGATTTTAAAACAAAGACTGTAATAAGAGATGAGGAAGGACACTATATCCTACTTAAACGGTCTATCCAACAAGAAGATCTAACAATTGTAAATATCTATGCCCCTAACATGGGATCAGCCAATTATATAAGGCAATTAATAACAAAAGCAAAGAAACACATTGCCAAAAATACAATAATAATGGGGGACTTTAACACCCCCTGACTGAAATAGACAGATCATCTAAGCAAAAGATCAACAAGGAAATAAAGACTTTAAATGACACACTGGACCAAATGGTCTTCACAGATATATTCAGAACATTCCATCCCAAAGCAACAGAATACACATTCTTCTCAAGTGCCCATGGAACATTCTCCAGAATAGATCACATCCTAGGTCACAAATCAGGTCTCAACCAGTACCAAAAGTTTGGGATCATTCCCTGCATATTTTCAGACCACAATGCTTTCATACTAGAACTCAATCAGAAGAGGAAAGTCAGAAAGAACTCAAATACATGGAGGCTAAAGAGCATGCTACTAAAGAATGAATGGGTCAACCAGGAATTAAATTAGAATTAAAAAAATTAAATTTTTTTAATTTTAATAAAATTAAAAAAAAGAATTAAAAAAATTCATGGAAACCAATGAAAATGAAAACACAACTGTTCAAAATCCTTGGGATGAAGCAAAGGCAGTCCTAAGAGGAAAGTATATAGCAATACAAGCCCTTCTCAAGAAACAAGAAAGGTCTCAAGTACACAAACTAACCCTACACCTAAAGGAGCTGGAGAAAAAACAGCAAATAAAGCCTAAACCCAGCAGGAGAAGAGAAATAATAAAGATCAGAGCAGAAATCAATGAACTAGAAACCAAAAGAGCAGTAGAACAGATCAACGAAACTAGGAACTGGTTCTTTGAAAGAATTAACAAGATTGATAAACCCCTGGCCAGACTTACCAAAAAGAAAAGAGAAATGACCAAAATCAAAAAAGCATGAATTAAAGAGGAGAGATCACAACTAACACCAAAGAAATACAAACAATTATAAGAACATACTACGAGCAACTCTATGCCAGCAAATTAGATAACCTGGAAGAAATGGATGCATTCCTAGAGATGTATCAACTACCAAAATTGAACCAGGAAGAAATAGAAAACCTAAACAGACCTATAATCACTAAGGAAATTGAAGCAGTCATCAAAAATCTCCCAACAAACAAAAGCCCAGGACCAGATGGCTTCCCAGGGGAATTCTACCAAACATTTAAGAAGAATTAATACCTATTCTCCTGAAACTGTTGCAAAAAATAGAAATGGGAGGAAAACTTCCAAACTCATTTTATGAGGCCACCATTACCTTGAACCCAAAAGCAGACAAGACCCCATCAAAACGGAGAATTACAGACCAATATCCTTGATGAATATGGATGCAAAAATTCTCACCAAAATGCTAGCCAATAGGATCCAACAGTACATTAAAAGGATTCTTCACCATGACCAAGTGGGATTCATCCCTGGGCTGCAAGGTTGGTTCAACATCGACAAATCAATCAACGTGATACAATACATTAACAAAAGAAAGAACAAAAATCTTATGATCCTCTCAATAGATGGAGAAAAAGCATTTGACAAAGTACAGCATCCTTTCTTGATCAAAACTCTTCAGAGTATAGGGATAGAGGGTACATACCTCAATATCATAAAAGCCATCTATGAAAAACTTACAGCGAGTATCATTGTCAATGGGGGAAAAACTGAGAGCTTTCCCCTTAAGGTCAGGAACATGTCAGGGATGACCACTATCACCACTGCTATTCAATATAGTATTAGAAGTCCTAGCCACAGCAATCAGACAACAAAAAGAAATCAAAGGCATCCACATCGGTAAAGAGGAAGTCAAACTCTCACTCTTTGCAGATGATATGATACTTTATGTGGAAAACCCAAAAGACTCCACCCCAAAACTGCTAGAACTCATAAAGGAATTCAGTAAAGTGGCAGGATATAAAATCAATGCACAGAAATCAGTGGCATTCCTCTACACCAACAACAAGACAGAAGAAAGAGAAATTAAGGAGACAATCCCATTTACAATTGCACCCCAAACCATAAGATACCTAGGAATAAATCTAACCAAAGAGGCAAAGGATCTGTACTCAGAAAACTATAAAATACTCAGGAAAGAAATTGAAGAAGATGCAAAGAAATGGGAAAACGTTCCATGCTCATGGATTGGAAGAACAAATATTGTGAAGATGTCAATGCTCTCTAGAGCAATCTACACATTTAATGCAATTCCCATCAAAATACCATCCACTTTTTTCAAAGAAATGGAACAAAGAATCCTAAAATTTGTATGGAACCAGAAAAGACCCCGAATAGCCAGAGGGATGTTGTAAAACAAAAGCAAAGCTGGCAGCATCACAATTCCAGACTTCCAGCTCTTTTACAAAGCTGTCATCATCAAGACAGTATGGTACTGGCACAAAAACAGACACATAGTTCAATGGAACAGAATAGAGAGCCCAGAAATGGACCCTGAACTCTATGGCCAACTCATCTTTGACAAAGCAGGAAAGAATGTCCAATGGCAAAAAGACAGTCTCTTCAACAAATGGTGTTGGGAAAATTGGACAGCCACATGCAGAAGAATGAAACTGGACCATTTCCTTACAGCACACGCAAAAATAGATTCCAAATTGTTGAAAGACCTAGATGTGAGACAGGAGTCCATCAGAATCCTTGAGAAGAACATAGGCAGAAACCTCTTCGACCTCAGCCGCAGCAACTTCTTCCTAGAAACATCGCCAAAGGCAAGGGAAGCAAGGGCAAAAATGAACTATTGGGACTTCATCAAGATAAAAAACTTTTGCACAGCAAAGGAAACAGTCAACAAAACCAAAAGACAACCAAAAGCATGGGAGAAGATATTTGCAAATGACATATCAGATAAAGGGCTAGTCTCCAAAATCTATAAAGAACTTATCAAACTCAACACCCAAAGAACAAATAATCCAATCAAGAAATGGGCAGAGGACATGAGCAGACATTTTTCCAAAGAAAACTTCCAAATGGCCAGCAGACACATGAAAAAGTGCTCAACATCGCTCGGCATCAGCAAAATCCAAATCAAAACCTCAATGAGATGCCACCTCACACCAGTCAGAATGGCTAAAATTAATAATTCAGGAAACGACAGATGTTGGAGGGGATGCGGAGAAAGGGAAAACCTCCTACACTGTTGTTGGGAATGCAAGCTGGTGCAACCACTCTGGAAAACAGTGTGGAGGTTCCTCAAAAAGTTGAAAATAGAGCTACCATACGATCCAGCAATTGTGCTACTAGGTATTTACCACAAAGATACAAATGTAGGGATCTGAAGGGGTATGTGCACCCCAATGTTTATAGCAGAAATGTCCACAATAGCCAAACTGTGGGAAGAGCCAAGATGTTCATTGACAGATGAATGGATAAAGAAGAAGTGGTATATATACACAATGGAATATCATGCAGCCATCAAAAGGAATGAGATCTTGACATTTGCAACAACATGGATGGAACTGGAGGGTGTTATGCTGAGTGAAAAAAGTCAATCATAGAAAGACATGTATCATATGACCTCACTGACATGAGGAATTCTTAATCTCAGGAAACAAACTGAGGGTGTCTGGAGTGGTGGGGGGTGGGAGATATGGGGTGGCTGGGTGATAGACATGGGGGAGTGTATGTGCTATGGTGAGCTCTGTGAATTGTGCAAGACTGTTGAATCACAGATCTGTACCTCTGAAACAAATAATGCAATATATGGAAGAAAATAAAAAAGAAGAAGATAGCAGGAGGGGAAGAATGAAGGGGGGTAAATCGGAGGGGGAGACGAGCCATGAGAGATGATGGACTCTGAAAAACAAACTGAGGGTTCTAGAGGGGTGGGGGTTGGAGGTATGGGTTAGCCTGGTTATGCGTATTAAAGAGGGCATATTCTGCCTAAAGCACTGGGTGTTATGCACAAACAATGAATCATGGAACACTACATCACAAACTAATGATGTAATGTATGGTGATTAACATAACAATAAAAAAAACTTAAAGAAAAAAGGGGGAAAGAAAATAAAAGAATTAAAAAATAAACAAACAAACAAAAAACCCTATCTTTATATCTCAAGGAAGTGGAAGGGAAAAAAAGAACTGCCCTAAGTTAGGAGAAGAAAGGAAATAATAAAGAGCAGAGCAGAAATAAATGAAATAGAGATAAGAAAAACAATAGGCAACATCAACAAAACTAAGAGCTTGTATTTTGTGGGGTTTTTGGTGGGGGGAAATAACAAACTAGGCCAATGTTTAGCTAGACTAACGAAATTGAGAGAGAGAGAGACAGGACTCAAAATCAGAAATGAAAGAGAAGACATTATGACTAATACCTCAGAAAAACAAAGACTCATAGGAGACTACGAAGACCAATTTTATGCCAACAAATTGGATAACCAGGAAGGAATGGATAAACTCCTAGAACATATAACCTACCAACACTGAGTCAGAAAGAAAGATAATACCTAAACAGAAGCATCATGAGAAAGGAGATTGAATCAGTGATCAAAAATCTCGCAACAAAGAAAAGCCCAGAAACAGATAATTTCCTTGGTGAATTGTACCAAATATTTAAAGAACTATAAACCTTCTCAACCTCTTCCAAAAATTGAAAAGGAGGGATACTCCCAAACTTACTTATGAGACCAGCATTACCTTGATACCAAATCCAGATAAGGGCACTACAAAAAAGGAAAACTAAAAGCCAATAACCCTGATAAATATAAATGCAAAAATTTTTAACAAAATACTAGCAAAGTGAATTTAATAGCACACTGAAGAGATCATACACCATGATCAGGCTGGATTTATCCCTGGAATGCAAGGATAATTCACCATACAGAAATCAATGTGATACATCATATTAATTGAAAGATGAAAATCATATGATTCACAATAGTTTGTCCAACATTTTTTCATGATAAAACCTCTCAACAAATTGAGTATAGAAGGATCTACCTCAATATAATAAAGTCTGTATATGACAAGACCATAGCTAACATTATACTCAATGGTTAAAGGTTGAATGCTTTTTCTCTAAGATCAGGAACAAGGCAAGGATGTTCACTATCACCACGCCTGTTCAACATAGTATTGGAAATACTAACCTAAGCAATTAGTCAAGAAAAATAGATAAAAAGGCATCAAAATCATAAAGAAAGAAGTAAAATCATCTTTGTAGATAATCTTATTTATAGAAAAATCCTAAAGTTTCCATAAAAAACTAAAAAAATGTTAGAACTACAATAAATTTAATAAACTAGCAGTATGCAAGACTGACATATAGAAATCAGTTACATTTCTACACACTAACAATAAAGTATCTAAAAAATAAAGAAAACAACTCTATTCACAATAACTTCAAAAACAATAAAATAATTAGGAATAAATATAACCAAGGAGGTGAAAGATCTGTACACCAAAAACTGTAAGACTTTGATGAAAAAAATTAAAGAAGACACAAATGAATGGAAAAGTATCTCTTATTTATGGATCAGAAGAATTAATATTTTTGACATGTCCATACCACACAAAGCCATCTATAGATTCAAAGAAATCCCTATCAAAATTCCAATGGCACTTTTTAAAAACAATAGAAAAACAATCCTAGAGTTTCAATGGAACCATAAAAGAGCCTAAATAAACAAAGCAATCCTAAGAAAGAAGTACAAAGCTGGAGGTGTTATACATCCTGATTTCAAACTATACTACAAAGCTACAGTAATCAAAATAGTGTGGTACTGACAGAAAAAAGACAAATCAATTTAACAGACTCAAGATCCCAAAGTAGAACCCTCACATATATACAGTCAATTAATATTTGATAAAAGAGCCAAGACTACTCAATGGTGAAAGGATAATCTCTTTAACAAATGATGCTGGGATAATTGGATAATGACACACAGTAGAAAGAAAATGAAGTCTTATTTTACTCCATACACAAAAAGTAACTCAAAATGGATTAAGCTTAAACATACAATTTAAAACTATAAAACTGGAGGAGTAGCAAGATGGTGAAGGAGTAGGAGACCTAAATTTCTTCTGGTCCCACGAATTCAGCTAGATAGGTATCAAACCATTCTGATCACCTAGAAACACAACAGGAGATTGAAGAAAAGAATAGCAGCAACTCTCTGAACAGAAAAGCGACCTCTTTCTGGAAGGGTCATATTCTATCCCTTCATTGTAGTTAACCTTATTTCTTGTGTAAATATATATACACATATATATAATCTGTTCTCTCTTTAAAATTTTGGGATACAGTTTCTTCTAACAGACCAAAATATAACCTAAATCTCTAGTGTACGGCTTTGTTTTAGTATCCTACCTGATCACATTCTCTCCCTTTTTTTTTAATTTCTCTTCTTTCTCTTTTCAACCAACTTCTTGTCTTATCAATTCCTTTTAATAAAATATTTTATAATTTTCATCTTTACACTCATATTCCATCCCTTCATTTATTTACCCATATTTTGTACATATATAAGTTTTTATTTCTTAAAAATTTTGGGTGGCACTTTCTTCTAACAGACCAAAATAAGCCCCAAATCTAGTGTATGGCACTGATCTATTCACCAGCCTGATCATATTCTTTTTTTTTCTTTCTTTCCCTTTCTTTTCCCCCTGGTTTTGGGTCTCCTCTAATTTGTTTAGTGTATATTTTTCTGGTGTCATTGTTACCCTGTTACCATTTTGTTCTCTCATTCATCTATTCTCCTCTGGACAAAATGACAAGATGGAAAAACTCACTTCAAAAAAAAGAACAAGAGGCAGTACCAACTGCCAGGGACCTAATCAATATGGGCATTAGTAAGGTGTCAGAACTAGAGTACAGAATGACAATTATAAAGATACTAGCTGGGCTTGAAAAAAGCATGGAAGATACTAGAGAATCCCTTTCTGGAGAAATAAAAGAACTAAAGTCTAACTAAGTCGAAATCAAAAAGGCTATTAATGAGGTGCAATCAAAAATGGAGGCTCTAACTGCTAGGATAAATGAGGCAGAAGAGAGAATTAGTGATACAGAAGACCAAATGATGGAGAATAAAGAAGCTGAGAAAAAGAGAGATAAATAACTACTGGATCACGGGGGCGGAATTTGAGAGATAAGTGATACCATAAGATGAAACAATATTAGAATAATTGGGATCCCAGAAGAAGAAGAGAGGGGCAGAAGGCATATTTGAGCAAATTAAAGCAGAGAACTTCCCTAATGTGGGGAAGGAAACAGGCATCAAAATCCAGGAGGCACAGAGAACCACCCTCAAAATCAATAAAAACAGGTCAACACCCCTACATCTAATAGTAAAACACACAAATCTCAGAGACAAAGAGAAAATCCTGAAAGCAGCTCGGAACAAGAGGTCTGTAACCAACAATGGTAGAAACATTAGATTGGCAGCAGACCTATCCACAGAGACCTGGAAGGCCAAAAAGGACTGGCATGATATATTCAGAGCACTAAATAAGAAAAATATGCAGCCAAAAATACTATATCCTGCTAGGCTGTCATTGAAAATAGAAGGGGAGATAAAAAGCTTCCAGGACAAACAAAAACAAAAAGAATTTGCAAACACCAAACCAGCCCCACAAGAAATATTGAAAAGGGTCCTCTAAGCAAAGACAGAGTCTAAAAGTAACATAGATCAAAAAGGAATACAGACAATATACACTAACAGTCACCTTACAGGAAATACAATGGCACTACATTCATATCTTTCCATAGTTACCCTGAATGTAAATGGACTAAATGCCGCAATCAAAAGAATCAGTGTGTCAGATTCTTTTAGTATTATTATTATTATTATTATTATTATATTATGTTAATCACCATACATTACATCATTAG
>NW_027397066.1:157709123-157784768 GCF_003265705.2 Callorhinus ursinus
ATCTTCTTTATCCATTCATCTGTCAATGGACATCTTGGCTCTTTCCACAGTTTGGCTATTGTGGATATTGCTCTTATAAACATCGGGGTGCATGTACCCCTTCGGATCCCTACATTTGTATCTTTGGGGTAAATACCCAGTAGCGCAATTGCTGGGTCATATGGTAGCTCTATTTTCAACTTTTTGAGGAACCTCCATACTGTTTTCCAGAGTGGCTGCCCCAGCTTGCATTCTCACCAATAGTGTAGGACGGTTCCCTTTCTCCGCAATCCCGTCAACATCTGTCGTTTCCTACCTTGTTAATTTTAGCCATTCTGATTGGTGTGAGGTGGAATCTCATTGAGGTTTTGATTTGGATTTTGCTGATGCCGAGCGATGTTGAGCACTTTTTCATGTGTCTGTTGGCCATTTGGTTGTCTTCTTTGGAAAAATGTCTGTTCATGTCTTCTGCCCATTTCTTGATTGGATCATTTGTTCTTTGGGTGTTGAGTTTAAGAAGTTCTTTATAGATTATGAATACTAGCCCTTTATCTGGTATGTCATTTGCAAATTTCTTCTCCCATTCTGTCGGTTGTCTTTTGGTTTTGTTGACTTTCTTTTGCTGTGTAAAAGCTTTTTATCTTGAAGTCCCAATAGTTCATTTTTGCCGTTGTTTCCCTTGCCTTTGGCGATGTTTCTAGGAAGAAGTTGCTGTGGCTGAGGTTGAAGAAGTTTCTGCCTGTGTTCTTCTCTAGGATTTTGATGGATTCCTGTCTCACATCTAGGTCTTTCAACCATTTGGAGTCTATTTTTGTGTGTGGTGTAAGGAAATGGTCTAGTTTCATTCTTCTGCATGTGGCTGTCCAATTTTCCCAATACCGTTTGTTGAAGAGACTGATTTTTTCCATTAAACATTCATTCCTACTTTGTTGAAGATTAGTTGACCATAGAGTTGGGGGTCCATTTCTGGGCTCTCTATTCTGTTCCATTGATCTATGTGTTTGTTTTTGTGCCAGTACCATACTGTCTTCTTTTTTTATGTTATGTTAATCATCATACATTATATCATTACTTTTTGATGCAGTGTTCCATGATTCATTATTTGTGTATAACACCCAGTGCTCCACGCTACCTAGAGCAATCTACACATTTAAAGCAATCTCTGTCATAATACCAACCACTTTTTTCAAAGAAATGGAACAAATAATCTTAAAATTTGTATGGAAACAGAAAAGACCCCGAATAGCTAGAGGAATGCTGAAAAAGAAAAGCAAAGCTGGCAGCATCACAATTCTGGACTTCAAGCTCTATTACAAAGCTGTCATCATCAAGACAGTACGGTACTGGCACAAAAACAGACACATAGAACAGTGGAACAGGATAGAGAGTCCAGAAATGGACCCTCAAGTCTATGGTCAACTCATCTTTGACAAAGAAGGAAAGAATGTCCAATGAAAAAAGACAGTCTCTTCAACATGTGGTGTTGGGAAAATTGGACAGCCACATGCAGAAGAATGAAACTGGACCATTTCCTTACACCACACACAAAAATAGACTCAAAATTGTTGAAAGACCTAAATGTGAGACAGGAATCCATCAAAATCCTAGAGAAGAACACAGGCAGAAACTTCTTCAACCTCAGCCACAGCAACTTCCCCCTAGAAACATCGCCAAAGGCAAGGGAAGCAAGGGCAAAAATGAACTCTTGGGACTTCATCAAGATAAAAGCTTTTGCACAGCAAAAGAAACAGTCAACAAAACCAAAAGACAACCAAAAGAATGGGAGAAGATATTTGCAAATGACATCAGATAAAGGGCTGGTATCGAAAATCTATAAAAAACTTATTAAACTCAACAACCGAAGAACAAGTGATCCAATCAATAAATGGCCAGAAATCACGAACAGACATTTTTCCAAAGAAAACATTCAAATGGCCAGCAGACCCATGAAAAAGTGCTCAACATCACTCGGCATCAGGGAAATCCAAATCAAAACCTCAATGAGATACCACCTCACACCAATCAGAATGGCTAAAATTAATAAGTTGGGAAGCGACAGATGTTGGCGGGGATGTGGAGAAAGGGGAACCCTCCTACACTGTTGGTGGGAATGCAAGCTGGTGCAGCCACTCTGGAAAACAGTATGGAGGTTCCTCAAAAAGTTGAAAATAGAGCTACCATATGACCTAGCAATTGCGCTACTGGGTATTTATCCCAAAGATACAAATGTAGGGATCCGAAGGGGTATGTGCACTCTGATGTTTATAAAAGCAATGTCCTCAATAGCCAAACTATGGAAAGAGCCAAGATGTTCATCAACAGATGAATGGATAAAGAAGATGTGGTATAATAAGTCAATCAGATAAATACATGTATCATATGACCTCACTGATATAAGGAATTCTTAATCTCAAGAAACAAACTGAGGGTTGCTGGAGTGGTGGGGGTGGGAGGGATAGGGTGGCTGGATGATGGACATTGGGGAGGGTATGTGCTACAATGAGTGCTGTGAATTGTGTAAGACTGTTGAATCACAGACCTGTACCTCTGAAACAAATAATACATTATATGTTAAAAGAAAAAAGATAGTAGGAAGGGAAAAATGAAGAGGGGGAAATCAGAGGGGGTGATGAACCATGAGAGACTATGGACTCTGAGAAACAAACAGGGTTTGGGGGGGCATGGGGGGATGGATATTAAGAAGGGTATGCATTGAATGGATCACTGGGTGTTATACACAAACAATGAACCATGGAACACTACATCAAAAACTAATGATGGAATGTATGGTGACTAACATAACATAATAAAATTAAAAAACAAAAAAAATAAAACAAAAAATACTATAAAAATTCTACAGAAAAATATAGGGAAGAAGCCCTTTTATTTATTTTATTTATTTTGGGAGGAGGGGGAAGAGAAGGTGGATAGGAGACAGTGGTACAAGACCTTTAAAATAAATCTTGAAAAACAGTAATTTTAAGTCCTAAAATCTTTCAGAAACAAGACTCCTTTCAGATCCAGGAGTCTTTTAGAAAGTCAGCCTCAGCAGCAAGGGAAATTCAAGAATTCACTGTGTGCCTAGTATACTGGATAGTTTCCGTAGCTTGTGGAAGCTTTTTCATTTCCTTGCTGTGCTGGTTCAATGCATCTAACTAGATTTTGGCTTTAAAATTCCTGCCTCGTACTGAAGAACCCTGCTGAGCCTTGAGATCTATCTTCATATCCAGCTGGGTTGAATATTGCTTAGACTCTCTACTAAGCTGTCCTATGAGTACCTCTTTCCAGAAAGTTGGCCCCTGCTTCCTAAAATTGTAGCTTCTCTCTGATGCTACTCCAAACCTTCTAAGTACCTGGAAACCAATGCTGTCATCTACCCAAATAAAAGTATTACTAATACCATAAATGTCTTATTGTCATATATCTCAGGTTAGATTTTGCCACCTTGGATATCTACTCCAGCCAGGATAAAAGTACACATTTGTCATGATTCTGTGTTGACTCTACATTGGAAAAAGATGGATAACCTTTAGAGGCCATTCCTGTAACCTTATAAATGTCCCTGCCCTTTCTCTACCTAATCTTTTTTTTTTCTTTTCCTTTCACTGGTCAATAACAAGCTTCCAGAATAGCTTGAGATTAAGATGATTTATGTATGTAACATTCTATTAATCCCTTCTTTCTCTCATCTCAGATATTCACCAACTGTCTTCTGACATCATTATAATTTTATAATTATTACTGTGATGGGAAAATGTTCCCTGGCTATAAAGTAGTCATTTAGCTCCCCAGATTAAAAAAAAAAAAAAAATCTGTCACAGGGAGGTCTGAATAGCATAATATGTTGAACACACTGCTTCCAAAGTTTAGAAATTATAAAACCAAGTCTTGAAGTTCAGAGACATTTTTTTAAAGATCCAACCTACCCCATGACCCTTTTACATTACCACACGGTTCTGGTTCATTATCCTAATCTTGAGGGAGCTATTTTTCTAAGCAGGGGAAAAATACAGTCCAAGGATAAAGACATGTTAGTGTACTGATTGAGTTCCTTTGTTGCTTACTATTAAACACCCCAAATTACTGGATGGAGGCAAACAACTTCTGATAGAGCTTGAGAACAGAGCTACTAGTGTTCCAAATTTTCCATTGAGTTTTTCCTTTGTTATATGAGTAACTTTATATTGCCATACACTTTTGCATAGAGGTGTATACTGTAATCTAGTGACTTGCATTCATCAACACAGTGCTAGGTATCCTGACAAAATGATTTTCTGCTCAAGAGAAAAAAAAATCTACCCAGAAAAAAAAATTTTGACATTTGTGACTTTCAATTCCCTGATAATATGATTATGAAGAAGTAGCCAGATGGATGAGAAACCCCAATATTTTCATAATTTCTTTGTCTTCCAAATGTTTCAATTCTGTTATTCAAGTTTTGATAATTTTACAAGGGATCAGGCCATAGACTAACCAAAAACTTTACTCACTGCATAGATTTATTCTAAGGACAACCTAGGTTCATCTCTCAATACTCAATTTTTAGGGTAGACAGAGAATGTAAGGGAGAGCTGTGAATTCTTGATCTCATCCCCAGCCTATGTTAATCTTAACTATGATCAAGCAGATGACCCCATCATTGAGTTCAAACACTAGCTTTTACTAAACCAAGCATTTGAGGATATGGGCACCCTCCCAGGGCCAACACGTGTAAAGTGTTTGATCCTGGGGCTAAGGCTAGCATAGCAACAGCTCATTGAACAAAAATCTTCTTTGGCATGGTGTTAAGGAAAAACTACTTCCAGGCATCAGATAGTGACTGGACTGGATTTTTTTTTCTTCTAAGAATCCTGGTTTCTTATGAAATCTCAGAAAGATAGTGACAGTGTTCCTAACTAAAATGATCAGGGTAAAAGGGAAATTGCTGCTTCATCATATTTTCTCATATTACTTTAACATAGCACTTTCTGGCTGAAATCAAGAATCCCAAATTGTGCTTTTTTTAATCTGAAAGGATGGGGGCAATAGCATCACCTGTAATTGTTCTGAGAATCTAGCAAAGTAAAATATTCATAAATGTCCCTGCCACTGCATCTAGCATCTAATGTAAGCTCCCAAACATTTCAAATTAGGAGTTAGAGAGACACAGTTTATTTCAATGAAGGTAGTACTTTTGCTTGATTTCACTCTCTGCTGTTGACCCAGTTTCTCACTGCTCAAGATGCCTACCTTCCACCATAAAGCTCAGCCTCTCCCTGGTTCCCAGAGTATCCTCAGTTCCCTGGCCATTTACAATGACTGCATGCTCCCGTTCACTTAATTAGGCTTTGGTTTTAGCCTTCTCTGCAAGTCCCTATTCCAATCCCTGTCTATTCATCCCTTTCCTATTTGAGGACCATGGTCCTTTCTTGTCCCTGCCAGGTTCTGCCCCTATCACCTTATGAACTTGAGTCCTCCCTCACTCTCCGGGCCAACCTAGAGTCTAAGTCCTAGCTATCCATGGACTTACACCTTCACCTTCTGTCCATTTTACATTGTTTTTATAAAAGTCAAAGAGGAGAAAAGAAACACTTTAAAGAATTCTGATGCTTGATTCTGGCCCCAGATCAAGGAGAATCATTTTTCTTTATATCCTTACCCAGCCTCATTGATCTGAGGTCACCAAGGCCTAAGGTCAAGAAGAAAAGAGGCTCAATTTGGACCCGGGTGGGAATGATGATAAAAGGAAACATGTGGCTTAAGACGACGGCAATTCCATACGTGAGAGGCCTCATCTCTGGAAAGAAGAGTGAACTGTTAATGAGAAAGAGATGGAAGGAGATGATGGGATAGAGAAACACTACCAATTCGCTGTCCAAAATGTCCTCTGTATGGATTGTGAAAGGTAAATTGAGCCATTACACAAGAATGAAGTATGTCACCCTTCTAGATTCCTTATAGAGATGGATTTCCCTTGAAGTTGATACAAAAAAAAAAAAAAGCCCCACTTGCATAGCCCTTTCCAAGCCTTGCTTTCTTTTATTCCATGGACATGGGGAGGAAGCAGTAGTCATAGCTTGGCACCAAAGGCTGCTGGGGGTCACCCTCTGTGCCCTGGTAGTGTTCCCAGGGGCCAGTGCCAATCCCACATCCTCTCTACTTCCACCCACAAGCTGTCTCTGTTAGACATCAGCCAAGTGACCAGACCATCTATGTTACCCCTCAAAGGAATTGTTGAAGGAATTGATAGGAACCTTAACAATAGAACAGACTTCGAACAGGCAGAGGGAAGGGAAAGGGACATGAACAGTGTGAACCCAGCTTCTGTGGCAGGAATCATGCACAGGGATACAGAAAAGCTGGGTTGCTGGAGGGGAGCAGGGTGGGGGGATAGGGTAACTGGGTAATGGGCATTAAGGAGGGTACATGATGTAATGAACATTGAGTAGTATAGAAGACTGATGAATCACTGACCTCTACCTCTGAAACCAACAATACATTATATGTTAATTGAACTTAAATAAAAATAAATAAATTTTTAAAAAAGCAGGCTGAAGTGCTGCCAGGGTTTGCCTCTAAGTAAGAAAATGTGAAGGAAGTTGTACAGGTGGCTGTGCCAATAATCAGTTATATAGCTAACTTGAACTTTTCTAAACTACCAATTATAAAAAATGAATTTTGAGCAACCATGCCAGAGGAAACACTAAATTTTTCTATCTTTCTGTAGAAAATATATTACAAAACTATTTTCTTTCTTTTTTTAAAGATTTTTTATTCATTTTGAGAGAGGGAGAGCAGGGGGAAGGACAGAGGGTGAAAGAGAATCTCAAGCAGACTCCATGCTGAGCATGGAGCCCGACATGGGGCCCATTCTCACAACCCTGAGACCATGACCTGAGCTAAAATCAAGAGTTGGATGCTTAGCTGACTGAGCCACCCAGGCACCCCCAAAATCGTTTTCTAATAGCCACTGGTATACACAGATATGTCCATAGAGACATATAGTTGAGTACAAATAGTGCTGAAGAAATAATTCTACAGACCCTGTGAAAATTAAATTCTAAACCAATGTCATTTTAAAACTTTCTGTAAAAGTACCAAGAGAGTAAAGAGAGAGACAGAAACAGAGAGACAAAAAGAGATGGAGACATAGACAGAGAGACAGAAAAAGAGAGGAAATATAATTGGAATGGATTTAAGGTTAATAATCTAAGTCCTAGGTTCCCTACAAGCTATGTGACCTTAGAGCAAGTCTTCTGACCTCTCTGAGCCTTAATTTTAACAATTTCAAAATCAAATAACAATCATTTCACATACAGCTTGTCATAAAAAAAAATAGCCATTATCACTGTTTGGCACAGCCCCTGTGATACATTAAACAAAACAATATTTCCCCCAATTTGCTAGCTCACATGCGCTGCCCACCCCTGTCTATAAGGGAGGCTTAGGTATAGGACTTTATAGCTTTCATGCTGCCCCCATCCAATAAAACTCTGAACTGTATTAGTAAAGGTGAGGGTAGAATTGGTATTAGGTCAGAAATTAGTAGCTGCTGCCTCATATACAAACTGAGGGAAATATAAGATAAATAAATCAGTTTTGTTGTATTAGTGGGGTGAAAAGCAAAATGTTCATGCTTCTCCCTCTAATTTTTGTATCCATTAAACTATATGCAAACAAATTTAAACAGACACGTAGAATACATAGTGGAAAAAATAAATCTGTCCAAAAATGTGGGCATCTGGATTATCTATCAATTACTGCGTGACCTTGGACATCTAACTTCTAACCTACTGTTTTCTTATATGTAAGATGTGAATTAGGCCATCAACCACACTAATTTTACACATTGGCTATTACATGAAATCAAGTATGTGAAAGTGATTTATAAACTGTAAAATTTGATAGACATAGTAAAGAATGTCGTGGGCATTCAGAATAGGAAGATATTGCTCTTAGCTAGAATGACCAGGAATAGCAGAGTTGTGGTGTTGAGCTGATAAATGACTGCATTGATGGAAGCCATATTACCCAGTGTTTAAGAGCAGTTTCAGGGATCTCTGGGACCTCTGTTTCAATTCCAGCTTTGCCACTTAGCTGTGATTTTGAGCAAGCTACTTAATCTCTGTAATGTGTCATTTTTTCATCTATAACATTACCTAAAACAGAGACTATCTCATATTGTTCAAATTAAGTGAAATAAGAGAGAAAAAATTTTTAGCAAAGAGATTGGAATATTGCAGGTACTTAGAAAATGAAAGCAGTGATGATGGTGGTGGTGATGATGATGGTGATGATATAGTGATGATGATGGTAGTAATGATGGTGATGATGAAAGGAGGCACATATACGCAAATTCATGCAGAAGAGAAAAGCACATTTCCTGTCCTGTAATTCCCAGAGAAATAAGAGTTCTCAGGAGTAAAATATTAATATTTAGCACCATGGACAGAAGAATATACGCTCTGACTCTGCTCAACGAAAAATCTTGGTAATTTCAATCTATATAAAGAAGAACATACCAGGTAACTTGTAAAATGTTTTTTTTGTTGTTGTTGTTGTTAGCATCTTTAGCCTTTCATATGTGGTATACATATATACACACATTATTCCACAAATAGTTTTAAAGCAACCTCTGTGGACCAAGCACTATGCTAGGGGCACATGATTCAAAAAGACAGACAGTTTCTTCTCCCACAGAGCTTGTAGTCTAACTGGAAAGACACACAATGAAACAACTAATTATAATAAAATGCAGTAAGCATCAGAGCAAAAGTTCATGATGCTATAGGGACATATATGAGAGGGATTTTAGCAGAGGACAAAAAGATCTCCCTAAAGTAATAAAGTTTGCACATATTCTTAAAATTGGTCAAGTAAGAAACAGAGGAAGCATTTTCCTGGCAGAGAAAATAATGCATGTGAAAGTGTCTTGAGTGAGAGAGCCAGGGGACCTTGGAATAAGGGAAGGGCATGTGAAAAGGTAGCAAAGACGAAGAACATGGGATCATCCCAGGAATGCTAAGAAGTCTTTACTTTTTCCCAAAGATTATAGAAAACCATTGAAACACATAAGAAGAGCCATTGTCAGAACTATAATTATGATCACTTGGATTGATACCTCTTCCACATTTTAAAAATCAAAAATTTACAAATTCCAGCTCCCAACTTGTGATGCTCTCCTAATCAAAACTCTCCAGTAGCTCCCCACTGTACACTGAATAAAATCTACCTCCTTACTTGATGTTCAAGGCTTTTCACTATCTGGCCTCAAATACCTTGTGAGACCTATTTCCCTCTACTCCTTTTAATACATTCCATAATTCAACTGATCATTTCCAGAATTTGGCCTGGGCTTTCCTATTTTGCTTTTGATGTTACTATTAAATGAGAGTAGGAGATTCTTCCACTTTCTTTTCACTTGCCTGTATCATTCAGGGTCCCATCCCAATGCCTTCTTTCCTCTAAAGTCTTTCTTAATTCCCTGAGGTGGTATTATGAATTTTCCACAAAACTTCAATACTTCTTGTCTTTTACCTTTTCCTACTAAATACTTGCATTATATATGTTTATGTCATATATATTTTAATCTCAAATATAAGACACTGGAAAGCAAACAAGCTTTGTCAATTTTCATGTCTTCTGCAGGTCTAGAGCCTGTTCCTGAACTATGGAAGAAGCACAATTAATTAGTGAATGATTGGATGGATTTACCACAAAAATGTCTCTGTTTCTAAGCTATAAATGTCATTGTAATTTATGATTTCAAGATCTCAGAACCTTGTAATCAATTTTCTGTATTATGAAATGTCACAAAATACTTGAATTTATGTCTCTTTTTAGAATATTTATGAGTTAATTAAATAATGAAGGAAGACTAAGCCTGAGAGCTTGGATTATTGTGAGAAGTAATTGAGAAACTGAAGCACTTTAAAAAATACTAAGTGTTTCCAGTTATAAGATAACTAAGTCACAGAGATGAAAAGTACAGCATAGGAAATATAGTCAATAAAAAAGTACTCAGCACTATATAAATATGAAAACTTGATTAGACATCTAAAAATTATTTTAACATCAATTCTTGTATTGATTTTTGGTTGCCTGGTAAGGGTACCTATAAATAGATTTATGCAGTAAGTCTGTCCCAGTTAAATCACATGTACATCTTTCTATTGTTATTAATTGGATAACATACAAATTGAGACTTAGAAAATGAAAAGAACATGAGACCTTGAGTCAGTAAAATTGATTTGAATAATGAACCTAAGAATTACTTGTTACTTACATGATGTTGGGCAAGTAATTAAACTCTCTGGGCTTCAATTTTCCCATAATGTGGATGATAAATTCACTACCTTATACAGTAGAAAGAACTAAGATAGGTAATGAATATAATAGTGTTTTTGTAAACAGCATTTTTTGTGAATGTTAAGTTTATTATTTACATTGATCTAAATAACAATGAAGGTCATAATGTAAATAAACTATGTTACAAATACTGTATCAAAAGTAGAAAATAGGAGCACCTGAGTGGCTCAGTAGGTTAAGCATCTGCCTTTGGCTCAGGTCATGATCTCAGGGTCCTGGGATCAAGCCCCACAGTGGGCTCACTGCTCACGGAGAGCCTGCTTCTCCCTCTCCTTCCCACTTGTGCTCTTTCTCGCTATCTCTCTCTCTCTCTCAAATGAATAAATAAAATCTTTTAAAAAAAGAGGAAGCACTTAAAAAAAAGTAGAAAATATCTCCCTCTAAGCTATCTGTTGTGTAAAACAAGGTCTTCATATCCTGGTTCTGCTTATTAAAAAGCACTGCTGGCATGCCTGAAGTGGTTTCTAAGGTTGGGATGGGCTTAAATGCTTCTTCATAAGAAAAGTAGAAAGTATGGTTATATCAGAGACACCAAATAAATATCTCTCATAGTAGATTTCAGTCTAACCATGAAATTTCCACCAATATTACATTAGTCAAAACTCTATTGTATATTCCAACTTGTATTTAACACTCTGATTTTAGAGACCTGACATAAGCAAACTAGTTGGGATACATTTTATTCTATAAATATTAATTGAAAGCCAACTTGGGTCCTCTTGACTATACTAGATACCTGAGAAACAATAAGGTATGGTTCTTATTCTTAAGAATCTCACAAAGACAAAAATGTATAATACATCCTGCCAAGTGTCAAAATAAAGATCTGCATGGAGCACTATGAGTAGGAAGCAAGACCAACTCTGGAGGTAGAATGCGAAAAGCTCCAAAATATGGCAAAACATTTGCTATAGCTTAAAAAATAAATAGCAATTTCCTAGACAAATGGACAAAAAAAATAGGTGGAAGGGATCCCAGACCAAAGAAATAGCATGTGGAATTAAATCCTAACATATTGAAGGACATGGAAATACTTTGAAATCCTTTCCTGCTACTTCCTTTTCTAACAAGTGTGGGAAGATACTAGGTTGGTGTTTATGGCATAGTAGACATAGTTCTCTTTCATCTTTCATTTTATTTAATGTCCAGCTTTTAAATCTCCCCACTACCCTTAAAAGGGAGAATGACTCAGTATGACTGATGCTGACACATCTGATTTGCTTTAATAACAAGATAATTACTATAACCACTTATTAATTAACTATATTACATTTAAACTTTACATGTGCAACAGGGTATCAAATGGGATATTTTCCCAACATGTTAATTTGGGCTAGAGCCAGAAGCCTGAAACCAGATGGTGATGAGTACTTAAATTCTAAAGAGAGATATCAGAAGATCTAACAGGTGGTCCAGCAAACAGGCTCAGCTAACCTTGAGCCACCTAGGGGGCATAAAAAACCAGGGATGCTTGATGACTGAAGGGAAGATGCTGGAAAGTACATGTTTCTTTAGCAAGAGCATCTCAAGATGCCATATTTTCCCTCCCCTTACCCCATTCAAATAAACTAGGTTTCAGAAATCTTGACATGTATCCTCTAAAGTTTGGGGGAGAATTGGTCTGGTATCTAACTTACATCCACCACCCCCCGAAAAAATCTGAGGGCTAGAATTTGTTTGGAAAAGCACAGCATGACAGAGAAAAGATGAGGTCATGTTAAGAACATCTTGCATTCTGAAGACATGAACAGACATTTTTCCAAAGAAGACATCCAAATGGCCAACAGACACATGAAAAAGTGCTCAACATGGCTCGGCATCAGGGAAATCCAAATCAAGCCCTCAATGATAATACCACCTCACACCAGTCAGAATGGCTAAAATTAACAAGTCAGGAAATGACAGATGTTGGCAGGGATGCAGAGAGAGGGGAACCCTCCTACACTGTCAGTGGGAATGCAAGCCGGTGCAGCCACTCTGGAAAACAGAATGGCGATTCCTCAAAAGGTTGAAAATAGAGCTATCCTATGATCCAGCAACTGTGCTACTGGGTATTTACCCCAAAGATACAAATGTAGGGATCTGAAGGGGTACCCCGATGTTTATAGCAGAAATGTCCACAATAGCCAAAGTGTGGAAAGAGCCAAGATGTCCATCGACAGATGAATAGATAAGGAAGTCGTGGTATGTATATACAATGGAATATTATGCAGCCATCAAAAGGAATGAAATCTTGCCATTTCCAACGACGTGGTTGTAACTGGAGAGTGTTATGCTGAGCGAAATAAGTCAATCAGAGAAAGACACGTATCATATGACCTCACTGATATGAGGAATTCTTAATCTCAGGAAAGAAACTGAGGGTTGCTGGAGTGATGGGGGGTGAGAGGGATGGTTTGGCTGGGTGATAGACATTGGGGAGGGTATGTGCTATGGTGAGTGCTGTGAATTGTGCAAGACTGTTGAATCACAGATCTGTACTTCTGAAACAAATAATACATTATATGCTAAAAAAAAAAAAAGAAGAAGAAGAAGATAGCAGGAGGGGAAGAATTAAGGAGGGAAATCAGAGGGGGAGATGAACCATGAGAGATGATGGACTCTGAAAAACAAACTGAGGGTTCTAGAGGGGAGTGGAGTGGGAGGATGGGTTAGCCTGGTGATGGGTATTAAGGAGGGCATGTTCTGCATGGAGCACTGGATTAGTTATACACAAATAATGAATCATGGAACACTACATCAAAAACTAATGATGTAATGTATGGTGATTAACATAACATTAAAAAAAAAGAACATCTTGCATTCTGAGAATTTCTAGAGTTTCAAGGACAAGGAAAAATGTAGGCACTAAGGGGAGGACCCAGACAGGAGTTAACTTAAATGGAATCCTGTCCAAAGGTAGACTTAGAGGGATAAGGTGCCTGCAGAAAAAGGTGTTTGGAGTAGACAGAAATGGGCTGAGAGAGCTCCTAAAGAGCCAGCCATGAAGACTCAGGGAATAGCAGATGGAAGATCCCCAGAACAGAGATCCTCTAAAAAACAAACAAACAAACAAAAGACCCCAAAAAAGAAATGGCCAGTATTTTCTTCTGCCACATCAGCAAGGCACCAATACCAGATAAACCATGCTAGCAAGAAAGAACTCTCCTTTCACTGTCTTCCCTTGCCCAGGCTCCACCCTGAAAGAGCAGAAGCAGTGTGGTCAATGAGGGGAAGGGGCGGAAAAGAGAAACATGGGACAATATTGAGCAAGTTCACCAGAACCTCCTCCTGACCATGGTTTTCTACCCTGAGGCAACCTCAAGCTGGGCACAGGAAAAAGCTCAGAATTAAATGAGAAAGGCAAGTTTTGAAATTAAAATGGACTGGACTTTACGTGAATACTAAGAGTATGTATTAACACTTAAGAATGCTCAGAAAACCTGTGGTTATCTGCTTGAGAGTTCACCCAGGGGAAATGAAGGACTCAACAGAACAATTTTAAAGGAACGCTGGAAAGAAAAAGAGAAGTTAAGTGGCTTTGTGTTCATGCACTACTGAGCCTATTATGTTCAATAAATCAATTACACATAAGGCATTTCATGAAATTGTCATGAAATCCCATGACTTATGCATTATCATTCTGACTTTATAGAGGATGAAACAAATTCTTGCATAATCTATTGAGAATCACCACCTGTAAGGGTAGATTTAAATACAGTTTCACCCACCTCCAAATCTGGCACTTAACACTGAAGCTATTTTGCCTTCTCATTATATACATTATAAATTTAAGCTAACAATACCAATATACAGACTTGTCTGTGAAGGTCCTTAACATTTCACTTAAAACCCACCTTTCAGAAAAAGATGTACTAGAGGTGTGGGAAGAAAGGACTAAGAATAGCTAAGGGGCAAATAAAACCTATAATTGGGCCAGCAGTACCCTCACAAACTCTTCCTGTTTATTAAGATACGGATCAAGTGCATTGATTTAACAAAACTTTTATTGAGTTTCTCCTACGTATAAGGTGCTATTTTTTGGCAACAAAGATACAAAAATGAACATGGTTTCCACTCACATAGGGATACAGGAACAGTGGATGTTACAATGCCATCAGCACACTATGAAAGCACATGCACACACACAAGTTGTGTCTTTCCACAATGTCAGCTTTATTCAAAAATAAAGCAAAGTTAAATCACAGTTGCCTTTTCTAAGTGGTCAGACAGAGGGATCAGGTCTGAAGAGTCTGATGGTTTGCTGCCAGAATCCTTCCCATCTTGAAGGGATTTAACTGGTTTTTGGTCCCCGCAGACCTCCTCTGGTTCTGCTTCTCATCAGTTCTGGGGTGTCAGGTCACATTGGTCCCTGGGGATATCTCCTAGCTGCAGTACCTTTAACTGTTTGCGTCATTGCTTGACACAGGCTCCTACTTGACATGAGAGATTCCATTTTGCTCACTACATACAACCAATAGTAGCCCAGTCTGTTATGTTTTGTAATGTAAATGTGTACACACAAAGAAGGGGACCAGATCCTGACTGAGGTTAGAGAAAGCTTCCTGGAGGAAAGAACTAGTAAGCTGAGACCAGAAAGATGAGTGGGCAAAGCAAAGAGGATGTAGAAGTGTTTTCCCAGCAGAGGGAAGAGCATGTGAAGGCCTAGATGGAGAAGAAGATATGACAGGTTCAAAGAACTGAAAGAAGTTGAGAAGTGCCAAGTCACATGGCTCAAGGGGGAAGATGGTGAGAGATGCTACTACAGAGAAGAGGCCTGATGGGCCACATTAAAAGGACTTGGACTTTAGTTTAAAAGGAGTGTGAATAAAAGGAGGCTGCAGCAAACAGCACATGGGTTTACACAAATTCCTGAAATCATATAAACAATGCAACTTCTGAAAAACCTCTCCCTCTGAACTCAATCCAAACTACAGCTCTAATCCAAAAAATGGAGAAAATGGGTGGAATGCAATGAACCAAATTTAATTACTAGTTTTATAAAAGCTGGTCTCTTTCTTTAGCCTGCACCTCATGCTGGCATGTGCTCAGGAAAAGGTTCAGTTCTATTAAAAAGACCATCCTGTAACTGATGCGTGCATTCAGCCCCCCACATAGATAAAGATCCACCACCACCATGACAACAACAACAAAAAAAGAAATCTAGTCATCAAAATTTCTAAAATTAAAATTGAGATGCCCTTTCCATTTTGAATCATGGAAATTTATTTTATCATGTTGACTATGATGCAAAGTTACTGGTTATTATCATTAAATATTCTTTTTTTTAAAGATTTTTATTTATTTATTTGAGAGAGAGAGAATGAGAGAGATTGAAAGCACATGAGATGGGGGGAGGGTCAGAGGGAGAAGCAGACTCCCTGCCGAGCAGGGAGCCCGATGCGAGACTCCATCCAGGGACTCCAGGATTGTGACCTGAGCCGAAGGCAGTGGCTTAACCAACTGAGCCACCCAGGCGCCCCTATCATTAAATATTCTGCCATGTTACAAAGCTGTTTCTGTGTAGTTTTGTTTGTTGGTTTGTTTGCTGTTTTTTGCTTTGTTTTGTGTAGAAACAGAAAATTGCTTAACAGAGACACAGATCCAGGATCCTCTGCCTTTTCATCAGTCTAAAGCTAAATAGCCAGTCTCTTTATTCCTAAACTTTTTCCTTTCCTTTCACTTCTTTCTTCTAGTTACATTTTTGGACACTAAACGGAAAGAAATGGGGTAAGGGAACTTGCATTTATTAATAAATATGTTAAACACAATAAAAACTGTCATTTATTGAACTACCACTCGGTAAGTAGCACAATATTGGATATTTTGCATATATTATCTCATGTAAACTTCTCAAAAATCCTAGGACCTAAGTAATATTATCTGCATTTTACAGATGAGGAGCTGGAGCTCAGAAAGATTTATTTAGTGCTCTCCCTGACTCTAGCGGCATTATATGTCCTTAGTAGAGTAGTTGAAAATAATCTTCAGTGCCTTCACAGTTTCACTCAGGGCCAGTCTTGGATAGGCTGGAAAGGAGTAAAATATGGGGACTCCTTTTCAAGATACAGAATGTGTTGACTTCAGAGAAAAAAATATATATGCAAACTGCAGCCTTATCCTTTATCTATATCTTTAATTTTGATCAAGGGGAAAATTCAAATTTTCTTTTGTTTCACAAATCTATTTTTCATTAAAAGCAGACATTCTTTCAAGTAATATTAAGTATTGGGCAGGCAACCAAAATATATTGCCAAATTCCATTCTTAATTTGGTCTGTGAAGCTATTTCTAATTTTTTCTGACAAGTTTTCCAGGCTGACAATGGCTCAGCCTGGAAAAATATAAAATTTGTAATTTTATATATAAATTCTCTACCCTTAAGAGCTTTTGAAATAGCAAAATTTGAAATTTCAGAGCTGTATGTCATGAAAGATTTCATTTTAAGATGAGATTACATGCAAAGAACTACCATGGAGTTTGACACATGGTGAACACTCCACAACACCTGCATTTCTAGTCATGATTATCAAATATTCAGGTTCTTCACAGACTGTCTCAGTGTGGTGGTAATGTAATGGTGGCAAAACACAGAACTTTTTGTAAGATACAGGTTGATTTGCAAGTAAGAAGGCAGGCAGATGTAAACAAACTGAAATTCACTGCTTTGCTCTAACTAATATTGATGGGGCTGCTTTGTTAATCCCTAAAATTTTGAAATACACTGAAAGTATAATATTCGTCAAGTAACTTGAAAAGCCCCAAGCCTGGGATTTAGCTTAGAGACTGGGAGAAAAAAGAGAAGATTTAAAGATCAAGATGGGAATCTGTGCCCACAGGATTAAAAACCATCACCTGCTCTATCCACTTCCTATTTTTCTACAGTATGTAAAGGGAAACACAATAATGAATAATAAATAACAATGAAAATCTATATGCTTACAGAAAATGAGGAATGTAGAACAAATAAAAGCAGAGTTGGAGAGTTAGCCAGTCTCAGATTAATCATAGGTGAGTGTTGAACATCCACGGGGAAACTAATCTACCAGCATAATGTCTTTGCTATCCTAATTCAGAGTGCTAAATTTATAGAGTAGTTGTTTGGGGAAAATGTACTTCTAAGGTCTTAAAGAAGTCACAGAGAAACTAGAGTTTTGACAAAGCATATTTCCTATTCTGGGGATAGCTTCTAGTTTATTCTAAAGATGGATGGGCTGCTTGCTGAACATGAGAGGGGGCTAACATGGCTATCTCATCACAAGAGCAAACCTGGCACTTAAAGAAGTTTGCCATCACAAACACATTAAAGAAATACTTTTCCCCAAAGATAAAATTTTTGACTTAGATATTGCTAATTATAGCTTCCTCTTTATTCCATAACCCTATTCCAGCAAAGGCAAAGTTTACCTGACAGATTCCAATAATAAATCACATAATCTCTGACAGAAATCTCTCAAAATGTAATTAGACCAACTTAGACCCCTTTGTCAGAAGGAGTCAAGAAAAAATGTTGCATTTTCAACTAAGGGACCACTCTAAAAAATTAGAACTACTTCTTTTATTAAATAGTTGCTTTAAAAAAAGAGAACTTGTAGAATAACCTTAATTTTTATTTTTAATGAAATTCAAGAAAGTATTAAAGTTCTCAGTAGATGGAAACAATGATTAAAATTTAAAAAATGAGATCAAGAAGTATGCTTTTTGGAAATTAAAAAATTAAGAACAATTTTGAAAGTATAATTGGGGCAATTAAAAACTATTACAGGAATTGTACTATGAATTAAAGGAAAATTTGTGATTATCTTAAAGTAATAGGAAAAGGATAAAGGTGAAAATTATATGAGTCACTCAAGAAAAAGGAAATCTCATCCCCTTCCTCAGCTATGCTAAGAAGCAGAAGCATTTGCTCACAGTAAATATCAATGGTCCAGCTTCAATAGGTAAAGACCTTAAAAGTCATCACTCCTCTTGGTACAGTAAGAACATGTTGGACAAAATGATAACTGATAACATTTCTTGAACCCATCCGAGATTTGAAGTTGCAGGGAAAATCATCACCTCAAAATTTTGAGAGAGAAGTACATCCAGAGAACCACATCTGAGATCAGCTTACCTGTAGCAGAAAATGTTGGAGCCATAAACTGGCAGGAACTCTTAATGGTAATTTTCAAAAATTGCTGGAGTCTGAATGTGGGCTAGTGTGAGAGTAAGGAAACTACTGGGGAATGCAGTATTAGGGAACCTCTCATAATCACATGGGTTGCACTACCAGGAGTACCACCAGAAGGATCTTCTTGTGGCTCTGACAACGGGAAGGGAAGACTTTCCTGCATAACATAGTTTTACTCTCCAGGTGAAAAAACTTTTCCAGAGCCTTTTCCCAGTTGGAGAACTGGGCATTCCTCCTGCTCTAGCCCCTCCAGGCTTCCTGTCTCACTTAAGTGGAAAAAACAAAGTTAACAAAGTAACAGGGCTTCAAGGAAATAGATTGGGAATGTTACATTTAGGAAGGGGAGAATAATGGCTGAGAGTTTCCCAAAATTAATGACAAACATCAAATCACAGATCCAGGAAGTTCAGAGAACATTAAATAGAATAAATACCAAGAATATCTATAGATATTAGATATACCTAGATATATTGTATTCAAACTGCAGAAAAACAAAGGCAAAAACAAAATCCTTTAAAGAAGCCAAACCTGGGAGAAACAACTTACCTATAGAGGAAGAGGGACAAGAACTAAAGTGAGTTTCTCATCAGATACAGTGCAAGGAGAGAATGGAATTTTTTCTAATTTAAACATTAAAAAACAAACAAAAAAACTTCTATATACAACAAAATTACCCATCAAAGGTGAAGGAAAATAGGTTTTTTCACACAAACAAAATCTGAGGTAATTCATCACCCTCGCATCTGTCCTTTCAGAAATGCTAACAAATTTGGGGGCCAGAATGATAAAGGTCAAATATTGGGGCTACAGAAAGAAAGGAAAGACATTGCAGAAAGAATAAATGAGAGTGAAATAAAAATTTCATTTGTCTTATTGTTAACCAATCTAAAAGATAAAGTAACAATATTAGATTCTCAGCAATGTCAGCATCATGATGGAGTAAGATATCCCTTGTTATTGTTCCCATTTTTAACAACTAATTAGGCATTCATTCATTAATAGAAGGGCCTCTGTAGGAGTTGTAGGATCCAGCATCATATACCAAGGGACCTGGGAAGACTCTTGCCCATATGTGCATCCAATAATATGCAGACAGATCTTGAACTATCTATGTGCTATGGAACCATCAGGAACAGACAAACCTGCCCCAACCCCTCTTAGCCATAGTTAGAGAAAACCTGGAGAGCAGTGACTTAGGAAGACACCCACAATAAGAGAGAAGGTATATAAGTCCAGCCTTCCTGAGGGGAGATTTCACCATGTTGTTGGGTGGTGGCGGGGAGGGATACACACACACACACACATTGGAGAGGGTAAGAGGAATTTTGCCATCACTGCCTCTCCCCCAAGGTGACAGACAGAGGCTGAATTGGCCAACAGCAACTTCTCCTGAAAGGGAAAAAAGAGTGGTGAGTGAGTGCCTTGCTACCCCAGCTGTGCAGGACACTGCTAAAGAAACCCACTTCTCTCCAGCAATACCTAGAGTACTGAGGTGGGAACTCCATGACTGGGGAGATGAAGGAGATTTGAAAAGAGGCAGTTAAGAACATCAAAAGGCATGAAAGGGACACAGTTCCTGCTGACAGCACTCAGGACATCATCAGAAGTCATCCTTCAAGCCTCTGGGAGAACCTTACCTGAAGATCTCCCCACTGGCCTGCAGGTTGTCCCAGCACCCAGAGCACTAAACCCACACCTCTCCCAACTCCTTGGGCACACTCTCTAGTGTAGCAATGAAATCAAACACCAGGAAACAGTGCTTTCTGAGAAACAGACCAGTTCTGTGGGCAAGGGAGAAACCACAAACAAACTGTAGTGTCACTTTCTGGCCTGATGAGTTGCAAGAACCAAAGTAGACATAAAAGCTTAAGAATTCTGCTACAAGAGAGAGTAACAGGTGTGGAGCAGATGTATCAATACAAAGTCAGAGAAAAGCCCAGATATAGGAGTACCAACAAACAATATCCCAACTAGAGGCAACTAGTAAAATTTAAGAAGGGGTCTGCTACTTCAAATGCAAAGTAACAATGCAAAATTACAAGGAATATGAAAAATCAAGGAGATATGCCATCACCAACTATAACGATAATCTTCCAATAATCAAAATCAAAGCATGGAATTTTGTGTTCTAGCTGAAAATAATTCAAAATAGCTGTTTTGAAAAAGCTCAAGCTCAATGAGCTATAAGAAAAATGAAAAATTAATTCAACAGAATCAGGAAACTAATACATAAACAAAGTGAGAAATTTAACAAAAAGGTAGAAATAAAAATGGAACCAGAAAAAAATTCTGGATCTGAAGGATTCAATGAATGTAATGAAGAATTCAAATGAGAATCTACAGCAGAGTACACCAAATGGAAGACAGAATAAGTGAGCTAGAAGATAGGAAATTTTATATAACCCAATCAAGGAAAACAAAGGAAAAAGAATGAAAAGGAGCAAAGAAAACCTACATTATCTATGGGACTTCATCAATGATACAAATACTAGAATAATTAGGTTTCCAGACGGAGAAGAGAGGGAGAATGGGAACAGAAAGTTAATTTAAGGAAGTAATAGCTGACAATTTCCCAAAGCTGGGACAGACTTGGACATCCAAGTTCATGAAGCTAATAGGTTACCCTATTATCTCAATGCACAAAGACTTTCCAAGATAGATTATAATGAAACTGTATAAAATCAGAGACAAAGGAATCCTAAAAGCAGCCAGAGAGAAAAAGATTATAACCTAAGAAGGAACTCCTATTGGACTTACCAGCAAATTCTCAGTAGAAATCCTACAGGCCAAGAGAGAGTGGAATAACATATACAAAGTGTTGAAAGAAAAAAGTTGCCAGGCAAGAATATCCTATCCGACAAAGCTATCCTTCAGATATGAAGGAGAAAGAAATATTTACCCAGAAAACAAAAGCTAAGGGAATTCATTACCACTAGACCTACTCTTCAAGGAATGCTGAGAGTTCTTCGAACTGAAATGAAAAGATGATAATTAGTGACATGAAAACACAAAAGTATAGTAAAGTTAAATATACCATCGGATTTAGAAAACTCTAAATCTGTAATAAGATTGCATGTTAACCACTTAACTATACTAAAAAGGTTAAGGAAAACAGTATTAAAAGTAACTATAACTTCTATAATTTTTAACAAATACATACTATGTAAAGAGATAAATTGTGACATCACAAATGATAAGAGGGGAAAGTAAAAAGGTAGAGATCTTGTATACAAAGTTAAGTTGCTATCACTTAAAATGGACTATTTTATCTGTAAGATGTTTTATGTAAGCCACATGCTAACCACAAGGCAAAAACTACAGTAGATTCACAAAAAATAAAGAAAAAGAAATCAAAGCATACTACTGGAGGAAACCATCAACTCACTAAGGAAGACAGCAAGAGAGAAAGAAAGGAATAAAGAAACCTCAATACAGCTAGAAATGAATCAATAAAATGGCATTAAGTCTTTACCTATCAATAATTAATTTAAATGTGAATGGATTAAGTTTGCTAATCAAAAGGCACAGTGACTTAGTGGATTAAAAAAATAAGATCCAATTATATGTTGCCTACAAGAGACTCATGTCAGCTTCAAAGAAACACAGGGGCTTGAAGTGAAGGTCTGGAAAAAATATATTTCATGCAAGTGCAATTACCAGCATTATCCTGAGACCAAAACCAGGACCCTACAAGAAAGGAAAACTATAGACCAACAACCATGATGAATATAGATGCAAGAATTCTCAAGAAAATATTAGCAAACTGAATTCAACAACACATTAACAAGATCATACACTAAGGACAAATGGCATTTATCCCTGGGAGGCAAAGATGATATCACATACGCAAATCAATAAATATGATAACACCAGATTAATGGAATGAAAGACCAAAATCATATGATCATCTCAATAGATGCAGAAAAATCTTGACAAATAACATCCTTTCATGATAAAGTTTCTTGACAAATTGTATATAGAAGGAACATACCTCAATGTAATAAAGGCCATGAATAACAAACCCACAGCTAACATCATACTCAAGAGTGAAAAGATTAAAAGTTTTTCCTCTAAGATCAGGAACAAAACATGGGTGTCCACTCTCACTAGTCCTATTCAGAATAGAACTAGAAGTCCTAGCTAGAAGAATTAGGCAAGAAAAAATAAATGAATGAAAAGCATCCAAATCAGAAAGTAAGAAGTAAAATTGCCATTATTTGCAGATGATATGATTTTATATATAGAAAATCCAAAGGCTCCACCAAAAACCTGTTGGAACTAAACAACTAATTCAGTTAGTTGCAAGATATAAAATCAACATACAGAAATCAGGTGCATTTTTATACACTAACAGTGAAATATCTGAAAAAGAAATAGAGCAGCAACAAAAACTGTAAAATAATATGAAATACAATTAACAAAGTGAAAGATCTGTACAAAGACTTTGATGGAAGAAACTGATGACAAATAGACAAATATATCATGTTCATGGTTCACAAGAATTAATATTGTTAAAATGTCCATACTGCCCAAAGCCATATATATATTCAATGCAAACACTATTAAAATTCCAATGGCATTTTTCACAGAAATAAAAAAGAAATCCTAAAATCTGTATGGAACCAAAAGACGTTGAGGAGCCAACGCTATCCTAAGAAAGAAAAATAAAGCAGAAAGCATCATACTTCTTGATTTTGAATTATACTACAAATCTGTAGTGATTAAAACTAAGGTACTAGCATAAAAATAGACACATAAACCAAGAGAATAGAATAGACAACTCAGAAATATATGGTCAGTATTTATGGTCCAATATATAGGGTCAACTAATATTTTACAAAGGAGCCAAGAACACTCAATGGGCAAAGGATAGTCTCTTTAGCAAACGGTGCTGGGAAAACTGGATAACCACGTAAGGAACAATGAAATTGGACCCCTATTTCACACCACTCACAAAAATTAACTCAAAATGGATTAAAGACTTTAACATAGACTTGATAACACAAAACTTCTAAAAGGAAACATAGAAAAGAAACCCCTTGACATTGTTCTTGGCAATGATTTTTTTGGACATGACACCAAAGGCACAAGCAATAAAAACCAAAAAACCAACATGTTTGACTAAAACTGAAAAGCTTCTGCACAGCAAAAGAAATAATGAACAAAATGAAAAGAAAACCTACTGAATGGAAGAAATATTTACAAACCATATAGCAAGTAAAAGATTATTATCCAAAATATTTAAAGACCTCATATAACTTAGTAACTACAAACAATTTGATTAAAAATGGGCAGAGGAACTGAATAGACATTTTTTCAAGGAAAATATAAGTGGCCAACAGACATGAAAAGATGGTCAACATCACTAATCATAAGGGAAATGTAAACCAAAATCACCACAAAATATCACCTCACACCTGTTAAAATGGCTATCGTCAAGAGACAAAAGATGACAAGCGTTGGTGAGGTTGTAGAGAAAAAGTAACCTCTGTGCACTGTTTTTGGGAATCTAAATTAGCTCAGCCACTATGGAAAATAATATGGTTCCTCAAAAAATTAAAAACAACTACCATATGATCGAGAAATCCCACTTCCATGTATATATCCAAAGAAAATGAAATTAGGATATCAAAAAAAATCTGCACTCCATGTTTATTGCAGATTATTCACAATAGCTAAGATATATATGATATACATATATATATGTGCCCATGAACAGATAAATAAAGAAGATATATAGGTATACACACACACACACACACACACACACACACATGCACACATATACAATGGAATATTATTCAGCCATGAGGACAAAAAGGAAATCTTGCCATTTGCAACAACACGGATAGAACTTGAGGTCATTATACTCAGTAAGATAAGCCAGACAGAAAAAAAAACATATTGTATCACTTATATGTGGAATCTAAAAAAGCCAAACTCACAAAAGCAGAGAGTAGAATGATGGTTACTGGGGGCTGAGAAGTGGGGAGAATTGGGGATATTTTGTTAAAGGAAACAAATTTACAACTAGAAGATGAATAAATTTTGGAGATCTAATGTACAGCATAGTAATTATAGTTGAAAACATTGTATTATTTACTTCAAAATTGCTAAGAAAATATTTCTTAAATATTTTCACCAAAGAAATGATTTTTATGTGATACAACAGAGGTGTTATCTAAAGCTATGATGGTAATCATATTGCAATATATAAATGTATCAAATCAATATCTTGCACACCTTAAACTTACACAATGTTATATATAAATTATATCTCAAAAATAATAAATCAATAATTATAATAATACATTGGGTGATTATAACATATAGATAGATGATAGATAAATAGATAGATGAAATAAATGAGCAGTAATATCATAGAGGATGGAAGGAATTGTGACTACTCTGTTATAAGGTACCTATACTACACATGAAGCAGTATAGTATTTTCTAAAAGAGAAGTTAGATTAGTTAAAAATACAGATTGTAAATTCTAGAGGAAAGATATCCCTAGGGTATCGGTAAAAAACTTTTTAAGAAATATAAATGATATACTAAGAAGAGATAAAATTAAATCATATAAAGTATTCAATTAGTAGCAGAGAAGGCAGAAAGAAACAGGAACAAAGAAGGAACAAATGAAGTAAATAGAAACATTACAAACATGGTAGATATTAAGTAAACTACATGAATGTGAATAATCTAAAATACATCAATTAAAATACAGAGACTGTCAGAGTGGATTAAAAAAGAAGACAACCATTTATTGTCTACAAAAATACTTTTTAGATATAAAAACTCAGATAAGTTAAAAGTAAAGGGATTGAGAGAGATATACCAAGTAACAGTAATGAAAAGAAATCTGGGGTAGCTGTATTAATTTTAGACAAAGCATACTTCACCACAAGTAGGACTGTCAGAGACAGACAGAAATTATATAATGATAAAAAGGTCAATTTTCAAAGACATTATAACAATCCTAAATATGTGAGCACCTAACACTAACAACTTAGCATCATAATACATTAGGCAAAAACCTATAGAACGGAAAGACCTATCAATCAACTTGATCTAATTTGACATTTGTAGAATATTCTATCCAACAATAGAATACGTGTTTTTATTAAGCTTCACCTGCACAAGACAGACCACATTCTGGACCAGGAAACATACCTTCACAAAATTTAAAACAGAATAAATAAAACAAAACCATACAGACTACGTTCTCAGACTACAGTGGGATAAAAGTAGAAATCGATAACAAAAAGATAGCTGGAAAATCCCCAGATATTTGGAAATTAAACCACATACTTCTAAATAACAGATGTGTGAAATAAATTTCAAGAGAAAATTTAAAATTTTAGAGCAAAATTAAAATACAACATATCAAAACATGTGATGCAGTGAAGCAGTACTCAGAGAGAAATTTATATCATTGAATGTATATATTAGACATGAAGAAAAATCTAAAATAAATGAAATAAGTTTCCACCATAGGAAACAAGAAAAAGAAGAGCAATGCAAGCTAAAGCAAGCAGAATAATACAAATAAGAAAATTAGAGCAGAGACCAATTAAATTAAAAACAGGAAAAATAGAGAAAATCAATGAAATAAAAAACCAGTTCTTTGAAAACATCAGTAAAACTGATAAACCTCTACACTGATTGAAAGTTAAAAAAAAAGATATGTCATGAATTAGGAATACCAGAAATAAAAGAAAGGGAATCACTACTGAACTTATATCCTACATAAGATGATAAAGTAATATTAAGAATAACTTTTTGCTATTTAATTAATATAAAATGGGAAAATCCCAAGACAAGAAATAGAAAATATGAAGTCATATTTATTAATGAACTTGAATTTTTAATTTGAAACTTTCTATAATAAATATCTTCACTATTGAATTGTGTTCAAAGATTTGAGGGTAAAAAATAATACCAATTCATTCCTACACAAACTCTTTAAGAAAATAGTGGAGAAGGAAACATTCCCCAATTATTTCATTAAGAGTACTACCCTAATTTAATAAAATCAAACATGGAACTAGAGGGTATTATGCTAAGCAAAATAAGTCAATTAGAGAAAGACAATCATCTTATGATTGCACTCATATCTGGAATTTAAGAAGCAAAACACAGGATCATAGGGGAAGGGACGAAAAATAAAACAAAACAAAATCAGAGAAGGAAACAAACCATAAAAGACTCTTAATCACAAGAAACAAACAGGATTGCTGGAGGGGAGAAGGATGGGGAAATGAGGTAACTGAGTGATGGGCATTAAGGAGGGCATGTGATGAAATGAGCAGTGAGTGTTATATAAGACTGATGAGTCACTGAACTCCACCTCTGAAACTAATAATACACTATATGTTAATTAACTGGGTTTAAATTTAAATAAATAAATAAAAGGATAGCAGACAGCTTTCGTAGTTGGAAGATGCTCTTAATGGGCTAAATGTTTAACAACATTAAGATGTGGCATTAATGGTAGATATAAGATTTCTTCTCCTACACTTGGAGATAAGTTTTCTACATGTTCGACCTCTTTCTTTCAGTTTTATAATACATGAATATTATTTCAATTAATTAATTAATTAAAATAAAACAAACCAGATAAAACAATAGACAATCTAAGAAAAAGAAAACAACAGACTAATAATATCACTTGTAAACATAAACATAAAAATCTTTATCAAAACATTAGCAAACTAAAGCCATAAATAGAAAGGTAATACAACATGAGCAGGTGAGGCCTGTCAAGGAATGCAAAGTTGATTTAACATTCAATGCTTAATCATTATAATTCATCAGCTAGAATTATAATACATATGTAATCATATATATCTTAACCATTCTTAAATCAGAAAAAGTATATGATAAAATTCAACAACCATTCATGGCTAAAACTCTCAGCAATATAGCAATAAAAGTGAACTTGCTCACCTTGATAAAGGACATATGCAATAAAAACAGCAAACTTAATAGTAAAATACTAATTTCCTCCTAAAATCAGAAATAAAGGAGGAATGGTCACTCTTGCTATTATTATTTAGTAATAAACTAGAGTCTGAGCCTTGCAATAAGGCAAGAAAAACTATGTGAGAGCATACAGATGTCAAAGAAAGAAGCAAAGTGTCTTTATTTGTGAAAGACATAATTGTATGCATAGGAAATCCTAAAGAATCTATTCTAAAAAATCTACTAGAACTAATAAATGAATTTGGCAAGATCCCAGGATGTAAGATCAATGAAAATGCAGTTGTACTTTTTTAAAAGATTTTATTTATGTATTTGACAGAGAGAGAGAGAACACAAGCAGGGGGAGTGGGAAAGGGAGAAGCAGGCTTCCTGCCGAGCAGGGACCCCGATGCGGGGCTCGATCCCAAGACCCTGAGATCATGACCTGAGCCGAAGGCAGTCGCTTAACCAACTGAGCCACCCAGGTGCCCCAAAAATTCAGTTGTATTTATAAGCCCACAGTGAACAACTGGAAATTGAAAGTTAAAACAATACCATTTACAACAGCATGAAAATTATGAAAGAGTGATAAATTTAACAAAATAAGCATAAAAACCTATATACTAAAAATTATAAAATATTTATGAGAGAAATGAAAGACCTAAATAAAAGGAGATACACTATGCCCACAGTTCATAAAACACAGTATCTTTAAGATGCAAATCTATCCAAATTAATAATCTCAATCAAAATTCCTGCAAATTTTTTGTAGTGATGAATAGATTCTAGGATTTACTTGTAAATGTAAAGAACTTAGAATGTATAAATCAATTTTGAAAAATGAACAAAGAAGGAAGACTCACACTATCTGATTTTAAGACTTACTATAAAGTTAGGTGATGAAGACGGTGTGATAATAGAAAAGGATAGATGTGTAAATCAAGGAAATAGGTTAGGTGGTGCAGATATAGATCCATGTATATATGACCACTTTATTTGTTGCAAAAAAGCCAATTCAACATGGAAAGAAAAGTATTTTTTAACAAATGGAGGCTGGAACAAATGAATATGTAAATGAAAACAAAATGCATGAAAAACTTTGACCCTTCCTTTACTCCATATCTAGAAATTAGCTTGAAATGGATCATAGGGTTATATGTAAATGCTAAAATTACAGAACTTCTAGGAGAAAATATAGATGAAAATCTTTGCAACACATAAAGATTTTTATATAAGGTATGAAAAGGCCACATTTCAAATGAAAAAAATGATTAAATGAATTTATCAAAATTTAAAATATCTGCATTTTCAAACATATTGTTAAGAAAATAAAACAAACCAGAGATTGGTATAAAAATTTGGCAGTGTATATAGCTGACAAAAAAGAAAAAAATTTTATCCAGAAATAGAAAAAGCTCTTACAGCTCAATAAAAAGAAAATAAAGTCCCAATTTTTTAAATGGGCAAAGATTTGAACAGAGAGTTTACAAAAGAAGGTATATAAATTGCCAATAATCACACAAAATTATTAGACATCAGGGATGTTTAAGTTGAAACCATAATGTGATATAAGACATCCATTAGAATGGCTAAATTTTTTTTTTTTTTGCAAATTAACAAAACTAAGCATTTGTGAGACTATGAAGTAACTAAAACGCTCATTCACTGCTGATAAGATTGTAAAAGTATAACTACTTTAGGAAACAGTGGTTGGCAATCTCTTATAAAGTTCAACATACATTTCCATATGACCCAACATGTCTACTCCTAGGTAATTGCCCAAGAATAATGAAAACACATATCCACACAAAGACTTATACATGGCTATCCATCATAGCTTTATTTAAAATGGCCCAAAAATGGAATAGCACCAATATCCATGGATAGATGAATGACAAATGTTGATATATCTACACAATGGAATCCAACTAAGCAGTGAAATGTAACCAAACCAGACACAAAAGGGTATTATTCCATTTATATTAATCTCTTAGAACAACAAATCAGATCAATATTGGTAGAAACTGGATTATTGGTTGCTTGAAGCCAGAGATGTCAAAGAACTTTCTGGGAATAGGCACAAGAACTCCTTTTGGCATGTGGGAAATATTCTGTATTTTGATGGTGGTGGTGGTTACATGTATCAAACTTTATAAAGTATATCCATTTTTAGTATGTAATTACATATTAACAAAATTTATTATAAAGCCAACCAATCAAGTATGAAAGGCACTAGTTCCATGAATTCAACAGATAAGTATTGTCAAAATTTTAATGAAAGCTAAGGCTTATAATATGGAAGTACTCCATAAGGATTGGAGTGGGCAAAAAAAGGGGTTATCACCTCACTTGGTATATGATGGAACTTTCTGGACTGTGGAAGTATTCTGTACTTCAATTGGGTGATGGTTACAAGATATACTTAAAATGTCATTGATCTGTACACTTAAGGTTTGTGTACTTTATATACTGTGATGGGTACTAAGGAGGGCACGTTGTGCATGGAGCGCTGGGTGTTATACACAAACAATAAATCATGGAACACTGCATCAAAAACTAATGATGTAATGTATGGTGGTTAACATAACATAATAAAAAAATTAACAATAAAATAATACGTCTTATTTTCACTCTAAAATGTACACAATGTAATACTTTCTAGAAGCAGAATAAATATTCTTTAGAAAAATAAACTGCACACATAACTCCAGAAGGAAGTGGATATTACAGAAAGAAGAGCATTTATAACCCAAAGAGACTGTACAGCTAGTTCTTACTGACCAAATGACTTTAAGAAAATCACTCACTTTCTTTGTCTCAATTTCTGTGTCTATGCAATGACATAATAAATCCTATGCTGACATTGTGCAAATCAAGCAGGATAATGGGTGTGGTGGTATTTTTTATACTCTAAAACCTTGTTAACATGTATTTTTGTTGCTGCTTATGTTTTAAATCCATAATTGACGAAGGAAGGAGAACTGGAAAACAGATTTTCATTTTAATCAATAAATATTATCTTAATCTTTCCTTAAATGAATTATGACAGATGATTTCTAATACTTCTCTGTATTTAAATGTTATAAAGTAGAAAATAAGTCCCATAGAATGTTATGTTATTACCAGCATAAATTCTGTCTATATTTCACATAGTAAAGTGTGACCTATTTCAAGAAAGAAACTATATTTTAGTAATATCATATATCCACATAGTACCTAACACAGTGCCTGGAATTCAGTTAGGTCCTAGTAATTATTTGATGATGAATAAAAGAATGAAAAAAATAAGGGGCGCCTGAGTGGCTCAGTCGGTTAAGCGTCAGATTCTTGATATCAGCTCAGGTCATGATCTCAGGGTCCTGAGATGGAGCTGCATCGTCTCTGTGCTGGGCTTGGAGCCTGCTTGAGATTTTCTCTCTCCCTCTCCCTCTGCCCCTCCCTTATCTCTCTCTCTTTCTCTCTCTCTCTCCCTCTCTCTCTCTCTCTCTGTCTCTCAAAAATAAATAAATAAATAAAATCTTTTAAAGCATAAATGAACCACTTCAATCTGCCTTTCACTCTCGTAATTAATCTACAAGTTCTAACTCCACCTTTTTTAAAATCACTCTTTATTCTGTCTTTTTCTTTTAAGTCATCCTTGCCATTTCCACAATTAACTTACCATTTTCACAATTAACTTAAATTGGCTAGAACTATTTAGGATTTTGTCTGTTTTGATTTTCTTAAGACTGCTTAGCAATATCACTAAGAATTCAAGAGCTTCTTTCAAAATATCTCTAAGAAAATATTGACTTAGAAATTTAGCATCAATTTAAAAGAAAACAGACATCGTTTTCCCATGAAATATATTTTATCTACGTAGTGAAGTCAAATACTGACCTTATGGACAATGAAGTCTGGTCAAGGCAGATTAGGACAAGGATTTAGCATCTGATATGTTGAGTTCATCAAAGTGCACACTTGAGGTTTACTTGCATGTCTCTTGAAGTAAACACCTATGGATTTCAAACACTTGTTGGTGAGCTGGCTTCCTTCCAAGTAACCTTGTTGGATTCTGGGTTCCACCAAAACTAGATTTATAGCTTTGATTTCTCATTCATTCTCCTATATACATACACACTCTGCCCATTCATCATCTATACATATGATGGTAAACAAAATGTGGGTGAATGTTACTTGGCCTTTTTGCTGCATTCTCATTTAACTCTGTACAGTTCAACTTAATTTTTATTACTTACAAAACATTCTCCTATTTTAAAATTCCTATGACTCTGTGGCACTTGCTTATTTTGGTAAAACATGCCTTGAGATGAAAATCTTTGTGGCTCCCATTGATATTAACAAGAAGGTGGATATTTTCTATGCCCAAATTTTAGATGTACCCATATGAATTTAAAGTTGGGATTTTAGGGCGCCTGGGTAGCTCAGTTGGTTAAGCGACTGCCTTCGGCTCAGGTCATGATCCTGGAGTCCCGGGATCGAGTCCCACATCGGGCTCCCCGCTCAGCGGGAAACCTGCTTCTCCCTCTCCCACTCCCCCTGCTTGTGTTCTCGCCCTCGCTGTCTCTCTCTCTGTCAAATAAATAAATAAAATCTTTAAAAAAAATAAAAAATAAAATAAATAAATAAATAAAGTTGGGATTTTGTGGACACCTATTCATAAATGTGCTTGAAAGTGGTCCCAGAAACAAGAAACAAAAGTTGCATTTAGATATAGTCACACATTAAAGGAAAAGCTTGTATTACATGGATCTCTAAACAACAATCTAGCTTCAATAATGTAGCAATCTAGATAGCTTATCTCTGAACTGATGACTTATTTTATTCTGGGAGAGGAAAGGATGGAAGGGAAGGAAATGTTTATTGATGCAAGCAAATCTTTTTACAAGCAAGGGCAATGGAAAGACCAAAGATTGTTCATCTTAGATGTTGTGCCAAATCATTGTATATAAAAAATTCAACTTTTCATTGGTTAAAAAGGAGACTTATTTTATAACAATAGGAAATGCCTTTGAAGTTATATTCCTTACTTTTTTACTAGAAAGTTAAAAATAATCTTTCCAATATTTCATAATTTGTAATTCAAGACTCATTGTGTTAGAAATGAGTAACAGAAAATAAGTGTCAAACATCATTCTCTAAGTAAAAACATAACTGTTCTTCTACGGAAGGTGGAGATTTAGGCGATCTTTAAAAAAGCATATCACACAATTTCCAAAATAACTAACTACAACCATCGTTATTTTGTCCCATTAACAGTGAGCACCGGCTGCAAAATAAATCAAAAGATGCTTTTGAGCACTCTGAAATTCTTCTGATGATACTGCATCTTACAAATGAAGGTGATTAAACTTGAAAAAACTGCCGTAAACTTCCTGAAGATTAAATGGAAAATTAACAGTCGCTTTGTCTTCCTGCTTGTGTGCTGGGCAACATCAAATTCACGGGAGAGTCTAGGATCCCTTTAAACTCCAGCTAGTAATTTTCTAGGAAGGGCGATGGATGCTTGAAGCCCACCCCCCACCCCCCAGCCAGCTTTTGATGTGCTCCCAGCGATAAAGGTTTAGAAGTTCTGCGGTGGCTCCGTGCCACATCCCCCCCCACTCCCCCACCCCCGCCTACCCCCCAAGCATCTGACTTGTTTGGGCCTTTCTTTCCCTGCGATTTCACTGTGTGTTTAGCCCTCCTCAAGCAGCAGTTTCCTTAGCAACAGGCTTGCCCTTTTAGAGGCTCAAACTATGACAGCAGTTTACCGGCGAGGCTCTGCCAGGCCTCCTCGCGGCCTGGCTCCTCTGTCTCCCTCATGAATGCTCAAAGGTCAAAAAGTAAAGTCCTTGTTTCTCTTTTCAAACAAAGGGCAGGAGGTTATAACAGGTTTGGGAAACATTTTAACTGGCCTAACTCGTATACAAGTCCTAATCTAAAGTTTATGGTAAAGAACTATTTTCCCTGACCATGGAAAAGGAGAGGTGGAAGCAGAGACTACAAAGGATGGAATCTGGGGGACTGGCTAGGTAGGAAAACAGAGCGGAAACTCAGGATGAGTTTGTGGGAAAACAACATGATTTCGTAGGTTTTCCCCCCTGGCTAGATCTTAGAATCTCAGAAGGGATGCTGGAGACCAGTGGGAACAAGATTTGATACAAGAATCAGCTCTGCAACTTAGGCTCTGAAACTTTATATTAAAATTCAACTTTTTAGATATAAATTTTAGACATTTTTAAATTATAATAAAAGAAACACTCAACGAGTCCTTTACCAAATTTTAATAACATTAAAAGGCTGGAGATCATTCTGTGCTGACAGAATACTATATTTCTTTGGATAGAAATTGGAAACATTCATTTAGTCATGAAATAGTCATTAAGGGCCTTCTATATGCCAGGTAGTCTTCTAGTTTCGGGGAACGTCACTGGACAAAACAGATTTTTTAAATTTTTTTTTCTTTCCTTAATATTTAAATTTATATTTTTGCAAATATGCCATGAATTTAAAGGGTTGCAGCTTTGCACACATCTGTTAGAAATTCACAGGTGAAATGGTTCAGGTGGTAATGCTACTAAACCAGCTGTGCTTCAGAACCAGACAAACAACTGGCAAGGCTTAGTTCCATTTGCTCAGGGACTTTCCTGCCCACCATAGTGGACATAATCAGATGCACAATAACAAATAACCTTATTTCCATGATGCCGTTCTCCGTTCATACACTGCTGATTCCTGAATCTCCACCTAGATCCTTAAGTTCAAGATCCATGCACCCTACTCTTTACTAGACAGCTCCACTTGGGTGTCCCAACACCATGTTAGATTTAACCTGCCCAAACTCAGCACCTTCTTCCCGGAGCACATTTTCTTCTGGGCTTACCACATCAGTAAACTGCACCATTATTCACTCATTGTCTCAGTGCTGAAAATAAAGTCATCCCGTGTCACCATGTCCTGTAGATCCTGCTCCTTTAAGCTCTTTTGAATGGGTCTTCTTCCCCTTCTTTGGCCATGCCAAAATCCTAATAAAGTGCCTCCTGACTTGTCTTCCTTCTTGCCTTCCCTCTCCAATCTATTCTTCAGCTGAATCCACATGAGGTTTGTAAAAAGCAAATCTGATTGTGTCTTCCCCTGTGGTTATAACACTTCAGTGGCTTCTTACTGCCCTCAGGACAAATGTTTTATTTGCCTTACAGTGTTTCATGCTCATCATCCTTTCTCATCAAACCATACTCACTACCTTCAGCTTCATCATCCTCGCTCTCCAAGATGTGCTCACTACTTGAAGTTTTCTCTTAATACCCCAGGGGCTTACTTATGGGGCCTTTATATATGCTGTTTTTTTGTCTTAGAATGTACATATCCCACTTATCATTACTGCGTCCTTCAGATTTCAAGGTAAGCTTCTTCTGAGACATAATTCCCTGACCTATCAAAACTAGATAAAATGTGCTTTCTCTCTCTGTGTGTGTGTGTGTGTGTGTGTGTGTGTGTAAGTAACAATCACTAATTGCCCGCATCACATTGAAAATATGCCATTTCTCCCACCAGACCAGAAATTACTTGAAGGCAATGACCATGCATATCTTGTTCACTCTTGAATCCCTAGCACCTAGCTGATGATTTTAGTATAAAAGTCATTGATTGATTTGTTGATTGAGTGAATTAATGCATTCTAGATGTTTAAAGTTGTTAATTTGAGTTGACTGATACCAAGTTCATGGATTAATCCCATATGAGCTTTTCAGCATTGAAATCTTTATATAAAAGGCAAGCTAAACAAACTTCTACTCACTTACATATTTGTAAATATTACCTCTCTCTAAGCTTTCAGAGCATGCCTTATCGTGAAACTGGTATCTTAGAGGACTTAATTACTGCTAATATTTGTGTCCCCCAAATTTATTTCATTTGAGGGATGTTTGCAGATTAATCATAACAACTAAGAGTAACCTGAACCAAGTCTTTCATAAAGAAACAGAAGGAATATTTTTCTTAGGCTTCTAAAGGGAAAGACTTAAATATTTAGATGTCAGATATTATAGAGCTAAATATGTTCACTTTTTGGTCAAATGGTACACTGTGCTATATGGTTTCTATATCCTGAGAAAAGAATTCATTCCAGTCAATCTCCAGAAAATATCATATGTAAACATTTTTAATTACATTCAAGAAAATACTTATTCTCTGAATGTCTTGATACCTACTAATATGATCTATTATTATTTATTATATATAATATCTTCAGCTAGTCTTCCTAAAGATATAGAAACAGTTCCATAAAATAGTCCCTTGCTAACCTTTAATAAATGTCAACCTTAGGGAACTTGGATAAAGACATGTGATCCAAATGTGCAATAGTAGGAGAAGAATAGAGTGATGATAAATAATTTTAATTCACTCTTTGGTGGGGGAGGTTACTCTCTATCTCACTCCATCTAACATAAAATATTCTAGATGTGTCAAAGATTAAACTTTAAAAGAAAACCAGAAAAAGATAAAGGGAGAGAGAACTAAAAAAAGAAAAAAAAAAACCTGCTAAGTGAATATATATATTCTCACTGGTTTTTTTTTAGATTTGATGACATAAAATAACATGGTTTATTTACATGTTTAAAACTTTTAAAAATTTTAGAAGATCAAAAAATATGAACAAGGAATGAAAAGTCAACATCTTGAAAAAATATTTGTAACATGTATAATGGACAAAAGATTAATATCAAGATATCAACATTTAACAAACCTTAGCGATCAATGAGGAAACACTTTGAAAAACCAAAACTAGACAAAATCATAGAAAGAATTCTTCGTCTTGTCTTAAATCCACTCTAAAAATGTTTTTGCTCCCAAATCAACACTGAAGCAAGCTAACTATTCATGGCTTTTAATTCTACCATAGTCCAACAGGGAAAATAGAAGCCACCCTAGGTATTTCAAACTGAGAGCATTTAATACGGGAAATTGGTTGCACAGTGATAGAAGAGCTGAAAAGCCAAAGGAGGGATGGTGTCACAATCTGGACATTTAACCACAGTCAGAAGTTATACTACTTTGAGGGCTGGAGGGATCCAGGGCAGAGATAGTATTGTCAGAACCCATAAGCCAAGGCTGTCTGGGGAAGCTGGAACCACAAGAGGACTGTCTAGTGGTAGTTCAGACCACAGCGATAGAGAAGACATTCTCTCCCTCCTACTGCACTTATTTCAAGTCCTCAGATGTGTTGTGATCTCTCTTCTCTGGACTAATTTCTGTGCTAAAGAACTCTTCCACTCTTCGATTAATTCTGGCTAACTCCTAATTAGTATCCAGGAGTCTGCTCAAACTTCACTCTTTCCAAGGTATCTTCCCTGTTTCTGTAGCCTAAATAAACTCTCTCTATAAATACTCCACGTTAATCCTCTATTACAACACTCATCCAATTTTACTGTAATTATAATGGAATTGTCTGCCTTCATGGATAGACTATAAAAAGCTCCATAAGAACACCAACTTAGGGACTGTGATTTGTCTTGATCCCTGCTGTATGCTTAGTGCATAAAACAATCTGTCACACAGCATGGGCATTAACAAGTAATGGTTGGATGGATGAACTTCAAATAAGAGAGATTTGATATATCCTCAATTTTCCTTTGAAAACCCAGCCTTCCCTTCAATCTATACAGATCAGGTAGATCTGGCTCCAATATCTCTACTCTCTACCGTTGAAGGAGTGAGTACATGTTTCTGGTATGGCCAACAAAGTCCATTCATCAATTCCATGACTAATGTAGGAATAGTCAAATAATCACATTGGTCAAATAGACTCAATCTTGGGACTTTTTCTGAGTTCACACTTAAGATACATTCCTCTTCCGCTAAGACCGCTGAGGTCAGTGATGCAAGCCTGGAGCCTCTGGTAACCATTTTGTCATCAAGAAGGTAGAATCTGTACCAAATAGGAAATTGAGTTTTAAGTTGGAGTGAGAAAAGTGGATGACTGAGTTCTAATAGTGACATCCTTTGAGCCTATGAATCCATTTATGCTTAAAGCCAAATACACACCGAATTTTTCGATATGTGATCCAACAAAATCTTCTCTGGGTTAAGCCTATTTGGTTTCTGTCACTCAGAACTGAAGAGCCCTCACTGATTTCTTTATCAAGCACCACTAATATCTCTGACCCTCTTTTCTTGTATCCTGATTTTATTCCATAACCTTTATTACTTAGACCAAAGCTTTGTCTCATCTCTATCACTTAGGTGGCATGATCAAGGAACTTATTTCTTCAATATTTACTGGCATCTACAGGCACCATAATAGGCTCTGGTGATGCACAGGGACTGGGAAATACACAGACCCTAGCACTCCAGGTGTTGCTGACGAGGGCAGAGTTTTTCCAACTTGCAGGGCATAAGCAGCACCTGGAGAGCTAGCTAAAAATGGTATTTTACCTTCTCCATTCCCAGAGATTCTGATAGAGTACTTCTAGAGGTAGGGTTCCAAAATCTGATTTTTTAAAATAAAAATCCCAAATGATCCAGGATGTCTTAAGATTATACTTAATGAAATTCGTGAGGGAAAACTAAACACTAAATACTAATTGCAATGAAATCACAAGTGTTATGGGAGTCTATTCTGGGAGGGAGCTTACACCAGCCTGGAGAACCACAAACCTCTCTCTGAGGAAAGGACATTTAAGCTGGGGCAGAGCAGGCCTAGGAAGAAAGCTCAGCAGCAAGATGGGGGGAGAGTGAATGGACAGAGGGCGGGCGAGCATGTGTAAAGCCACTGAGCAAGAGTGATGAGGGCGCATCGATACAGTTACACTGTCTTATCCTTCAGTCTCAAACACATCACTCCTTTCCTACCTCTTGACCTTTCCATTTACAGTTTCCTCTGCCAGGAATACATCTCTTCTAGCTCTTCAGGTGATGGCATCATTCTCATCCTTCGTCTTCTAGAGGCTGCGGCAGACTCCATCATTCCCACCTATAGCTCCCCACCGTTGCCCCACCCCTTCCCACCTTGCTGGCCTGACTCCCAACTGCTTACACCTACATTTCTTTACCTGAGGTCTTCTTCTCTAGCCACATGTGCAATAGGTGGGAAATGCCAAGGAATGCCCTCCTTAATACCCCCCACCCCTAGCAATTCCCAACCAACAACTGACTGTGTTTTATAAATACCAGAGCTCCTGCTTCCCTCAGATGAAATAACTCAGAGGCCATGTTCAACACCACTTCCAAGAGTTCCCCAGGAGGATTCACCTGCAGTTGCCCAAGTGACAGTGTGGTTGATAAAGCACCCTTGATCTGCTCTTTCCCCTCCTTGTCTCATTTACCCACCACTCTTCCCCTGATTCCTGGGATTCCCTTCCAAATAAATTGCTGTGCTGGAATCCTTACCCCGGAGTATGTTTCCAGAGTAACCAAACTGGGAGAGGCCAGTCTCTCTACAGAGGACACTCCAGTTACTCAAGTTTATTACCTACTTTATTTCCTTCAGAAAACTTATCACAATCCTTAAAAGTCAGGTTTATTTATTGTTTACTTCTTTTCTATTTGTTTTTCTGGGGCTTTGTCTATCTTCTTATCTATTGTGCCCCTTACCTGCTAGCCTGGTGTCTGGCAGATAATAGGCACTCAATAAATAGTTGTTAAATGAATAAAATGAGTGAGCCAGGATTACTTCATCTTCTCTGTCATGCCACAATTGTGTAGTGACTATATTTTTTTATTAAAAGAAAGGGTAGATGGTCATAATGAGGATTTTTATGCTGCTTCCAGCAATATAAGGCAATCAGAACACTGACATATTCTGGAATGTTCTGATAGTAGGAAGGAAATAAGTGACAGAAAGAGGATGCAATCCAAGTTTTCTAATCCAAGTCTAGTGGGATTGTTAATGCAGTTTACCAGTGTTAGTTCTGTGGAGTATAGGTCCAAGTTTCCTTTTCAGGTGCTGAGATGAGTCTGCATCAAAACATTCACAGCTCTTGCTGGCCTCGCTTTCCTTGTGCCAAAAATTATGTGATTGTTAAATGGCTGCCCAAGGTCAGAGGTGCAGCTGTGTCCAAAAAAACAAGCATTCATTATATAAGACTAACTGGCCTGGATGACAAATGAACCCTTGACCATGACCTTGTTAACAATATCCTCCAAACAGGCTACAGCCAGAATCTACAATCTTTATTTTTTTACTTCCTTCTTCTATTTTGCTTAAACACACTTTGTGGTGACAGCCTAAAAAGCCCTTCCCAGAATATTTTGTCCCTCTTTTAGTTGTGAAGTTTATTTCTTTTCACAAATTCATATATTCCTTGTTTCCAGGACTCACAATCCACCCTAATAGGTCTGTGTTTCTCATCTCTACTGAAATGCTCCCCCCCCAAAGTCACCCATTCATTCCAAATTAAAGTGTCTTTCCACATTGAATTGCCTGGCTTCCCCTGCTTTCCTTATATTTTTCTTTTTCTATTACACTACCAAGGTGAGCACATTGTAAGCCCTCAGTAAGTACCTGCAGCCTGCATCTCAGGGTGCCCCTGCCTCTAAGGCGACTTCTCTTTCTCCTTCACTTTCCCCAACCTTACTGAAACATTTCCCAAGGTCGTGCCCTTGGTCAGAACCTTTAAAGCTCAAGGTGTGACCAAAGAACCACCCACATAACATGTGCTGAATGAAGCGCATTGATAGGAGATGTGGATGAAATGATTGATGAGCTAATAGAGAGCCTAAAATACTAGGCCAATAAATATGGTCTTGATTGTATAAGCAAGAGGGACCACTGATGCTTCTTCATGTATATAATACGGTACTGAATGGATAGGGTTTTTTTTTTTTACATTTTATTTATTTATTTGAGAGAGAATGAGCAGTGCGAAGAGGCAGAGGGAGAGAGAGAAGCAGACTCCCTGCTGAGCAGGAAGCTCGATGCGGGGCTCAATCCCGGGACCTGGAGATCATGACCTGAGCCAAAGGCAGACACTTAATCAACTGAGCCACCCAGGTGTCCCCGAATATAATAGGGGTTTAAAAACAGATACAAACCTACATTTCACACCCTAGGCACGCAGACACCTTGCCAACATTTCCAAGTTGGAAATCTTATTATACTTTTTTTTTAACTTTTTGAATCAAACTCTCATTATCAATGTGGAAAAGAATGTGGAACAGAAACTCTAAATCATATAGGTAGGGAAAATAAAAATCTATGTTCTTTTTTTTAAGATTTTTTATTTATTCATTTGAGAGAGAGAAAGAGACAGAGAGAGCACAGATTGAGAGGCAGAGGGAGAGGGAGACGCAGACTCCCCGCTGAGCTGGGAGCCCGGAGGTGGGGCTGGATCACAGGACTTGGAGATCATGACCTCAGCTGAAGGCAGACACTTAACCATCTAAGCCACCCAGACGCCCCTCTAGGTTCTTTTCTTAAGTAGACTTGATTTATAATTATATCAATTTCCTTTAATCATTGGCATAATATGTGATAGATATCAAAGGCTCTTTCTAAACCACCCAATGTTTTGCAACTCTGGATGAAATGATTATTTATCTCCATTAGGTAAGATCTTTTCACCTAGTAAAGATCTAGGTAGAGTTAAGAGCATGAATTCCAAAGTTAAGCAGATTTAGTCTCTGGCCTAAAACTGCCACATCCTACATATGGAATATTGCACAAGCCATTTAATATCACAAAGGCTCACTATACACATAAGAAGAGGAATTGAGATTCTAGGTCATTTTTTTTTACAGTTTTATTGAGATATATTTCATATACTGTAAAATTTACCTAAAGTGTACAGTTGAGTGATTTTTACTATACTGACAGAGTTATGCAACCATAACCACATTCTTATTCTGGAACTTTTTCAACAGTCCAAAAAGAAACCTCATACACATTAATATTCATACCCTATTCCTACTCCCAACCCTAGTTCAGCCCTAGGCAACCATGAATCTACTTGCTGTCTCTATGTATTTGCCTGTTCTAGACATTTTACATCAACGAAATCATACAATAAGTGATCTTTTGTAAATTGTCTTCTTTCACTTAGCAAGATGCTTTCAAGGTTCATCATGTTGTAACATGTATCAATATTTTATTCTTTATTATTTCTGAAAAAAACTCAATTATACAAATACACATATTTTGTTTATCCATTCATCTGTGGATGGATATTTAGGCATTTCTCCTTTTTGGTTATCTAGAATAAATCTGCTGTGAATATTCACATATAAGTTTTTATGGACATATGCTTTCATTCCTTTTGAATGTACATGTAGGAGTAGAATTGCTGGATCACATAAAAACCCTATGTTTAGCATTTTGGAGAACTGTAAAGTTGTTTTCCAAAGTGGCTTCACTATTTTACATTCCCACCAGCAGTGTGTGAGATTCTGATTTCTCCACACTCTTACCAACACATTATTTTCCATCTTTTTTAAAATTTTATTTTGGCAATCATTATAGGTGTGAAATGATATCTCATTGTGATTTGGTTTACATTTCCCTAACAATTAAGGGTGTGAGTATCTTTGACAATTTACAAAACTTCTTTGGAGAAGTGTTTATTTAAATCCTTTGCCCATTTTTTAATTTGGTGATGTGTTCTTATTATTGAGTTATGAGTTCTTTATGTATTTGGATACAAGTTCCTTACCAGATATATGATTTATAAATAGTTTCTCCCATCTTGTGTATTATCTCTTCACCTTCTTAATAGTGTCTGAATCCCAAAAATTTCAATTTTGATAAAGTCAAATTTATAATTTTTTTTGTGTATGCCTTCGGTATCATATCTATGAAACCACTGTCTAACAGAAAGTCACAAAGACTTATGCCTGGTTTTTCTTCTAGTAGTTTTATAGTCTTAGCTCCTACATTTACATTTATGATACACTTTGAGAAATATCTGTGAATACAATGTGACATAGGGAACCAAATTCGTTCTTTTGTATGTGGATATCCAGTTGTCTAAGCACCATTTGTTGAAAAGAGTATTCTGCCTCTCAATTTCTTGACACCATTGTCAGAAAACAAATTTTCCATAAGTGTAAGGGCTTATTTCTGGACTCTCAATACTACTCCATGGATGAATATACATCTTTATGCTAGTACCACACTGTCTTGATTACTCTAAGTTTTTGTAGTAGGTTTTGTAGTAGCAAAGCATGAGTTCTCTAACTTTGTTCTTTTTCAAGATTGCTTTGATTATTCTGGGTCCCTTGCATTTCCATATGAATTTTAGGGTCAGCTTGTCAACTTCTGCAAAAAATAAAAGAAAAACAAGAGAAAAAAAAACTGGGATTTTGACAAGATTTTGTCGAATCTATAGATCAGTTTGGGGAGTATTGCTGTCCTAACGATGTTAAATCTTTAAGTACATGAACACCGACGTCTACATTAACTTAGATCTTCCTTAGTTATTACAATGTTTGTAGTTTTCAGGGTACAAGTCTTGAACTTTTTTATTAAATTTATTGCTAGATATATTCTTTTGATCTTATGCTCCTGTAAATGGGATTATTTTTTAATTTTGTTTTTTAAATTGTTTTTCATCAGTATGTAAAAGCACAATTTTTGTATAATAATCATGTATCTTGACACATTGCTGAAATAGTTTATTGGTTGAAATATTTTACTGGATTTCTTATGAATTTCTATATATATACAGAATCATTTGCCAATGCAAATCATTGTACTTTCTTTCCAAACTGGATGCTTTTTATTTCTTTTTCTTGCCTTATTGCCTTACTCAAAACATCCAGCACATGGTTTAATAGAAATGGCAAGAGCAACATCTTGTCTTGTCTCTCTCTTTTTTAAATTACTATTATTATTGAAGAATAAGTGACATACAATATTGAATTCATTTTGGGTGTGCAAAATAGTGATTCAATATTTATGTACATTACAAAATGGTGAACACAATAAGTCTAGTTATCATCTATTATTATACAAAATTGTTACAATATTATTAACTATTTTCCCCATGTGGTACATTGCATCCCCATATCTTATTTTGTGACTGGAAGACTGAACCTCTTAATTCTATTTTGTACATATACCTATTTCATCCACCCACCTATTTCATCCACCCCTCCATTCCCCTTCCCTCTGGCACCATCATCTTGTTCTCTGTATCTATGAGTCTGTTTCTGTTTTGTTTTGCTTTATTCTTACTTTTTTATATTCCACAAGTGGAGTCACATGGTATTTGTCTCTGTCTGACTTATTTCACTTAGCATTATATCCAGTAGGTCCATCCATGCTGTTGCAAATGACAACATTTCATTCTTTTTTATATCTTACTTATATTTTTCTGTGTATACATACTACATCTTCTTTATCCATTCATCTATCAGTGGACATTTAGGTTGCTTCTATATCTTGGCTACATATGCATTTATGTTCTAGGTCCCTTTCAGAGGAAATTCTGTATGTAGTTGGAGATTTGTTGTGTCTGTAGGAGGAGGTGAGCTCAGGATCTTCCTATACCACCATCTTGAACCCTCTCCCTCTAGGCTTTCTTTGTGTCTTGTTCTTGATCTTAGAAGAAAGGTATTCCATTTTTCACTATTAAGTATGTTAGTTGTGGGTCTTTTGTAGAAATCTATGAGGTTGAAGAAGTTCTATTACTGTTTTTTTTTTAATATTTTTTTTGGGGGGGGGGGAGCATGGAGGGAAAGTGAGAGGGAGAAATAGACTCCCCGCTGAGCAGAGAGCCCACCGTGGGGCTCTATCCCAGGACACTGAGATCATGACCTGAACTGAAGGCAGACACTTAACCAGTTGAGCCACCCAGGCATCCCTATTCCTGGTTTTTTGAGTGTTAGGGGTTTTTTTAATCATGAAAAATTTTTGGATTTTATCAAATTATCTTTCTTCATTTATTAAGGTGACCTTTGTCCTTTTTTCTATGAATTCAGTTTATTCACTGATTGGTTTCCAAATGTTGAAACTCTCCTGCATTTCTAGGATAAATACTACTTGGTCATGGTGTATAATCCTTTCTATATGTTGCTGGATTTGGTTTGTGAGTATTTTGTTTAGGATTTTTGCATTGACATTCGTAATGGATATTGATATATAGTGTTATTGTGATTTCTTTGTGTGGTTCTAGTAAAACAGTAATACTGGTCTTTGGAATGAGTTGAGAAATATTACCTCCCCTTATTATTCTTATCATTTTCTGGAAATGTTTGTAAATGATTGGTATTAATTCTTCTTTAAATGTTTGGTAAAATTCACAATTTAAGTCATTTGGTGCCTGGTTTTTCTTTGTTGGAAGTGCTTTTAATTACCAATGAACTTTTTTTGTTTTAGGTCTATTCAGATTTTTATTTATCCTTGAGTCAGTTTTCAATAGTTTGTATCATTTTAGAAATTTATCTATTTTAGCTAAATTCTTCAATTTGTTGGCACACAGCTACTTACAACATTTTCTTATAGCCTTTTTTATTTTTGAAAGGTCCGTAGTAATGGCTTCTCTTTCATTCCTGATTTAATAATTTCAATCTTTTCTCTTTTTTTCTTGTTCAGTCAATTTAGAAGTTTGTCAATTTTATTGGCCTTTACAAAGAACCAACTTTAATTTCATTGATTTTCTTTATTGTTTTTCTACCCTCTATCTCACTTATTTCTGCTCTACTATTTATTATTTCTTTCTTTCTACTAATTCCTTCGAGTTAGTAGTTTTGTTTTGTTGTTTTACTTAAGATGAATGGTTTAGGGTTTTTTTGAAATATTTCTTCTTTTTAAATATATTTGTTAACAACTACAAATTTTTTCTAAGCACTGTTTAACTGCTCTCCATATGCTTTGGTATTTTGTTTTCATTTGTCTCAAAGTATTCTCTAATATCCATGGCAATTTCTTCTTTGACCTGTTGGTTATTTAGAAGAGTGTTGTTGAATTTCCACATATTTTTAAATTTCCCAAATGTTTTTCTGTTATTTCTACTTTAATTCTATTTAGTTGGAAAACATATTTTCTATGATTTCAAATCTTTTGAGGCTTGTTTTATGATCTAGAGTAGGATCTATTCAAAAGAACATTCTCTGTACACTTGAAAAGAATGTGTATTCTACCATTATGGGGTGACATTTTCTAGAGACATTTTTTAGATCTAGTTGTTCAAATCTTTGATTCCTATGTTGACCTCGTTGTTCTACTCATTATTGAAAGTGGAGTATTAAAGTCTCTAAATATTACTGTTAAATTTTCTATGTTTCCCTTTAATTCTATCAGTTTTTGCTACTTGGAGGCTTTTGGTGAGGGGAGAGTACACATTTATAATCATTATCATTACATCTTCCTCAAGGATTGCACTCATCGTAAAAATGTTCTTTTTTGTCTCTAATAACATTTTTTGTCTTGAAGTCTATTTTGGAAAAATGAAGATGGGGGAAATCAGAGGGGGAGATGAACCATGAGAGACTATGGACTCTGAGAAACAAACTGAGGGTTCTAGGGGGGAAGAGGTTGGGGGGATGGGTTAGCCTGGTGATGGGTATTAAAGAGGGCACATACTGAATGGAGCACTGGGTGTTATATACAAACAACGAATCATGGAACACTACATCAAAAACTAATGATGTAATGTATGGTGATTAACATAACATAATAAAAAAATTAAAGTCTATTTTGAATGGTATTGGTATAACCATTCCAACTCCTTTTTGAGTGCTGTTTACATGGCATGTCTTTTTCCATCCTTTTACTTAACAACCAATTTCTGTCTTTGAATATAAAGTGTGTTGCTTGTAGACACCAATTGTTGGATCATGTTTTGTTTTTTAAATCCATTCTGTCAGTTTCTGTTAACCCTTCTTGAAGTTCAGTGCTTCTTTCTTCTGCCAGCTCAAATATATTGCTCCTATAACATTTGTTATACTCCTATAGTAAATTTTTCTCTTCTGTTTTTGTAGTTTTCAAGTCCAGGATTTCTCTCTGGTTCTATTTTATACTAATTCTTGAATAACATTCACTATTTTATGAGACATTATTGTCATAATTTCCTTTAATTCTTTAGACATAGTTTACTTTAGTTCTTTGACTTTATTTAAAATAGCTTTTTCAAAATCTTTGTCTAGTAAGTCTAACATCCTCAGGGAGTTACTAGAAAAAGACTTAATTTTTTGTTTTAAATTCAACTTTCTAAATAATATACTATAACATCTGTGAAATCAGTTTCCTCCACCCACCCAACCCCAAGTGTTCTTGTTATTCTTGTTTTTCTTGCTGCTGATTATTTGTTTAGCAGCTTTCTGTATCCCCTAAAATGTGTGGCCTCTGAATTCTCTGCTAGCTTTTATTAGGTTACTGTTTTTATTTTTAAATCTGACTTCCTAAAAGTGATACCTGGTTCAGTATAATTTAGTGGTCAGCAAATAATTGGTCTAAAAATTTCATTACATGCTTTGTCTTTATTTTTTTTTAAAGATTTTATTTATTTATTTGACAGAGAGAGACACAGTGAGAGAGGGAACACAAGCAGGAGGAGTGGGAGAGGGAGAAGCGAAGCAGGCTTCCCACGGAGCAGGGAGCCCGATGTGGGGCTCGATCCCAAGACCCTGGGATCATGACCTGAGCCGAAGGCAGACGCTTAACGACTGAGCCACCCAGGCGCCCCTACATGCTTTGTCTTTAAAACTTCCATCCTTTGCCAAGAGGATCTGTGGGGGGTGGGGGGAGGCTTAAAGCTTCAAGCAGTTTATGAGACAGTCTTAGCTTTTACTTTCTACTTGTTCAAGACCTCAAGTTTAGCCCGAGGTAAGCAACTGGTATCTTCTCCTTTCCCAGGTCTTTCTTGGGCATTTGTACATGTGCAGCCTTTTAGATCCCCAGCAATACGTCTGTTTTCTATGGCTCTTCAGCTCTCCAGAATGTCCCTTTAAATTCTTCAACCATTTTCTTGCTTGCCCAACTGAAATCACAGCCTTAGGCTACTGACATTTTGCCAGCAGTTTGCTATTGTGTTGGTAATGTCCTGGGGTAGGCTTCCTCTACACACACACACACACACACACACACACTGAGCTGGGTTCTAGTCAAATCAAATAGCCACTATATTCTGAAAACAGAGATTTCCCACAGTATTTCACATTTGGACAAAATACTGACTGTGCTCTAGGAATGGTACATTTAACAAATCTCAAAAAGCAGTCAGATCTTTCCATTATCTGCAATGCTGCCAGCGTTTGGCTACCACGCAATTGAACTAGGGAGGGAGAAGGTAAGAAAATAGGTCCAAGTTAAAATGTCAGAGACCCCACTGTCTTACTGAGTTACAATAGTTTCGCTTGAATAGATAGTCTTCAGTTTGTTCTATGGCTTGGATTATTGACAAATTTTTGCATTTGATTTTAGTTTATTGATTTTAGTTGTTTTGCCCATAATTGTGTTGTTTTAGAGGAAGAGGAAATTCACAAATATCTTTACTCTGCCATTCCAGAAGTTCAATCTCTAGTTCATTTTTCTGTCAACTGTCAAAAATTTGTTTTATTATATTGTTTAGCCAGTTAAAACAGATATTTTTTCTGTGCTGTTTCTTTCACCCAAAGTGCAGACCTGACACATGCCATACATCATAAAGGACCACTGCAGAAGTGAGTACAGGAAGATCTAGAGAATTGTTCTGAGTATGTATATAAATATGTACCTATATATACAGGTAAGTAAGTAGGGAGGTATGTTTCTCTCCCTTTGTTCTAAAAATGATTTAAAAGAATAAAGGCCAGGGGTGTCTGGGTGGCAATAGTCAGTTAAGTGACCAATTCTTGATTTCAGCTCAGGTCATGATCTCAGGGTTCTAAGATCAAGCCCCACATCGCTTGAGATTCTCTATCCCTCTCCCTCTGCCCCTCCCAGTCATGCTCTCTCTCTCTCTTTCTCTCTCAAATAAATAAATAAATCTTTTTTAAAAAAATAATAAAATAAAATAAAAGAATAAAGGCCGTTTTGCCATGAGGGCTTCCATTGACAAGACTGGATGGGATAATTTGGCAGCTGATAGGAAACCTAGGCCAAAATGTTAAGTGACTTTTCAAAGACAGAAAACTTATGAAGATAATCATAAAGTAACTTTATTTTTATATCCCACTATCCTTTTAATGGTATCCAGTAATGTTAGGGTTTTTTTCTGCCATTGGAAGAAAATTCAGTTAGCTCCTCTCGATACTTTATGGTAATAAAAAAGGCTTATCATCAGTTTGAATCACAAACACTCTCTCAATTTGGTAATTAAAATTATCCACCGTAATTACCCACACTGATCAAAAGCAAGACCTATCCCCACACTCTTCCTAAGCTAAGCCTTACTGAAGCAAAGGCATCTGCCTGTAATAATGAGACTGCAGGTAACTTTTCTCTTTCTCCCTCATTTTTATCCCTTACACACTAACTGCTAATTCTGACCCCCCTCTACTGAGGTTAGGGGAAAAAAGAGAAAAGAAGTAAAGTGAACAAAAACAATTTTACTTGACTTGCACCATCATAAGCTACCTCTGGCCAGCAGATAATTAAATCTGAATCTTTTTCCTGTGAGACTTCATGTTCATTTGGGGTTTTTTTGTGATACCTTCATCCAATGATTATACTCAATTACTAGCTACTCCTAGGACCTATTGCTAAAGACTTCAGATTTTAAAGAAAGCTCCCTGAGAGGCCACCTTCACTTCTATAGCTGCATCATCTCAAATATCCCCATTTGCCTAAATTTGCAAGCCAGCTATTATGGATAGACAGCTTATATTACTAACTTTCATTGCTAATTAGGTATTCAGGCATCATTCCTTGAGTTCTGAATCAGACCATAACCTTCTTACTGTCATAAATGATGTTACATGGTTTTATACCCTTGAATCATCTTTACTGTTATCAACTTTTGAGTAAATATGAAATTCTAGTTGCTGTAATGATTAATTAATAGTAGCTAATATTTACTGAGCACTTACTAGGTATTGCTTAAGCATACATTTATTTACTTCACGTATATGGATAACTTTATATACATTATTGTATATAATCACCTTACATGGCAAATAAAGCAAACCCATGCAGTAGGTAATATCTTCATGTTTTATATATGGAGGATGAGGCCCAGGGAGATTGGGCAATTTATTTAAAGACATATAGCTAGTAGGTGGCAGAACCATGGTTTTAGCTCCAAGAGTCCAGCTCCCAAACCAACACATCCACACCCATTGGTATTTGATCTCCTTAATACCCTAGTGACTCTGACACTAATTTTTTATGTGGTCTTAAACAAATCATCACATCTTTTTTATCTTCAACTTTTCTGTCTATAAAAGGAGGAAGACAGCCCACACTCCTGCTCTGTCATCCTGTGGTTCAATGAAGACACCTCCAATAATATCCTATCTACAAAACTCTGTTCACTCAAACTGTCACACTAATTGGCTTGAACAGCAATAATAAGAACAGTCCCTCTACCCCATCACCTCACCTCATCTTTACAGTGTTTCTAGGTGACAACTGAGTATCCAGGAATAGAGCCTCAAACACAGGTGCAACCACAGGTGCAAAAGTAACAACAACAAAGACAAAAACCCTGCATTATGAATCTTAAGAACTTCTACATTTTAGTGTTTCCTTGACCTTGAGATACTTGAATTCTGCACATGAACTTATCTGGCATCCTAAACTGAACAGCAGGACCAGAATAAATAAGAAATTTAAAATATCTTTACTCCCTCTCACTTTGTGCAGGACAAATTTTCATAATAGCTATATCTGTTCTGCCCTTCCCCACCATTCATTCTGCTCTCTCTCCCTTCGTTTTCTAAGTCTCCCCTCTCTTGATAAGTGAGCAGGTTTGCATTATCCTTTAAAACATACATCCTATTGTGCTGGTCTGAACTTGACATGAAAACTCTTGTTTGGGAGCTGTCTGAAGAGAACAAATGGAGGCATTGTCAATAAATAATAAAAGCCCAGCACATGCAGGTTTGAATTTTATGTGAAGTGTCCAGAATACAAGTGTGACATAAAAATTTCTCAACTGTGGCAATGCAGGCTTACTTCTCTAGAAAACATAATTTAATCTCATCAAATTATCACTTGACAATAGGTTATAAATCAACTATGGAAAAGCAGGTCAGACAACTTGGATCTGTCGCCATCTTCAAAGTCAGTATTTAACCTAGAAATGGCATGCTGTCTGTAATCAGCTCTGTAGTTCACCATCAATAGCCGATCCATGAATGGCACTTATTCATTTGTTCAGTATCTTGAAACCATCTCAACAGTTCTAGCATGAATACCCATAACAAGTAGATACACAACAAGGCTAATAAACACAGCTGGTAGAGATTTAGGGATAACAAGTACAATGTCATATGTCCGTGTGGGACAAAGAGATTTACTCAGCTCCAGGGATCCAGACCATATCTTGATCATCTATGACTGTATTATTAGCACTGAAGGTCAGGGGCCTTCACAATCTATGGAGAGAAAATAGTACTGGATTTGCATGATGTGGTAGGCAAGACAAGTTTGAGTTTGCAGTCAACTCTCAGTGATTCATTACTACTAGAGAATGCTGTGCTTATCACAAAATCAGTTCAATTTGGCTTTGGGTTATGTCATTTGGAAAATGGATAAAGCAAATCTACCTAACATGTCTACAATTATGCAATTAGTCAATGATGACCCTGAATCCAGAACCCAGGTCTTCTGACTTCCATTAAGATGATCTTGTGTCTTTTTATCAGATTATTTAACAAAAAGAGGAGGAAGATACAGACCCAGGGTTCTTAGGAAAGTTTGATCCTGAAGACAATACTAGAGAACAAGAAGATTGGCTAGTATGTTCCCTACAAAAATAATAAAGCATGTCTGTTAATGATTTTATTTACTGAGCTATTATTATTATTTAATATCAGTTTATTTCTTAAAATTCTGTAAGTCAGTGCTATATATGCCATTCTTGTTTATTATCTCCAAAATAACTTTAATCTAAATGTGGAATTCTGTTACAAAGGTTTAAATAACCAACTCTTTAACTGTGCCTCTTACAATGACCTCCTTTGAAAAAGCAGATATGGGGTGCCTGGGTGGCTCAGTCATTAAGCAACTACCTTTGGCTCAGGTCCTGATACCAGGGTCTTGGGATCGAGCCCCACGTCGGGGTCCTTGCTCAGCGGGAAGCCTGTTTCTCCCTCTCCCACTCCCCCTATTTGTGTTCCCTCTCTCACTGTCTCTCTCTCTATGTCAAATAAATAAATAAAATCTTTAAAAAAAAAAAGGAAAAGCAGATATAGCTGAGTTGATGTGGCTAAGTTGATGTGGCTTGTAATCTAAAGTACTCCATTGAAGAAGAAAACTTTTTCACCATGTTTTCCTTCTAGAAATTTCTATACTCATGAGAATAAAGGCCAGAATAATTAGATCACATTCAATAGTAATGCATGAATTAGAAACTCAGCTGAGTGAGAACAACAACAAAAAGACTGCTGATATTCGATCCTAATTATTATGAAATAATTTTCCCACCTCTTCCTACTTAACGAATCTCTTCCTCACTTATCTACAGGCTTTTCAATCTCTGACAAGTGCTGCTGTGGAAAAGAAAAAAGAAAAAAAACTGACCAATTCTTAAAGTTTGGTAGCTTATTAACACCAACAAATTTCACACCTGGCATTATTATTATCTCACATAAGTATTAAAGTTCAGCTTTGGAATTTATTACTCAGTAGCTCAAAAATGTTACTATGGGGCTACCGGTTCTTCCCAACTTCCAGCATTACATCCTTGATCTGTTTCCTCTCAGCCTTGTGCTTGTTCCTCATCATCACAAGATGGTTGCTCCATGCATCACAGAAGTCACCAAAATATTGGGGGATGGAAGATAAAGGAAGAGTTTCTTTAGTGTGAATATTTACCAATGAGAAAAAGCTTGCCAAAAATCCTCCAAAGGCTCCCCTCATGTCTCATTAGCCAAAATTATATTTAATGTTGATGCTTAAATCATTCACTGTCAAGGACAATGAAATTATCAATGATTGGTTAAAACTAACCAAGATCCATCCCCTCCCTGGTGGGATAAAGCCAAGCTTGCAACCCTGCCTGCAAAAACCAACAGTATCTGCTTGTTTGTTGGAGGCAGGATAAAAATTTCATACATAGCAAGACAAGATGGAAATCCATGAGGTTAGAAACGATGGAAAATGAATATTATTTGAATGGAGTAGGAGCTACGATAGCAAAGCATGGAATAATTAAAGAGAGCAGCTGCAGCAGCTTTTTTTTTAAAGATTTTATTTATTTATTTATTTGATAGAGAGAGAGAGCACAAGCAGGGTGAGCAGCAGCAGGGGGAGAGGGAAAAGCGGACTCCCCGCTGAGCAGGGAGCCCGACGCCGGGCTCAATCCCAAGACCCTGGGATCATGACCTGAGCCGAAGGTAGATGCTTAACCAACTGAGCCACCCAGATGCCTCAGCTGCAGCATTTTTTATGTTTCATAAAGAACACAGATATGGCATAACCTGAGAGCAAATACTATTGGGAATTTATTGGTCAGGGAAAGTTTCTGTGTAACTGTATTTAAAATAAATTAACAACCTGTCCTGTCATGAACCATCACCATCTCCCTCCCCATAAAAAAGACTCAAACTAGATTTGCCAAATGTCAACTTCTAAGAATATTAAGCTACTTAAGTGCCAAATGTTTATTATTACGTTATGATCTCACATTGAAAATGGTGTTAAACAGCACTTAAAAATATTTTGGGGTGGGGCACAGAGAGAGAGGGAGAATCTCAAGCAGGCTCCACGTCCAGTGTGGAGCCCAACACGGGACTTGATTGCATGACCCTGAGATCGTGACCTGAGCCAAAACCAAGAGTCAGATGCTTAACCAACTAAGCCACCCAGGCAGCACTAAAATGCATTTTTTTAAATAAAATTAATGTTCGCTGGAGTGATAACCAACTGCTACAGAGGCTCCAAATCATGGATTGGACATTTAACTTGGAGTGTAAGGAAAGAAACAAAAAGAAGAAAGGAAATAAAAACATTAAAAAAATAAAAAAGTTAAGACATTCAGAAAGATATTTGTGAACATATCAACAATAGCCTTTTAGGCACAGGCCTGTGGACATCCAGTGCAGGCTCTCTGCAAAATGAATTGTTAAACAGAGGGTGTTTGATAGACTGTGATGGTTAAAAAAACTTTAGCTTTAGAGTCAGACAAACGTAGGTTTAATTCCTGGCTTTATTGATCACTAACTTAGACCTAAACTTTGTGATAACCAGCATACTCCTGTAGCATAAGGACAATAATACAGGAATCTTGGATGATCGGAAATGACCTAGAGACAATGCCTCGCCCAGTGCTGAGCGTAACAGTCCACAAGGATAGCGGTAATGGAGACCACAGCAGTGTTGGTGATGGTAGCGCTTTGTGACAACAGCTGTGTACTGCCAGAGGGGGTGGTAGGGGCCGGAAGTGTCACGGTGCCATGTTAGCAGTCATACAAAAAATGTGTTTACATATCACCAACTCTAGAGAAGTAATATACTACTGACTGAAAAATAGTCCCTATCTATCAATGAGAATGATCATTTTGATAACATGTTCTCCTTGAGAAGTGCCATGAGATAGTGAAGGAAGAGTGGAATACCTGCACAGTCACTCGGATGACCCCATCAGAGAGGGGCAGACCACCCCCACATCTGGTTTCAGGCAACGACTATGAATGATGTCACTTAGAAGGTCACTGAAGTATTAAGGTGTGAGAAGCAGTACAAGTTGTGACATGAGAGAAGAATTAGAGATACGTTTAAAAGAGAGGTAAATCTCACTAACATGTAGTAAAGCAGGGGAGCTGAGGGAAGAGAAAATGAAACTGAGAATTTTCTGTCCTCCCTTTTTGAGCAAATTTTTCTCAAGACTAAAAGGGATAGTCTCTGCTAGACTCATTATTACCTTCTCCATCACTTAAATTCTATGCCTCTTATTTTTCTCACTTCAGGAACTCATTAACAGTTATTAGACACAAGTTTTATGAAAGTAAAGCTGCTTTTGGAAAGCTGTGTAACAAACGACCGTTACCTAAAGGAGTGGGATGGACTAGCATAAAGGGACAAAGCTATAGAAATACAATTTGTAAAATAATGAAACGATATTCTGCAGGACATACTGCACTTAACTTCACAAAATGCCAGCCTTTCCAAATTCATATTCTATAGTTTGCAGCTTGAATTCCTCACTCCAGTCAAGCTACTTTCACCTGACCATTTTTCCAAAATCCCAGAGTCGCCATCTTGTTCATTTTTGTTCAATTAATAAAATCTTTCGGCAAATCCTTCTTTTGAGTTCCATCCTCTTGATGGGGCTTTTTTTGGACATTTCAATCCATGCTGATCTTCCCTTAGTTCATTTTGTACTTGGTATCTATTCTGGTCATTAGACTTTTACCACATGTATTTCTTTGCCCCATTATAATTATAATTACTTTCCATTTAAATATGTTCCATATTTTTAAGTAAGGGCCTGGGGGGTGGATCCCATGTCTCAGTATCCCTGGCATTCATCATAGTTGACCTTTCCAATTGGTGTAGTGGAAATAGCCCTGAACCAAGGAATAATTCTTGATTTAAACTTTGTACAAGTCAAAGGAAAGAATAAAGAAAATGGATGAATGAGCATTTGGACAGGAGCCTGAAATTTTTAAAGAGGGAGGTAATATTTTTGGAAAATTCTCTGAGTTCAATAAGAGAATGAGCAGGCTGGGGACACAAAAAAGGATTCTGAGGGGAGGTCTGAAACTCGAGGTCAGATTTGAAACATGTACTTGTAGATGCACCATTTTGGTGACTCATCTTCAGCAATTCTCAGAGACTAGGGTATTGGATGACTCTGTAGCCCCAGTGAACGTGCTGTAGTGATCAGGAAGTTGGTGGATGATGACAGCAAAGATAAGGGAGTGAGGAAGGTATGGCTGAATGAATGGGCGTCCAAAAGTATTTTCTTTTTCATGATCTTGGAGAAGACAGGAAAATGTTAAATTCTATATACCACCATCATTCTCTCTCTCTCTCTCTCTTTCTCCTCTCTCTTCCCTCTTCTCTCTCTTGCACACGCGCACACACACACACACACACACACACACAGGAGACTAATTTAAAACTAATATTTGTTAGATGTAAGGAAACTAACTGTGGGATGAAATCATCCAGACACTCCTGTAGCCAGAAGATGTTAAGCCTTTCTTTATAGGACATACATGCCGATGATACTAAAAATACATGAGAACCTGGAGTCCATGAAGATTAACCCTCCATGTTTACAGAAGAGAAAATTACATTTGAAGAAATTTTCCACATGCACATAAACCCAATCCATCAACAATATTGGAAGTTAACTGCACCCATTTTCAGAATCATTTGGATATTTTCAAAACCATTGCTTATATTTGAGATTATGTTTTTTAAGTGAGCAAATAGAATTCCAGCTTGGGATTAGTTTTGGCTTGAGATGTGAAACGCTGCAAAGTTTTGCCTTCACATTTACACTAACAACAACAACAAAAAAGCCAAACAAAATGCAAATTCACAACTTCTCATGGGCCTATCAGAGAGCTGAGGTTTCAAGGTAACCAGCTAGCCAGAAATCTAAAGAAAGACAGGCACCTGAAAGACATTGACAAAGAGAGAAAGAACCGTAGCTCTACTTCCCTGAGGCAGATGCAGCCAGATATATTCAAGATGAATTCAAAATTGTCAATGTTAAGGTCAGCTGTGGGCTAACAAAAGATAGAATGGCATATACACAATGGAATATTATGCAGCCATCAAAAGGAATGAGATCTTGCCATTTGCAACGACGTGGATGGAACTGGAGGGTGTTATGCTGAGTGAAATAAGTCAATCAGAGAAAGACATGTATCATATTACCTCACCGATATGAGGAATTCTTAATCTCAGGAACAAACTGAGTGTTACTGGAGTGGTTGGGGGTGGGAGGGATGGGGTGGCTGGGTGACAGACATTGGGGAGGGTATGTGCTACGGTGAGTGCTGTGAATTGTGCAAGACTGTTGAATCACAGATCTGTACTTCTGAAACAAATAACGCAACATATTTTAAAGAAAAAAGAAAAAGAAGAAGATAGCAGGAGAGGAAGAATGAAGGGGAGTAAGTCAGAGGGGGAGACGAACCAGGAGAGATGATGGACTCTGAAAAACAAACTGAGGGTTCTAGATGGGAGGGGGGGAGGGGGATGGGTTAGCCTGGTGATGGGTATTAAAGAGGGCACATTCTGCATGGAGCACTGGGTGTTATGAACAAACAATGAATCATGGGACACTGCACCAAAAACTAATGATGTAATATATGGTGATTAACATAACAATAAAAAATTAAAAAAAAGATAGAATCGCTGGGAGCTAAAGATGTAAGGAAATTTGCATTTACTTCCAGGCTTTTCTCCACTGTCTAGCAATCCCACTCAAAATAAATGAAAATTTATATTTACCCCCAAAATCTGTATGCAATTGTTCATAGCAGCTTTATTTGCAATCAGCAAAAATGAGAAACAACCGATATGTGTTCCAAGTACAAGGTTAGGGTGGGATACCATTTAGCAGTAAAAAGAAACAAACTGTTGATACACGCAACATGGTGAATCTCAAATGCATTTTGCTAAGAAAGAAGGAGACATAAGCCAAAAGGCTACATACTACATGATTCCATTTATATGACATCTGGAAAAGGCACACCTTAAAGAACAGAGAAGAGATCAATTCTTGCCAGGGGTCAAGGGAGAGGGAGGAGCCCACTACAAAAGAGCAGTGTTAAGATTGTTCTGTAATTTGATCAACCTTTTACAGAGAATATGCAGCATCATTCCACTGAACTCATGTCCCATGGAATCCTTTTGGAAAAAGCTGGTGTAATAAAGAGGAAATTGGCTTTGGGGGTCCAAAATACTCAAGGCAGAATCTCTAGTTCTTGCAGAAATAAATGACCTTGAGTTATTAAACATCGCTGTCTCAGTTTCCTCGTCTGTTAAATAAGACTTGTTGTCAAGATTAACTGCACAATTACTGTAAAATACTTTTTTAAAATATTAATTATTGTCCTTTCTTTCCCTTGCTCATTCTGAAAGGTCACTCTTAATGTCAGCAAATCCTGGCATTATCAGCAGTGTCTCTCCTTTCAGAAATCTAATTTGCTGTTTCCATGCGGTCTGCAAAGCCAGGTGATAACGTGTATTAGAATGTGTCTAATACATTATCACCTGTGTTTTGATTGAAGATCCTATAGAATAAATTATGCATTCTTTTCTGGGATTTATGTTTTGTGGAAGCTATCAATGGATTTAGCTGTGAGGAGCTTCTGAAGCAAGAAGCAGGGGAAATGAGCAGGAACAGAAAAATCTTGGATATTAAAAATAACCCCCCAGAAGGCAAAATGACCTCCATTTGTTTATGCTCTCAAGCCCACGCTGAACAAGCTGCCACAAAGAGCTTTATTATACAATTGCAGAGCAAGATGATTTTCCCCACATATTTAATAATGATTTGGGGATTTGAAAATGAGAAAGAAAAAGCTAAGGGCAATTTCTTGCAGTCTCCTGGTCTCTCACGCAGAGGGAAAGACAGTGAGGAGGCTATTGCAGTAGCCTAGCAGAGAGGTGAGGAAAAGCTAAAATAAACAGGCAGTGAGCAAACATGGGGGCAAAACTGAGAGGGAACCCCCCCGGGGAAGATCCCAGCCTGGACACTCCTTAATCTTGCCTTCACCTGCGCATTACAGATGAGGCTAACATTTCAAGGGGACTCCAAGGATGATGGCACCCAGAACAGAAATGGAGAATTTGGGAGAAAGTGTCCGATGGTGGAAGACTTGGGTTTGGGCAGGTGAAGCTTAAGGCACCAGCAGGATGTCCATGCGGACACTATAGTTAGAAAGAGAGGGTTGGTGCTCTGTTGAAGGCCTGCATACTAGTGATACATTTGGGAGAAATTCCCTTAGAAATAATAGTTGGAGCCACGGAAGTGATTGAAATAACCCAAATAGAACCGAGGGAGAGTCCGGGACAGAAAAAGAAGGTTGTAAAAGATAGTGAGCAGAGGTCAGGGAGGAAGCTAAGAGGGGAAGTTCTAAAGAGGGAGCATTAACCCACAGGTTCAAATACCGAGATGTGGCCAGGAGGAGAAGCTAAACCAAGCAAGAGTGGTCCTCTCTCAGATTCCACACAAGACCTAGAGACTGAAGAGGAACTAACAGCTGCCCCGCGATTCTTTTTTTCACCTGCAGAAGGTGCAGCTATCCCCAACTTGAACCTGGATCTCACACGGAATAGCAAGTTTAATATAACAGCTGCTGAGGATAAGGAAAAAAGGAAAATCAGGCCAGGGAAGGAAAGGACAAATCTGTGCTTCTTCCATTTTCCACGAGAACCTTATGCAGTATTTCACCCTGGGAGTGTGTTACCACCTTTTTGCGTGATGTGGGGAAAAGCATCAGATATTATTAGCTTGATTCAACAGTTGTTATTGACTACCCACTAAATGCAAGGCTCTGTGCTAGGAACCTACAGCAACAGTTCTCAAACTTCAGCTGACCTCAAAATCACTTGGATGACTTGGAAAACTTGGATGACAGATGGCTGGTCTCCATCTCCACAACTTCTCTTTCAGTAGGGCTGGGGTGGGACCTGAGAATAAGCATTCTTAGCTCACAGGAGCTGCTGCTGCTGTGCAGGTCCACAGATAGTACTTGGAGAGTGATGGATCTAACCGTTCATTATCAGAGAAGAATAAATGGGTTGGGATATTACTTCAGGAAGAAAAGCAAAGTACAAAATTCTGCAATGTATTATGATTGTGAGATGGATCATTTCAACATTCTTCAAAGGAAAATTAAAATTAAGCTTCCATCACCACAGGTCACACATTTCTCACCTTGATATGCAAGTCTGGAACAAAGTCCGCTTATCTCACCCATGTATGAAAATCCTTTCACATAACCTATAGATGAAAAGACACTTGTATCACCTAGAGATAACGAATAAGTAAATGCACCTAAATCTTATCTAATAACTTCCCAGATCCTCAGGAAGAGAAGAAAAGACTTCTACTTGCCGGTAAGTTCTTTCTCTCCCAGTTCCGCATAACCAGACCTCATTTATTGAACCTGCTCCTCACATTGGTATCAGCCTTTTTTCTAACTCACTTCAGATAATGAACTTCTCATTTGTTTAACTTTACGTGCCCAGTACCAGGCACAGAACCTAGCCCACTCTTTAACTGAGGAAGGAAAGAAGGGAGGAAGGAGAAAAGAGAAGGAAGAGGGAAGGGGAGGCAGAAAAGAAGACAGGGAGGAAGGAGTCTGGTTTAATCCTGGACTCTCTGCTCCAGTTAACACAACCCACCAGGCAGCACAGCCTGGGCACTATTCCTCCACTGACCAGCAGGCCTTGCTATTGGGCAGCTCTCCTCCAGACTAGTCTGTTTCTATCCTTCAACTTTTCCTTGATCTTCCCCAGTGTGAACCCTGTTCTAGACATGGGCTCCCTCACAGCCCGCCCCTTCTAGCTGAATTGCCGTTTAACAACCTGAGTCAAAACCAGTCCCATGATACCAGAGGCACCCAGGCCAAACCCCAATTTTCTCTAAGTTCCCCATCACCTTGACGGCATGTTCCCAGGCAGTCTCCAGGCCTCTTACCTCTCCCTGCAGGTGATTTCTCCTTTCCCAGCTTCATTAGTACCATATTTATGCCTAGATTGTTAAAACAACCTTGTAACTGGGCTCCCTATTCCACTATTTCCCTCCTCCAATGAATCCCACACACTGTTGCCACATTAATCATCCTTAAACACCACTTTCATTATCATAGTAGCAGTTACTCTTTATTAAGCACTTAATATGTGTACAATGTAGTGCTAGACATTTTATATGCACTATGTCATCTCATTCTCACCCCATGAGATGTGTATTATTATCCCCATTTTAGAGATGAGGTAACTAAGGCTTACTCATCTGTAAAAACTTGCTTACAGTACTATGTTTCAGGCCCTCCACAATTTAACCTGCATTCTGAACACTCGCTCTCACCCTTCTCTTCAAAACCTGTATTCCTGTCAAACTGGTTTGCTACGCCTCCAGATATGTCCTCACCTCCCCACTTTTAGGTTGGATGCATCTCTCACAGCCAACACAGATCGCCAACCACACGAGTGCAGGGCCCACTGAAGAGCTTGCAGTCCTGACTAGCAAGCCCACTGCTACTATGTAAAGCATATTCTGCTTCCAATAAAGCTGTGAACACAATCGACCCATTGAACTTGACCACTGTAGCCATTTAAACCACTCCAGCTCAGGCTCAGAGAGCAATGCTCCCCTCTTCCTTGTTTGCTAAAGCCTCTCAGGCCTTGGTTCCTGCTTCAGATCATTCCTGAGTCTCCGGAGTATGATCTAATAAATCCTAGGAATATACATGCACCATCATATGGCTGAATGGTCATCTAGGTCACCAGGCTTTCGAACAAACAGAAAACAGAAACTCAAACAATAGATCAAAATCTATCTACTTTTAATAGATTGATAGATGGTAGATAAATAGAGAGATAGATAATAGAATATAGAAGTATGTAGCTGATAGATAAATACATAGATACATCTGATAGATAATAGGGAGATAGAGAGAGAGATACAAAGAGATAAGGAGAGAGAGAGAGATGGATAAACTATTAGGGTTTTCCAGAGAAACAGGACATTCATATATGCATTTATATATGTAAATTTAGTATGTATGTATTATAATACATATGTATGCATTTAACATGTGCATTTAATAGATATATATAATGGAGATTTATTATGAGGAACTAGCTCATGCAATTATAGAAACTGAGAAGTCCCAGGATGTGCCTTCTGTAAACTGGAGACCCAGGAGAGCTGGTGGTGTATTTCAGTCTGAGTCCAAAAGCCTGAGAACAAGGGGAGTCAATGGTGTAAACCCCAGTCCAAGGCCTGGAGAAGATAAGATGTCCCAACTCAAGAGTGAGGCATGAAGTGAAAGGAGCACTTCCTCCTTCCTCCACATTTTGTTCTATTCAGGCCCTCAGTGAACTGGATGATGCGCACCCACTTTGGGAAGGGCAATCTAGTTTACTGCATCTACCCATTCAAATGCTATTCTCATCTGGAAACACCCTCACAAACACACCCAGAAATAATATTTAATCTGGGCACCCCATGGCCAGTCAGGTTGACACATTAAATTAACCATCACAGATAGATATAAAGTATATAACCTAGATATGCACTTATCACTTGCTTTCACTGGGGAACCATATGCATCCACACACACAGATTGTAGAGTTTACTTTGTGCAATGTTCTTTCCTTAGGTGGTCTCTTGGCTCACTCCCTTACAACACTCAGATCTCCCCTAGAAGTTTCCTCTTCTGAGAGGCCATCTCTGACTAGCTGAAGTGCTCCCTTCACACTGCTTCACTCTTCTTCATAGACCTCATCTCTACCAACTACTCTACCCGCATGCACCTCTGCCTCAGTCAAATACAAGCTCTATGAATTCAGGTACTTTGAATGCTGTTCCCTGTTGTAATCTCAGAATCTAAAACAACACTTGGCATTTAAAAGGCCCTCAATAAATATTTGTGGGGGGAATAAACATAGGGAAGATGCCTACAAAGTAATAGGGAATAAAAGCCTCATTAGAAAATGGTCTTATTTTAATTCAAAAATATATACAATATCCAGTGTTTAATTAGATGAAAATGAGTGATACTATTAAGAAAATTATTCCTGCCTTTTTCGATTTTCCAATCAGTGTGCATTTAGCCTGATTCCAGCTCCATTGTTCACCTGATGGCATATAACCAAAGTGTAGGTATAATTTCTTATAACCGTGAAAAGCTTCTGTAGGATTGCTTGGTCATTTGAAACTGAGCCTATAAACTGGAACAGATGTCCAAGCATCACAGGATGGTGACCAGACATGTACCTGTCCTATTTTATGCCTGATGGCAGGGGACATTTTTCTAAAGGATTCCATTTTTTTATAAAGAATTAGAAAGGGAAATAGAAAGTTGGATGGGAAAACGGAGGCTGAAAAGTAAACACAAATGATTCAGATTTCCTCAGAAGACAATGGAGTTTTCTTAAGGATCTGCCTGATTTCAAGATAAAGCTGAGATTTGCATGTCCCCCTCTCCCCAGTCCATGACCACTAGTGTGTTTCTATATTTCCTTTATATGCCCAAGTGGCAAAATTTTACCATTTCAGGACATAACGATGACAAAATAATTGGTGATGATCCACCCTACTCTGAACGTAAGACAGCTGTGCAAACCTTCAGACAGACCCAAGGGAGACTTGGGGCTTCAGTACTTCCGAGAAAGCCAGGACAGTCTTTGATCAACCCCAGGAAGCCAACCCCCACCCTCTTCAACATCACACTCCCAGGAAAGCCAGAGATATATCAATTTCATGAATATGCTAGCCAGGATACATGCTGGATAAATGGGGAAAAGCAAGAGAAAGCCCTAATGAAAGAGCAGTGGGGGACCAGTCACCAAATGTAACTGCACCCTTTCTGAAAGGGTGTTTGTGCAGGTGCGGGGGGGCAGCCAATTTGAAAGGACCTTTGGACCTTTGGCCTGGCTGGGCCATATAGAGTTTGGCCATGATGCCCCATGGCTTAGCCAAAGCCAGTCATAGAGGGGAAACCTACTTCCTTCCCTTAAAATTAATCTTTCTCTACAATGTGTAACATCACTCCATGGTTTGTTTGTCTGTTTTTATGTTGTGCTACTTGGAGAAAATATCCTGAGTATTTTTGTCTTTGCTTTCTCTCTCACCTTTGTTTTTTATGGAATGAAACCTCTGAAAATTACCAGGCAACAGAAACACAAGCCAATAGAGAATGGTGTGTAGTAAAACTAAAACAAATTCAATCAATCATTTATTTTGTACCTACTATGCTCAAGACACATAGTGAATGGACACTTTGAACAATGGAGCAGAGAACGGCAGAAATCGGACCTTTCCTCAATAATATTTTTTGAAATTTATTCTGTTTTCTAGGAACAAAATAGTGATGATCTATTTTTTTGAGTATTTTAATTGGACTTTTTATTTTTTCTTTAATTTTTTTTATTTTTTATTAGCATATAATGTATTATTTGTTTCAGGGGTACAGGTCTGTGATTCATCAGTCTTACACAATTCACAGCACTCACCATAGCACATGCCCTCCCCAATATCCATTACCCAGCCACCCCATCCCTCCCACCCCCGTCCAAAATAGTGGTGATTTAAAATCTTAAAAGGACATTTCTTCTTTAAAATTTAAAAGGGTTCTAATGAAAAGTAGACTAATGATGTTCCAGAAAAAGTATGATTCCATACAATATTTCTATCTTCTGTTTGCCCCATCTAGATCCACTTTCTATTCTTCACCACTCTGTTTTGTGCCCTAGGAAGCTGGTCTCTATGGGCTATAATTATAACAAGGAATCTTTTGTCCTCTGCTCCTGGTAGGGTTTGGCCAACGGGAGGCTCTGGCAGGAAACTGGAGAAAGGAGAATAAAGTCAGGGTATTTATTTCTCAGAAATCTTATAATCGAAGAAAACCAGCTCTGTCACTTGACCAACCCCTCTGAAGTTGGCCCTACCCACATAACTCTTTTACTAGGCTACAGTAAATGTTCAAATCTCTTGCCCCTCAGGCTTGCATGTCTACTGGGCTTGTAGTTTCCCTGCAGTCTGCTCAGAGCTTTGCAAATACTCTCAATTTATTTAGTACTCTCTTCAATTGTCCTGTATGCTTCCAGCAAGGATCATGGCTAATGCATATCTCTAGCCTGTTAATGGAGGATATAGACCAGAGTAAGGAGAAAGAGCCAGGGAAGATAGCGAGACCAAAAGTACAGAAGAAAGGGCAAGGAATGTGTTATGATCCTTATCTCATACTAGGTGGAAGAGTGTGAGACACAGAGTCCAGGCATATGGATTAGTCTTGAACAGAGGCATCATCTTCTTGGACTGCAGGAAAAGAAACTAGAGTCATTGCACATATAAAGACCTTATCAGTGTGTGGGCTGGAAATAAAGGTAGTTTACACCTGATAGTCATAATTTTCTTAGTAAGGTAGGAATCAAAGTCATTTGCTAAGAGTGAATGAGATGTAAGGAAGTTAAGAGGTGTAAGGATTGTGTTGAAACTTTAGACTAGCCACTGCCAGAAGAGAAAGAGTTTTCTCACCTGATGCATGTAAACTAGATTCAAAGAAATGCCCAGGTGATTCTGGAAACTATGATTTGTCATGGTACCAATCCATGTAAGGGTGGTGATTTTTCTCCAGCAGCTCTCGGAAGTTCTGATATAAGAATAGAAAAGTGGATGACAAAAATGACCCAATGGGCAATTTCAAGACAAGAAAAATGAAACTACTGAGGTACCAGTACAATGATTTAAAATAGTAAGGTTTCTGGAGCTAGACAGAAATTCAATACAACTCTTTCCAGCCACATCACCTGAGGCAAGATATCTAACTTTTTTGGTCATACTTTCTTCATCTGTGAATTAACCATAATAATAATATCTAACCATAGAACATTTTTGGAATTAAATGTTATATATGTAAAGTGTTAATAACATACCAAATGTCTAGAACATGCCTAATAAATGTTACCTTTTGTTATTACTCATAAAGTGTTGAGAGTGTTGTGGAAAAGTAATAGTTAAATAATGTAGTGGAAGTCTAGGCTCGTGTGGGGAAGAAGTCAAGCCAGGAAGGAGTCTTGTGGACTGAGGGAAAGGAAGGAAATGAGAGACTGGAGATCATAGTGAGGTCCAAGCTGAGAGTACTAGGGACAAAAGAAAGGACTAAAGACATGGAGAGTTGGTTACTGGGGTTTAGGATTTCAAGGTGATGCAGAGAGTTGATCCAGGCTAGTATTGTCAGACGCATGGGATATGATGCTCCCCTCCACAGCCCAAAGACAGCACTACCCTCATCATGGTATACAGTCTGGTTGAAGATGGAAGAGGACTGAGTCAAATGTGATTACCCTTGAGTAATGAAAGAGAGTGCTTTGAAAATCAGACAATAACAATGGTAAGATTGGCAAAGGGAGGCAAGAAGTTGTGGATGGCATCTTTGGGCTCTGTGAGGTGAGAGAGCAACTGTCTCTACTCAAGAGAGCTGAGAGAAGATGGCATCCTTAGGAGAAGAGCTAGCTTTCAGTTTCAAATGCAAAGTGAGGTAATCTCAAACCTCAGGCCATAAAGGGCTTTCTTGACGAAGTAATACACAATTAAATTTCTGTTTATTTTCTAAAATATGTGTTTTAATTTATAGTAAAATAGAGTATGCTTCATTCTTTAAATGGGAAACGTTAAAATGTACATATGATAAAATATTTAAATATGGATATGTAAGTATAAATAATCTTTATCACAGAAAAATATTTTAATTTTTCCTGTTTTTGGCTGGAGAATCCAATATAAAAGTTACGCTTCTATGAAATTTATGATATTAACTTTAATAGTATACTGACACAAGCAAAACATTTTACTTGAAAACACTTCTTTATCACATACCACTCAGAAATAATTAAATGAGGGACACCTGGGTGGCTAAGCCAGTTAAGCATCTACCTTAGACTCCGGTCATGATCCCAGGGTCCTGGGATTGAGCCCCGCGTCGGGCTCCCTGATCCACTGGAAGCCTGCTTCTCCTTCTGCCTGCCGCTCTCCCTTCTTGTGTGCTCTCTCTCTCTATCTCTCTCTGTCAAATAAATAAATAAAATCTTTAAAAAAATAATTAAATGAATACTAAACTCCGAAAAAGGGTCAAAAGAATTACATAATATTGCAAAGGAGAGTCATAAGGTTAAAAATATGGTCAAGTGAAGTGAAGTGAAGAAAAAGTGTTTGAAAATATACTGTGAAGAGATAAAAAGATAAAGAGGAGCTTCTTGCAGGTATCGTGATGTCTGTGACAGGGCTGGTGAGCAAGAGGGCAGCAGAGGGACAAGTGGTGGAGGAGTGAGCTTGAGCTAAGAAGATGAGGAAGCAGGACGGTGGGACTGGGGAAGCTGCAGTGTAGGAGATGTGGTGACAGATTTAGAAGCACACTGGGCCTGGCCAGACAAGGTTTCACTGTTGGCAGGCAATCATCCAGGGAACCAGGGGCATAATGACCTTGCAGAGTGTGACCTGGCCATTAGACCCCAAATGTTGTTTGTTCTAGAATCCAGACAGAACCCTAGTGAGGGGCCATGTTGGTGACCCTATGGAGGAGATGGCAGTAAGAGTGAGAAACCACCCTGTCTGAAAGCAGACCCTGCACAGAGAGTAGAGGTCGCTTCAGAGACCATCGCCTTCTGGTAGCTTCCCCTGTGGCTGTAATGGTATGAGGATCTGAGGTTCGCATGGCCCCAGGGAGTGCTGGAGCTGCTGAGGGCACTGGGCTCCTAAGAAGATGCCCCTGGCCACAGGTTAAATATGGAAGCTTGAAAACAGAGGTAGACTTTGAATGCCTCTCACGTCTCAGTTGTTAAGAGAGCAAATCCTAAGAGTTTTCATCACAATAATTATTCCCTCTGTTCTTTTTTTCTTTCTTTCCTTTTTATCGTACCTATATGGGAAGATAGATGTTAGCTGAACCTAATGTCATTTCACAATAATGTAAACAAAACCATCACGCTGCATGCCTTAAACATATACACTGATGTTTGTCAATTATTTCTCAATAAAACTAGAAAAAATAAACAAGGTAAAGAGAGTTTTTTAAAGACATAAATCTATAAGGAGAAAGAAAACAGAAATACATAATTATCCCCATTCCCCCCACCCACTAGGAGAAGACTAGATATTTCTTAGACAGTCTAGAAGGCTGGCTTCAAGGAAGGCCAGGCACAGTGGACGGCCAGAGTGCCACACGAGGATGACAGGAGAGTTTATACACCGAATAGTAAGACACACAGCTCCACCCTCTTTCTGCCTTTTAGAATAGAAATAGCCACACTCATAAGCCCTTAACAGAAAATTAAAAGACCCCTTTCTGGATAAACTGACCGGCCCAGTGAAACAGCCTGGTCCAGTTACCCAACGGGGAGCCCTTCAGTCCACAAGCCTTGCACAGAGGTTACCTTTTCCAAATTTCACTCTCAGATATTAAATGCTGCCATAGATCATTAGATATCTGAGGAAAGCCTGAAAAATGATGGACAGAGACCAAAACAAATAAACAAAAAGGCCTTGAAGGAGAGAGAAGGAAAAAAATGTTTTAATTATCATTAATGTCCTCATAGAGATAAGAAAAGATATTGAATCCATGAAACAGAACACGATGCTATTTTTAAAAGGAACATTCCAAGAACAAGAAAAATTCTTGGAAATTAAAAATATGAGAGCACAAATAAAACACTCAATACAAGGAAGCTGGAAAAGAAGATAAAATATTTTAAAGAGTGAAACAAGAGATTTAAAAATAAGAAGAAACTGAAGTCTTATGAAATTTGGAGAATCAGACCAGTGTGTTCAATGTCCAAAGATTTTGAAGCCCAGAAAGAATTATTTAATATAGTAGTAATACAAAAGTAACACAAAAGTAATACAAAAGTAGTGATACAAAACTGTAGCTCGGTAGTTTCTAGATTGAAAGGGCATTAAATAAATAAATAAAATCTTTAAAAATAAATCAAATAAAATTTTTAAAATAAATTAAAAAAAAAAAGAAAGGGCCTACCAAGTCACCCACATAATACCTTTTAAAAAAAGAAGAACCATAACACTTTCCAAGAGAAAACACAAATCATATCAAGGGATAAAAATCTGAATAACAATGGCCTTCTCAGTGGTTGCTCTGGAAGTTAATGAGGCAGGGAATTAATTCCTTCAAAATTCTGAGAGAAAATGATTTTTACTTAGAATTCTACACCTAGCCAAAATATCAAGCTAGAAACTAAAATAATCTTTAGACACATAATGTGTCAGATAACTTAACTTCCCTTTTATTGCTACTGAGCAATAAAACTCTCTGCTGAAACAAAAGAAAAACCCAAAAGAGATGATAACTCAAGATCCAGAAAATGTGGTAGCGTCAGAGACAAAGAGGAGATTCTAAAGCCATCTAAAGAATTAAAACTTATCATATACAAAAAAATCAGGAATCAAAATATATCAGCCTATATATTTTTAAAGATTTTATTTGTTTATTTGAGAGAGAGAGAGAGCATGCACAAGTGGGGGGAGGGGCAGAGGGAGAAGCAGACACCCTGCTGAGTGGGGAGCCCCACAAGGGTCTCCATCCCAGGACTCTGGGGTCATGACCTAAGCCCATGGCAGACACTGAACTGACTGAGCCACCCAGGAGCCCCCTATATCAGCCTTTTAAATAGTAAAAATGCATGCTGGAAGAAAATAGAACACAGCCTTTAAAATTCTTAGAGAAAATAACTTTCAACCTAGAAATCTTTATCCAATCAAACTATCTATCAAGTGTTGGAGTAAGTAAATGTTGGTGTGTGCCCATGCTATATAGGGTTAGATCTTGGGACTATCACCTCCTCCTGTGGCTGTGGGGAAGCTGTCTCTATCACAAGGCCACAGACCAGGCATCACCTCTACCTGCTACACCATTTGCAAGCAGCCTTACTATATATGGCACAGGCTGTGCACTGCACAAGTAAGGGAGGTAAAAGGTAAATGGAGGATTTACATAAAGAATGATCTCGGTGCTCTCTGGTACTGTTCAGTTTTGGAACAGGTCACAGTGATAGCAGGCATGAAGAGATAATCTTCTAGCAGTTTAGGTTTGAAGATTACAAACCCGTGAAATAATATTCAGTATCATGCACTTGGGAAAAAGCCAGACAGCAATCTGCCACTTAATAAATAAGTTCAATGATCATAAAAATAATACTGCAGAACTGTGCCTGTTAGCTATTTCAACATATATGTGCTGATCATATTTTCCCTTTTTTATAGTCTTTCCATTCTAAATAAATGTGGGAAGAGTGCGAGCAAGGTTTTATGTTCTTCAAAGAATTACTCATTCTGGATTCTGAAGCATTACCAAACCTGTTCTCTATAATTCATTAGTAAAAGCACAGGCTATGATCACTTGGGGTGGGGTAGGGATAAAAGAATAAAGTACAATGTGAGAGCTCACCGGATTGCATTTCAGAGGAAACCTCTCTGGGCTTGATGTCTGAGTTAGCCAATCTGAAATTTAAAACCACAAAGCAAAGCACACACCAATTAAATTCAAAAGAAAAGCAAATAAAAAATATTTCATCAGAAAATTTCAGATCCTCAAAAGATATTACAAACTGAATATCAGAATATTTAAAGGCCTGTAAATGAGGTAAGAATTTAGAATATGATAATTATTTCAAATAACATTAAGTACCACCACGTTTATGCATTTTTCAATTATTAAAATCTTAAATGTATCTTGTATATATCACCCTCTCCACCTTTATGAAAATCCTACCCTTCACCAGAAGTATCTTCTCTACCATCCAGACCTTACCCAACATTCAGAATCGGGTGAAAACTTCAGTATCTCCTCCTATGCCTTTCCTGACCTCCCTGTCCCATTATTGTTGCTTTCATGTGCCACCCCATAGCACCATTACCTTGGTTCATAACGAATGAAGTAGCAGGTCTTATTTCTTCAATCAGGTTTTAAGCTTCAAAACCTTACCGTGGACTCCATGTACCCAACAGCACTTAGCTGAGTGCTGGAACATAGTAGGCACTCAGTAGATTCTCTCCAATTATGTTTCTACGTCATACAACAGAAAGGGAATGTTTCCTTCCTTGCATCAGGACAAAGTGTTTCTTTAATTACGAGCATGATGTACAACCACACATTCAAACCTTTGCATAAAATAGCCCTTGCCTAAAAACTAACATAGAAACACCATACCATATTTTTAAAGACATTTTCATTTTCCAGGCCATCTTTTATCTAAGACCATGATCTCAAATACCATGACAGTTCTAAAATGTATGCCCACAGCCCAGACATCTTTTCTGGGCTCTAGAATTATATATCTACTACCTCCCCTGTTTGAACATCTCACAAACACCTCAATTTAATTTACCCTAAATTAAACTCAAGATCTACTCACTTTCTCAAAATAGAAGAAATTCAATGAATGGCCTCACCATCTACCCTGTCTTATGAGCCAAGAATGCTGTGATTATACTTGAATCTCTCCATCATGAATCTCCCCCAACCCATCTGTTGTCAGACCCCCTTCCCCATAAATGACCTACTGTCACTCAAATATATGCACCCCTCCATCTCCTTTGCCATCATCCAGTCTACCCTATTGTTATCTGTTGCCTGAGTCAGCCACAACCTAATAACTAGTCTCTCTGGAGCCAAGCTTGTCACCCTTCCAATCCATCCTCCACGCAACAACAAATACAATCTTTTTATACAAATATGGTATCACTTCCAGGCTGAAAACCTTCCATTGGTTTCTCACTAGACTTAGAATGATATCTGTAGTGGATTCCATGGTGTGCACTCAGGTCTTCCCCCTCAGAACCAAGGCATACATTCCGCCAGCTGCTGGGCATGAAACTCTCAGCTGAATCTATCTCCATGACTTGGCCTCAGATAAGAGACACATCAACCTAGATCATACTCTCTTCCTCAGGGAAGGTCCCATTCAATCAGTAGTCAACTGGCCCTTGAAAAACAACTCAGATCTCTCACCTAAACTTATGATACTCTGAAGGGCCCTCCCAGTTCCTTACAGGATGAAGTGACAAGTTTCTTGAGACCGTCTTATAGTCCAACTTATCTCTCTGCCCAGGCCTACTTTCTCCATTCTTGAGACTGTCTTATAGTCCAACTTATCTCTCTGCCAGTCTTACTTTCTCCACTCTCCCATAGGTATTGATCCCTAGTGTGCTCACCAACAAACTTCCTCCATGCTAATCTGTGTCTCACAGTCTCCTTCTTGGGGATCCTGACTTGAGATAACATCCTTAACGTGATCTAGAAGGTCATACATGATCTGACCTCTGCTGACCCCTATACCATGCTTCCCCAAGCCCTCAATACTTGTGCCACTCTATCTTTTCAGTTCCTTGATTATGGAATTTTTCTTTCTGCCTTAAGACATATCTTAGACTCTACCTGGAACATTTAGTGCCAGCTCACCTCTACTGCCCAATCCCTTCATCACCATCATTTCAACTCTTTGTCTAATTAATCCTTACTCTATATTCAAATCTTAACTACAGCTCAAAGAAGTCTTCCTTTGCCCCTCAAGACTAGCTAGTTCCCTTTTATCAGTTCTTATAGGCTATTATACTTCTCTTTTGAGGTACTTTAAAAGTACTATAATGAGATACTTTGTAATTAATTGTAATATTTGCCTCCTTTGATATAACATCTGATCCACATCTTTCTTACTTGCTACTATAGTTCTAGCACAGAACTTTGCACATAGCAGGCACTCAAAAGGTACCAAAGCACCTTGTATAACATGTTTAATGATCGGTGATCTCACCGGAGCTGTACAATCCAATCCTCTTAGGGTAACAGTAAATAAATAAAAACATATAAAGTACTTGCCAAGTCACATATATCTACAAAGGAAGGATATGTTGATAGCTTAGTTCAACCCCTGGTCCTCCTGATAATGAAATAATCCATCGTTCCCAGCCTTCCAACAAAGAATTCCAGAAGTTACCTGAGAAACTGCAACTACTCTGCAAAATCGCCAAAGCCTATCAGCAAAGAAATCCAATAAGAGAAGTCTTCCTAGAAATCTGTTTGCGGCAAAAAGAGGAGGCGATCAGGAGTCAGTATGTGTTAAGAGGAAGACTGACTAACCCAAAATAGAACAGACTCTGAATAGTAGGTATGTTCCCAGTTGAGAACAATTGAGAAAACTATGGATAGAGACGCCTACATGTGTTGGGATGATGTGGAAGAAAGCAATGTGAGCATATATAAAGCACTTTAAGTTTTTATAATATGGTGCATGACCAGCTTAAATGTGGCTTTTCACTTTTACCTAGAGTGTAGACACAAAAGACAATAATAAATAGGATAATTATAGCAAGTTTGATCTTAAAATTCTTGCAATCACTAAACATGCATGTTTTTAGATCTTCTAAAATCCAATTTGGGATATTGGGGTTGAAGAAAGAGTGATTTACATGGACAAGTTTTTAATCCAAGTTCTCACACGGCACGGCTCTAGCACATTGTGTGGCTGATTAATTCCAATGGAAACATAACTATATCTTTGGGATTCCAGGATGAGTCAGCAAATAGATGTTTGGTGGGAATGGTATCATCACCTGCCTTGTAGTCAAGTTTCATAGTGAATAACCTTAAGATCTGGAGTCAGGAGACAACTTAGGGTAGAAAATCAAGGGGGAATTCTAATCTAACAAGAATACTTGTGAGATAGTATATGTAAAGCAAGTACAAGATGATACATCAGTATTCAGGGAAAAAAAAGTTACAGGTAAGGATTTGAATGTAATTAGGAAGTCAGGAACAAGAGATGGATAGAGAGAAATGTATGAAACCAGAAGCTTCACATTAAGGACAGAAACTAGAAATGAGCTATAGATAACTCAGAAATAGACTTTAGAGTCAGAGTTAGAAGTTAGGAGTTCAAGAAGTAATTTGCTGGTGCTGTACTTAGAAGCCAGTGGATTTGGGGGCCACGAAGGCTCAGAGGGGTTGCTTTGGAGGCATTGCTATGGGGTGCTTCTGGAACTACCCTTCCAGCCCTTTACAGTGTTGTGTCCTTTCTTTGCCAGAGAACAATGTGGGCAGCTGATAAAAGCGGATATATGTTTTGAGCATCGATTATATTCATTCATTGAAACAGACATCTTGGCTTATTTACAACCAAAATCACCTTCTTCTTTAAAGGGAAGTTGAGTAGAAGGATTTTTCTTAACCCAAATAACCTGAATAATGGCCTCAACTATTCTCTCCCTCTGTGCCAAAGGCAGACTGAATGCAAGAAAAGCATCTGTGACTAATCAAAACCGGTTCACCACCACCCCCACTCCTCCAGGCCCAAACACTTAACTGGAAGTTTCCTTGGCTGTGATGGAGCCTAAACCTCATTACAGAGAGTTTATCCAAGGCCTCCAGGAAAAGGAAAATGATCCATGGCCATTTCAAGAGAGCATAAGTGAGCACACAGTAACCCCTAAAGAAACAGCACTCTTTCGAGGCACTCATCTGTAATGCTGTGTATAGGCACGTTGAAAAGGCAGAGAAGTTGATGGCTGAGTACACATACCATTTGGAGAGCAAGTCCCCAGTGCATTTATTTTGAACTTAATGAAATAAAAGTAGACTGTACAGTGATACAGGCATGGGGATGACAAAGAGAATTAAGAAATCTAGGATTTGAAAGAAAAGACTAGATGGGAAGATAGGAAGAACAACCAATGGCATTTCTCATTCAAAATCTAAGGCCCTATAAACACTCTCACAGAATGTTCTCCATGCATCTTACAATTTTTAACAGAGTGCCAAACAAAGTTTATTCTCCCATCCAAATCCAAAGGCTGAGTCTGAGAGCCACGCTTCCCCCTCAGTAACTATACGACAAGGATGGGAAGAATACCAGAAGCAGCAAGTTCCTGGCTCCATGCCATCTGCTTTATTACTTATTAACTTATTTTATATAGCCTTCAGCATGGCAAGAAAAGCTTCCTTTAATTATCGACAGGAATGAAGAAGCCACAAGGGGAAATCAGAGCCAGAGAACTGCAGCCGCACTGATTACAGCCTGGCTCTTATCAAAGCTGACACAGGGTCCAGGCTGTGCAGATATGGGGCTGGAAGCCTGAGGCGTGCGTGGGACGGAACCTGGAAGGCACCACTCCATGCTGGGTAATTCTGTTGGAATGAATTCTTGATGAGGAGGGGCTTTTTCTTCTTCTCTTTCCTCTTCTTCCAGTTCAGGGAAGTTGAATGCCAAGGTTGCCAGAGGGGGGAAAAAAAAACATACAGACAAGGTACACAACCTTTATATGCAAGTGGCCAACATGGCAGAGCAGAGTGGAGCCTGGAGGTGATGATGAGGGTAAAGGAAGAGATCATTAAGCAGAGGCGCTGGTTCAAAGGCAGCCTTCAAGCCTGTGCATAAGGACAAACATTACCACTGGGCTATCTTGTGAGCAAGTAGAGAAGTTGAGAATGTACTAGATGGGCTGGAGAACACCTGGGAGCCCCTGCCCCAACCCAAACATACCTCCCCTTCTGGCTTCCATAGTGTCCAAGAAATCATCATTGGAGGATCAGATCCAGTACTGCCTTCTCCCTAAAGATACTAATAACCTTCTCATTACTGTGTTTGTCCCAGTTTTACCAGGAAAAGCACTTTGGAGAGAGAAAGGGGAGGAGACACAACAGAATCTTGAAAAAAGACATTGGGAGAACTGAAAACAAACCACCCACTTCCCTAACTTCCAAGGCCTATGGAATTTCCAGAATGTAGCATCTAAGGGATCTTCTGATTCTGTGCTACAGTACAATTCTGTTGTGGAGAAATTTCTTATGTCATGCCTTTGGTTAGCCTCCAAAAAGAAGACATACCTATGCAAGGCAACAGGGGTAGGCAAGAATGAGCAAATGCAGGGAGACATTTCCATGGGCATCTACAGAAAGAAAGCTCTCTTGTCTTCAGAAAATTCTGGCACACATGAAAAGGCCACTGGAACCCCCAAAACCCCCACCACACAAAAAACTAAGATGCTGTAGTGGTAGAAAAAGCACTTGGCCAAGAGTCAAGTCAGCCCATCCTGAATGACAGCTATCACAATGAAATGCTAGATGACATGCAGAGTGTCCTGTGCATCCAACGGCTGATGAAAATTTGCAGCACCATGGAGGAGGAGAAAAATGCCTGCCTAGAGTACACTTGCAGAAAAAAAAGTGAACTGTAGAATTTTGATGGTGAAAAGCTTGGTGAAACAGGGCAACATTGTATGATAGAACAACTTTGTGGACAGGGTCAGAAACAAAAAGAAAGTTGAATGAAAGAAAATGGTGGAAAGGATCAGGGTGATGGCACTTCATGATCTCTGGCAGGAAAAGCCCTAACAAATAGGCATATGTGGAGGGGTGACTATTAAGAGGAGAGTGTATTAAGGAAAAGCAAGCAAACAAGAAAGAAAGAAAGAAAGAAAGAAAAGAAAGAAAGAAAAGAAAGAA
>NW_027397066.1:157784868-157905524 GCF_003265705.2 Callorhinus ursinus
AAGAAAAGAAAGAAAGAAAGAAAGAAAGAAAGAAAGAAAGAAAAAGAAAGAAAGAAAGGAAAGAAGGAAAATTTTACCTTTTTATTTTTATAAGAAGCTAAAATGTTCTTGTAAAAATGTTTGGCTTACTGGACAGAGAAAAATAACTGCAAATTTGTATGGCATGTACATGTTCTTATAATAGGAGAGATAAAGTAAGATAAAGTACTTTGACAAGATAATGTTATAGTTATTATTAATGCACTGAATGTGTCCCCCTTATCCAAGACTGACTTCTCTCCCACAATTTAAGGGCAAGCATCTTGGCCAGTGTCCACGGAAACCCTTATGTCTTCATGTTGCTATAGTTTGCCTTAGTGTTGTTAAGATAGACATGGTTTATGATAAACCAGAATATATGCTTATTCTTGAGTATTCTCTTCTATCTCAACTTTTGTCTCCCCAAATTGTGCGGCTTTGTAGATAGTATAGCAGATGGTTGGGAGGGAGGCTTGAGACTGGGTTTTCTTTATTGCCCCTGCCCTCTGTTCTCTGATTTGGGGAGAAAACAGGCCCCGAAGTTTATTCACCATCATCAGTACCAAATGCATGGCAGCCCTCATACACAAGTATAAAACAGATCAAAACCAGCAAGCAAAAAAAAAAAAAAAAAACCTTTCGACAGCAGATACCTCTAGGGAGGAAAATTGGGTGGTTTAAGACAAAGGGGTGGGAGAGAGATTGACTTTTCAGTGGAGACTTTCTGCCTTTTCACCTGAGGGCTGTGTGCATTTATTCTATATTCAAATTAATTTTCAAATAGGAAACACATAAAATACTTCGTTAGACGCTGCTGATGGAAACACTAGAGATTCCTGGTCTAAAGGAGCTTGCGGTATTATTCAGGAGACAGGATATTATTTTAAAAAAAAAGAATAATAGATATTCTATACTGTCCCCTCCACTAACCAGCTGTCTAATAGTAACTAAGTTATTTAGCTACTCTGACTTCAGTTTCTTTATTTGTGGAAGGAGAAGACTGAACAAAGTAACCATCTAGCTCATTTCATTTGTGTATCATTCATTCATTCATTTTATTTATCTATTCAAGAAAATTTTTGTCAGCACTGTATTTCGTTGTCTTTTCCTGTATAACCACCCCAAAACTTAGTAACTTAAAATACCAACCATGTATTTAGCTCATAATTCAGCAGAGTGGCAATTTGGGCAGGGCTCAGCTGTGTGGTTCTTCTTCTAGTCTCAGTTGGGCTCACTTATGTGCCTAGGGCCAGCTAGGTGTCTCTGTCAGCTAAGGTGTCTCTGCTTCTGGGCCTTGGCTGGCTATCAGCATGGCTCTCCTGTGGTCAGACAGTCTACATTTGTTCACATGGTGGCTCGGGATTGCCAGAGTAGCAAGGGGGCAAAGTCCCAGTGAAAAAGCACTTTTCTTTTTCTTTATTTTATTTTATTTTATTTATTTTTAGAGGTGGGGGCGAGGGAAAGGGAGAGAAAGAATCTCAAGCAGATTCCCTGCTGAGCGTGGAGCCCGACGCAGAGCTTGAATCCACAACCCTGAGATCACAACCTGAGCTGAAATCAAGAGTCGGACACTTAACCAACTGTGACACCCTAAGAAAAGCGCCTTTCAAGTCTCTGCTTGCCTCACATTAGTCAATGTCCTGCTGATGACATCAAATCTAGGCCAGATTGAAGGAGTAGAAAAAGAGACTCCAAATTATACCGTCAATTACAAGGGGCTGTGGAATAGGGAGAAGAATAATCATTTATTCAATCTACCACAAGCATCTTTGTTATGCCAAGTCCTTACCTTCAAGGAACGTACACTTACCCTTCCTGCCATTGAGTTTCTACTGCTAGCGAATGATAATTATGAAAATCTGGGGTGAGATGGATCGTAGGGCAAATCTCAGAAAAGAAATGAATAAGTCTATACAATTATTAAAGTTAGTTAAACAAAACCTTCTTGGAAGAGTCTATCTGACCAGACTTCCTGAAATGTTTATTCAGATTTTTGTTAAATTTTTGCCTTAAAAAAATCTATTTGCAGATCCGCAGAACAGCATTACTGTATTTGGACTCCCGAAGAGTTAAGAGAAGCAGTGACTGTTAACTGATTTCCCTTACTGGGGCTCGTGAATTTTTTTTTTTAAACTACAGCTTGCAGAGCCATAAGATATATGACCACAGGGAAGGCAGGAATCAATCAATTAACAATGGGTTCCAAACACATACACAGTTCCTAGCACTGGCCAGACACTGAAGAGATAAAATGAGGCAAAATACCATTGCTTCCATCTGGAAGCTTAGCATGCAGTTGGGGGAAAAAAAAAACTAACACATCCAAAGAGAGATAACAAACAATTCCAGGTAGCAAATGAAATGAAGATGTTGCATCCACAGCCCTCTGCAAGTATAACATTTCTCCAGGTGTTTCAGCTGTTCTTACACTATCTACTCCCACATTTCCTGCTGTGTCAAGTGTCCCATAGTAAATTACCCTGTGGAGAGGAAATGTTACTCAGTCTGACATCATTGGACTCTATCACACCCTCTCACACACCTGCTCACAACCTCACATCCCTCACACACCTGTCATCACCCACAAAACACTCCCCTCCTCTAACCTATACATCAGCCTATAAATTCACATCTGAATTTTTCCGTTTAGATAAGCCATCCCTCCCAAACATGCAAACCCAGAACGAGGAGATGTCACTCTTTAAAAATTGTGGAAAAAATGCACTGGCAAAAAAAAGTTCCAACTTTTCTTCCTTTATCGTAACTCTGAAGACAAACCAAAGTCTGTGTGGATAACAACCCAAAGGGCAGAAGAACCTTGAGATGGGAGGGTTACCTACCAAGAGGGCACCTTCCTGGGCATCAGGGGGCCTGAGTTTGAAAGATGATGTTAATATTTTCTCATGGTATAATTTGGGGCATATGCACTGTGACTTTGAGCTTTCTTATCTTTCCAATGAAAGCAAAGAATATTACATCTCCCCCATCTACCTTATAAGGTTATTATAATTTTCCAATTTAATATATGATATTTCAAATCATTGTTTTGTTTTTTGTTTTGTTTTTTGTTTTATTATGTTATGTCAGTCACCATACATTACATTATTAGTTTTTGATGTAGTGTTCCACGATTCATTGTTTGCGTATACACACAGTGCTCTATGCAGTACATGCCCTCCTTAATACCCATCACCAGGCTAATCCATCCCCTTACCTCCTCCCCTCTAGAACCCTCAGTTTGTTTCTCAGAGTCCATAGTCTCTCATGGTCCATCTCCCCCTCTGATATCCCCCCCTTCATTTTTCCCTTCCTACTCTTTTCTTCTTTTACTTTTAGCATATAATGTATTATTTGTTTCAGAGGTACAGGTCTGTGATTCAACAGTCTTACACAATTCACAGCGCTCACCATAGCACATACCCTCCCCAATGTCTATCACCCAGCCACCCCATCCCTCCCACCCCCCACCACTCCAGCAACCCTCAGTTTGTTTGCTAAGATTAAGAATTCCTCATATCAGTGAGATCATATGATACATGTCATATAAGTCTCTGATTGACTTATTTCGCTCAGCATAATACCCTCCAGTTCCATCCAGGTCATTGCAAATGGCAAGATTTCATTCCTTTTGATGGCTGCATAATATTCCACACCACATCTTCTTTATCCATTCATCTGTTGTTGGACATCTCGGCTCTTTCCACAGTTTGGCTATTGTGGACATCGCTGCTATAAACATTGGGGTGCACGTACCCCTTCGGATCACTACATTTGTATCTTTGGGGTAAATACCCAGTAGTGCAATTGCTGGATCATAGGATAGCTCTATTTTCAACTTTTTGAGGAACCTCCATACTGTTTTCCAGAGGGGTTGCACCAGCTTGCATTCCCACCAACAGTGTAGGAGGGTTCCCCTTTCTCCACATCCCTGCCAACATCTGTCATTTCCTGACTTGTAAATCATAGCCATTCTGACTGGTGTGAGGTGATATTATCATTGAGGGTTTGATTTGGATTTCACTGATGCCGAGTGATGTTGAGCACTTTTTCATGTGTCGGTTGGCCTACAAAATGCAAATAATCAATGGGTTAATAGCAATATATAGCCAGGGGTGATACTCAGAATACTTACTGACTGATGCGTGTTGGCAGGGACTAATCAAAGAGGACACCTAGCCCCCAGTATAAACACTGTCCAGTGGTCCTGGTGCTTACCAGCAGACTGCCAGCCTGTTCCAGAGGATCCCCATACAGTATGGAGGTGGGGAGTGGTATAACCAGCAAAATAGGCACAAAAAGCCTTCTGTGGGACCTGCCACTGTTCAAAAATAAGTACTTATGAAGGCACCCATACATTCCTAATGTTAATATGATTTTTTAAAAACTGAAACTTAAAATTTTAAAAAAGCACGATCATAATAAAACACTAATAAAATGACTTAAAACGGGATTTGAATAGTTCCATTTCCACACACTCTGAAGCATTTAGAAGACTTCTGAGTACTTTCACCTCCAAACTGACTAAAGAGCAAATGACTATCAACCACCACATAAGTGCCTTGTCTTTGCTGATGCCAAATGAAGTTTGCTTCCTTCAGGCTAATGATCAAAGAGGTTGCAGAAAAGATACTCACACATCAAAAGATACTATTTTCTGCATGTTACAATAAATCGGATATACCACACTCTAAGCCAGTCGACTTTAGTGTAACTAATAGGTCAGATGTGTTCTCATAGGAAATTTAAAAAGTGAATTTAGGTCCTGTAAATGCCTAAAAGCCCCACTGCTAGGACCAATGCGTATCTAGACATGTTTGGCAGACCAGTGCACTAGACTTGCCAAAGGTCTATTTGAATGAGGGATGAAGAAACCTCCCAGGGGAGAATTCATTCCAAGGGAAGAGAAGGTCAAACAGATAAGCATGGCCTATGGGGTCAGGGAAGGGACAATTCTAAGGTCTGCATGGTGTTCATCACTAGAATTTGAATCCTGTGGTTGTGGTGGGGATTGGTGGCTATAGAATGGAGAATTTGGAGTTTTCAGCTATTAAATTTGGGGCCATAAGCTGCCCTTCTCTGGTAAGCCTCTAAACCCCCACCTACCCACCACCATCATTCCACCCATCCCTGGGACCTCAAGCACCCAGGATATCGACAGCTCTGCCGGACACAGCACTGTGGCATCCAGAAGGTGTGGCTGTACTCAGGAAAAGCCCCATGAGTGCCCAGCAGATGGCAGTGGTGCCTGGCCCAGGTAGCTGAGTCTGTGAATGTCCTGCAGAAGAAAATTGTTCAGTGTCCAGCAGACACCACATGGCAGCTCACTGGGCTCCAGAACCTGGGCTGGAGGTGTCAGGAGGGAAGCGAAGCTTAATGTTGGATTGCCTCCTTCACCCAGGGTCCCATAGCCTGGGACCTTGCCCGCTCTCCATCTCCTCCCATTTTCTAGCCAATGACTTCAAGTTTGTGTCACCATCCCAAACCTTTCTTTTTTTCTTAAGATTAATTGATTGATTGATTGAGAGAGGGAGAGCACAAAGGAGAGGGAGAGGGAGAAGCAGGCTCCCCGCGGAGCAGGGGCCCCCATCTGGGACTCGATCCCAGGACCCTGAGATCGTGACCTGAGCCTAAGGCAGACACTTAACCAACTGAGCCACCTAGGCGCCCTATCACAAACCTTTCTACTCCACTCCAAACTCACATATCTGTCTACTGGGTTTATCTCATTTGAATACCAAATGAAAAATGTCTGAAACTGAATTCCTAATCATCTCCCCTCAAAAACAGCTTCAACCTGCAACCTTCCTTATCCCACTTGAGGGGAATTTCATCCTTCCAACGGATCAGGCAAAAATTTTTGCTTAAAAAAAAAAATTTGCCATCATCTTCACCCCCTTTCTTTTCCTCATCTTCACATCCAATTCATCAGCAAATACTAAAATGCAGTAACTTCTCTACTGTCTCAGCAGCTTCTACTTTGGTCTAACGAACCACATCTCTTTTGCCTGGATCACTTCAATACATCAAAGCGTGGACTTGGAACTCAAACTCTTATCTTTCTAGTGTCAGACGACAGGGGGTAAATAAGCAAGCAAGTTGGTTTCCATTAAAAAACCCGAAATGAGAAAACTCACAAAATGACCTCTATCAGGACGTGTGTGTCAAACATCCCTCAAGTAGAATTAATGTGACATGGAGTCCTTCCTGTGAAAATCCTACCATTGCTTCAAGTTTCAGTAGCCTTCTTCCTCACATTCCCTTTCTCAACAACACTGTAGGGGGATCTTCTGGCCCAGAAGCCCTACAGAACTTACAGTACATATAGTTTACCTAGCATATGATTTCATTCTATCTTGTATTGCACGCTAATATTTTCATGAGTGTTAATCTTGTTGTTCCAGCTAGATAATGAGACAGAGGTCTTGGCTTCAGCCAAAAGTGGGATTCAGAGGTGTCCGAGGTCTGGCCTGTGTGAAGACTGATAGGTGTGGCCACCATACATTATTTGCATATAAAGTTTTTGCTTCAGATGATTTTGAGCACATGGGTGTGTGCCTTCCAGGGTTGGTGAGGGGAAGATCGGGAACTGGGGAAAGTGTGGAGTCTGACTTCAGATATTAGTTCCCTGCTCAGCCTATGGATTCAGGTCTGAGCCCAACTGAGAGGAAATCTCAGTAATTTTTTCCTTGGGCAAGTCTTAAGGCCAGGGAGCTAAACTGTTCTGCTTTGATGTCTCCACGCTAAAGAGAAGCAGAGAACAGGTGAACCAAGCTTGCTGCCTGCTTCTCAGGGTCTCAAGCCTAGCAGGGAGGCTCAGAGTGGGTCAGGGCTACCAAAAGCAAATTTGGATTCCATTAAAAAAAGTTCCTAGACCCTCTTCAATGACAGATTGGCTTAACTACTTACTAGCGGTTTACATTGGCAGATTACATACTTGAGCTGACTCCTTTCTTAATCTCCAAGTACAGCCATTTGTACAAACTTCTCCTCCCTTCTGCTACTCTGGTATCTCCCAGGTTGGTAAATCAAGGACAGAGTAAGGGGACCCTTGTTAAATATGGCATCTCAGGAGGACACTGAGGGCAATGGCAGTGGTCTGTTACTGCCCCCACGTGAAATCAAGTACATGGCCCTGGGTGGGAAAAAAAGGTGAAGATTGTTCACAACCACTCACAAAACATGCCCAGCAAGAAGTACCCTGGTGTGGCATTGAGGATAGTGGGGAACTGTATGGGATTTTAACTTCCTACCTTTTTCAGGGAGTTAGCTTGATCTGGAGAGATTTCAATTATTAATTTTCCAGTGACTTTATTGAGTCCAAAAACAAGCAAGGCACTGAGAACTGGAAGTTAATGCAGACACCATAAGTGGGAGGCCCAGGGTGTTCACTGTGTATCTGCAGTGTTCCAGACCATCAATATAGTGCATTCTGGTTAATCAGAATTTTTAAAAAATTTTAAAAAGTAACAAGTGTCCTTTCAAATCAGAGATATCAGAAGCCCAAGTGGAGGTCAGATCCAATTTCTAGCAGTAGAAATGGGAAAGTCATATAACTTCACTGAATTTAATTTTCCTTAAAATTAAAAAAAAAAAATCGATTACTTCTTAGCCTGACTTCTTTGAGGGTTGTCAGGCTAGTCAAGTGAGATCATCTCTGTGAAAATGCTTTAAAAACTATAATGTACTGTATCACCTGTCGGGATGGCTGAGTGGTCTAAGGCACCAGACTCCAAACTATAATGCACTATAAATTTAAAATATTGTTATTCATATAATAATGTATCTATACACATAAGCCAAGATTGAGGATTGAGACAAGAGTTGGAATAATTTAAATTTTTTCTGAATTTACTTCATTAGCTAAATATTTGTAACAAAACGTAATTGACTGATTTCCCAATTCATCTTGCATCACTTTACTAAGTTAAATTAAAAGGAAGTCCTAAGAAATAAGCTCTTGACCTTATTGAGCATTTAAGGCCAGTTACTCATTAGTGAAATGCCCCACACAGCATTAGCATCTCACCAAACACAGGCAGGAGAAAATCACAGTGTGTAGGTTACCTTCTTACTTAGGAAATAAAAGATATCCCAGGTAAATCATCTTGTTCCTTATCCTCTTCCGTGTTTTAATTCCAGACAATGCTTTGTATCCCTTAAACCTCTCCAATTCACTTGATCTCTTTGCTCTCATTTGTCACTCTCCCAATTACAAAAGCTAAAGGACCTTGTTCAGTGCCCTCCTTCCCTGACACCGATGTCTTTCCAGGGGGAGACTGGTTTCTTGGGGAAGAGATGGTCTAGTGGCTTTTCCTAATATTGCTATTATCACATTTTCCAACTTCGGGAAATTAACAACATCTCACACTTTGGTCCTGGCAGAACATAAAGAACAGACTAATACTGTTTCCATCAGGCATTTTTCTGTCATTCAATTTCTGGCATAATCTCAGAGACATTACAAAGATCTGAAAAAAATCACATTCTACCTTACATTGATTCTTTTATTTTTACTTCTTTTTTATTACTATATAATTAACATACAATAAGACATGCAGCTCTTCAGTGAAGTGCTCAGTTTTAACAACTGAATACACCCGCTGAAACAAGATATAAAAGTATGGACATCAGACAAACCCATCGGCAGCACTAAGGACAAAATGGTGAATCTGGGTTTTATACAGCTTCTCCCTGAGCTAGCTTTTATGCCACACACAGATTTCCTGAGTAAATGAGATTCGAATACAATTTATAGAGAAAAGAATCTCAGTACGGAACCTCTCCAAGTCTGATGCTAATTTGGATGTCAGATATTTTGTACATTTGTACACATCCTTAGATATTTTCTCATTGCAAAGGTAACTCATGTCTGTTGCAAAAACAAAAAATTCGGAAAATACAAAAAAAATCTTAAAAAGAAAATACAAAAGGCTATTTTACAAATATAAAACCATTGTCTTTGTAATAAAAGGAAAAGATCATCCACAATCCTATTACGCAAGCAAAATCAATATTAACTTTGTGTCTTACAATCTTCTTCTAAATTCATGTTTGACAGGTAGATATAAGTATGTGTGTACTTTTTTTAAAGTGGAATCTTACTATGCACACAGTTTTATGTTGGTAGGAGAAATAAGGAGTTTCTGACTTGAAGTTCAGCACCCACTGAGCAGACTATACCTCTCTCTTCGCAGAGACTGTGGCTCGCTGGAGAAGACAGGCTTACGGCGGATCTCAAGGCCACGCGGCCCAGGACCCAGCCTCACCTGAGAAGTCCGCCACTGAAAAACCCTTCGTGAGCCTGTTCAGCATTTTGTAAACTGTCTGGAAAACTGACAGGAACCTTCTGAATGTCAAATTCAAAACTTGTAATACATTGCAGGAAATTTAGATATCAATATGCATAAGTCTCTGTCTTCTGGCCAATTACTGAGCTCCCTGTGTGAGCAAATGCTTCGCAGCAGTTCCTGGCATGAGGTGCTAGCTGCTAGTGCCATAATCGTCTGCCTGTGAGGATCAGGGTGGAGGTGAGCGAGTATTTCTAATCCTGTCATCGAAACTCATCGAAACTCAGTATGAGTCTGAAGCTGTGCACTGAGCAATTGGATTTCCAAGACAAATGACTAGAGTAGAAACCAACAGGATAAATTTCTATGTGCAAATTTATTCAAAGTACTTATTTTCTCAGTTGCTTTGTTAATATTTTCACAGAGCTTCAAAGCCCCATGTTTCCAATTCGCTGTACCTTCAGTATGAAATCTCTTTATTTTTTGCAAAGAAACATTAGCTTTTTAATCTTCAAGTAACACCCCCAAATATATATATATATATATATAATATACATATCATATAAATATATATATTTCCCCTCATGAATAGATAGATCCCAAGAAGAATGAAGTAACAAGAGATCCTCTCCAGGCAATCTGTAAGACAGGGGCTGTGTTAACAAAGGGATGGGAGGGGAGCAAAAAAAAAAAAAGGAAGAAGAAGAAATTGATTCCCAGTAAATTCAGCCAAAGAAAGCCTGTGATTCAGCAAAAGAAAGCCAGGGACGATTTTGTTCGGCTCCCAGGCGCGCATATCACTGCCGCTGGGAAAAGGCTGCTCCCTAATCTCAGCCTTCTCAGCCTGCCAGAAGCAAGGAACATGCCTCATAACTACCCTCGCTTTCCTTTTAGGAAATCCAGCTCCAAGGGAAGAGCCCGGGCTGTCTAAAAGAAGCTACCTATGAAGAAAAATGAGAACAATTAAGCCCTAATCTGTACACGAAACTTCAACAGCTGAGACTCAAAAACAAAAATGGAGATAATGCTAATGATTATGTTTTATAGCCTCAACATGCCTTACATCTGGAAGTGTTCCAAAGCCCTCAGCAGGTTGTCACATTGATAGAAGGGGCCCCTGCTGAGACGCAGCTGCTTCTGGGGAAGAGCCGGCATCTGGAGAACAGCTGCATATCAATCCCTGAAACACACCAAGCAGGAAGGCAAGAGCACCTCAAGGGCGCCCCTTCCACCTGGAGCCTCCCTCCTTAGCTCCAAGGATCCAGAAAGGCTGAGGCGTCACATTTGCTAACTAATGGAAATGCAATAAAAGCTTAACTCTCTGTAAACTTTGGGGAAGGAGACGGTCTGAACAGTTCCGCTTTCTACTTAGCTGAAGGGTACTTTTGTTTAACCGTTACAGACAAAAACTTATCTAACACCTATCATTGGATTCTCTCCCTTTCTTGATTCTATTCAGACAGAAATTCCTAATGTTATGCTTTGAATTCATCCAGCATCCAACAACACGGAAAGATTTATGATGTATCAGTGGGCTTTTGTTATAAAGAAGCTTCAAAAGCATTCTCTATGTCTACCATTGCACGTGTGTTTACACACACACACCCACGCATGCACTCACTCACTCATACACCGGCTTAGGGAGCGGGAGGGTGAGAGGGAGAGAGAGAGAAAAATGACATTGTGACAGGAATTGCTATTTCCAGACCACATTGCTATTTCCACCCTTCCATTAACTAGCAGTGTGACCTTGAATTAGTCACCTCAACTCTGTGCTAAAATGAGGGAGGGTCATTACATGTTCGTTAAGGTCAAATATTAATGTCAGTGATTAGGAATTGTATTACTCAAAATTCCTTTCTTCTTCTCCCTCCTTTTCTATTTTTTTATTTCCTTCCTTCCTTCCTTCCTTCCTTCCTTCCTTCCTTCCTTCCTTCCTTCCTTCCTTCCCTCCTTTCTCTCCCTTTCTCTCAATCTCTAGTTGTTCATTATTTTAAGTGTTAAAGCACATGAGCCAAGTAAGCCTGAAAGGCAATGCAGCCCAAATGAACCCCAAGGTGTGCATTTTCAATTAGATGGCACAGTACCTGCCTTCATGGATCTTAAATCTTATAATAACATTGTTCAAACACTTTCTAATGATCATATTTCCTTAATTCCCCACCCCCATATTTGTGAATTACATGTATGGGGAAGATAGGAAAAAGCAGATCACCATGGACCAAAATAGCCTGAAAAGCCTTCTTGGAAGCAGTGTCTGGAGATAATGTAAGATTTGGATTGAAAGTAAGGGTTAAGGAAGATATGCTAGTTGGGACCGCGTATGTACAAAGGCCAGGGCCTACCATACACATGGTCTGCACGGGCCCAGGAAAGCCCAGAGCAGGGGTCACATGCTCCTATGTTCCCCTGGGGGCAGCTGAAGCAGCCCCAGGCTCTACAGTAAGGAGCAGTGCAAACTACGGTGAACCAGAGAGCCTGGGCCCAGCCTAAGGACTTTGCTGGGAATTTTATAAAATATTGACTGAGCAAAGCAAAGAGATCTCCAAGCAAGATAAGCCCATAGGACCACAGTTTGTGACCTGGCATAATTATTCAAATGGCTTGCGGTTTTATTTTTTAAAAAAGAAGTAAAAGGAATCAAAATTGCATGGCCTTCATAAAAAAATAAGTCAACTTAAGGTCTTGATGAATAAAACATGATGAGGTTAATTTTAAATCCCTTTTATGCTGTCTCCCAAAGAATTTTCCATTGTCCTTGTACAATAATGTAAGTTATCACATTGGGGATTTTTTGCTCATCTATAAATAACTCCTTCACCCCATAACCCAGGGATGACAGCCTACTTTTATTATTTAAACACGTCTCCAACTATGAAAAAGCTATTTCCAGGAAGTCCAAATCTCACAGCAATATTGCTGTCAGTCTGGGATGCATATGTTGGGCAAATGTTGCAATAGAGAAGATTTCTGTGCTGAGCCTTATTCTGATTCAGCAGAAGAAGGAAAAATGAGAAAGAAAACTGGCACCATAGGACTAGGAAGAAAACTTGGCAGCCAGGGCTAAGGGTAATTACCAAAACCAGAAGCCGGGAGAGTTCCTATTTGTTCTTCAGAGGGTCCCCAGGACTCCAGACAGACCAAGAGATAAACCACACCATATTGCAAAGATCCGTATTGATAAACTATGCTTACAGTTAAAGTTATTTGCTTCTGTAAATTCAATTATCCCTTCTATGAGAAACCTGGTCTAGGAAAGAGGAAGCTTTAGCCATAAGAATATTAGGATTTCCATTCTGGAGGGAAGTTATGACTAAGCCAGAGCCGGAAGCAGAGAACTATAGGCTGAAAGGATTATTTCCGGTAGTGTTGGCAAGACCCAGCCTACAGCACACTCTGAGGCTGTTACCACCCACCGAGCACCCCACTGCTGGCTATATACCCGAGCCACGTTTGACTACCCAAGACCCCAACAGACAACGTTCAAGGTTGGGCCCAACACTGAGAAAGGCTTGTGAATGATAATAAATGTGAATTTGTACAAATCCTAGCTTGGATTGTGCACTTAGGTCAGCCTTGAGAAACCAGGTATCTGACCGCCCAGGTGCTATATAGGAGGCTGCCTTTGTCCACAAGACCAGTGCCCTCACCCTGTTGGGGTGAATCTCCTTGCCAACAGCCTCACACAGCCTCTTCCTGGAGTCCCAGAATAAAAAATAAACTAAAATCAAGAACGTGATAATTAATCCAGAATGAAGTTACCACCCCCCAGAGAGACTGGTGTCCTGTCATCCACCAGAGACGAAGAATAGCTCATAAATGGGACTTACCCAGCTCTTCACTGGTCCTCTGCCCCCGTTTGGCAGCTGGGAACTCAGGCTGTCAAGTCACGTGGCCAGTGATAAAATCCTGGTTCTGCCGTTAATTGTGACTTTATTCCCTTCTGTCTCAGTTTCCCCATCTACAAAAAGATGCTACAGTACCACCACTTCCTTGCAGAGCTATTGTGAGGGTAAACTGAGATAAGGCCTGGGAAGTACTAGAACACTGCCTGACATATAGGAAGCACTCATAACAATTGGCTATTCTTATTTGCATCATCTTTCAGGAGACCACCAGGACGAACTCTTTCAGAGAGACCGTGGCCCACTGCACTCAGCTCTGTTCACTGTCATCCTTGATGACAGCCCCACGGACATCCTTGATTACTGTCCTCTCCAGCATTTCATCCTCATTGGGCCAAGCACTTCTGCTCCTCTGACCTCTTTGCCAAGCCTCCCTCCCCTTCCAGATCTTTCTGTCCTGCCCTCCAGAATCCCTCTTCTATGGGATGATTTTTCTACCCAACCTACATCTGCCATCGCCTTGGGCGATTTAAAAATTTACATGAATGATGGTACGTACAAACGTCAATCTAGGATTGCAAACTTCACTGTCAACACGAACAAAGCAGGGAACAGGGGTGAACAAAACAAGCCAACCTTGCAGTGTAAAGAGACAATACACAGCAGCAGTGGCATTGCCATTAACAGAGAGGGGCAGGGATGGGGCAGGCTAGAGACTGAAGGCTCCCCATCTCAGCACCAGCAGGAGATGCCATATGAGAATGCAAATTTCTAGAGAAAATAGAAATCCAAGATTCTTCAATGTTGGCAACTATTTTGGCTTTTAAAATTTAAAAAAAAAAAAAGCAGATTGCAGGCCAAATAAAGTAAGTGTATGGGCCAGATTCTGCTCCCGAGTAGCCACGTTGAAAACAATGCCTCAGCTCCCTCTGTCTCCTAGGCAGCATCCTTTTCTCCTGAGCTCCACATCATCTCTGCACTGTCCTCCAGGTCTCTCTTCCAACCCTGCTTTCATCCTGGAGATTTTTACACATCCCCCAGATCTCATCATAAACATCACCCGCCCCCCAGCTCCCCATTTCCTATTGCTACGGTGTTATAATTTCCTCTTTTTGACTTCCTATTTACTTATCTGGATACTCCTCTAGGCTGTAAGCATGAGAAAGGCTGGCAAGTGCTTGTCCTACTCACCACCATACCCCCCTTCGCTTGGCAGAGTGCCTGGCACACTGGGGACGCTTGAAAAATCATTTTAAAAACAATCAAAAAATAATTTGTCAATCCCTGCTTTGCCCTCTAATCTCAGTGCTGAGATCCATACACATATTTCCTGTCTTCACCTGGATAGACTCTCAGAAGCTAAAATTTACCACATCTGTGGTGGTTTTAAAAATATGTCCATAAATTCTCTTTTCAAAAGAGGTGAAGCTTAATTTTCCTTCCTTTGAGTAAAGGCTGGATTTAGCTGCTGCTTCTAACAACAGAATGCAGCAGGAGTGTTGGATGCCACTTCCAATATTAGATTATGGAAAGACTGCGTTAGTGCATTTGGGCTGCTACAACAGAATCCCACAGACTCGGTAACTTACAAACAACTGAAATTAATTGCTCACAGTTCTGGAGGGTCTAAGTTCAAGATCAAGGTGCCAGCACCGTCTGGTGAGGGCCCTCTCCTAGGTCACAGACTTGTTGTATCTTCACAGAGTGGAGGGGTGAGAGAACTCTCTGAAGCCTCTTTTCTAAGAGCGGTAACCCCATTCATGAGGGCTTCCCCCTCATTACTCAATCTTACCTCCTCATCTCTTGGAGGTTACATTTCAATATGTGAATTTTGAGGGGACACCTTCAGGCCACAGCAAAGACTATGACTTCTTTTGGGCTCAGGCTCTACCTTCCTTCATCCTTCCCTCTCTCTTTCCTCCTCTTGCCCACCATTCTGCCTCTCTCTGGCATCGCTTGCTTCGGAGGAAGCCATGTTGTGGTCGTTCTGCGGAGAAGTCCACATGGCAAGCAAACACAACTCTTGCCAACAGCCACGTGAGTGGGTTTGGAAGGGGATCCTCCAGACACAGTCAAATCTGTAGATAGCAGCACCCTGCACTGGCAGCTTGACTGAAATCCATGAGACTTCCTGAGTCAGAACCTCCCAGCTAAGCCACTCCCTGATTCCTCACCCTGAGAAACTGTGCGATATAATGAAGTTTGTTATTTTAAGACTAAGGTTTGGGATACTTTATTACACAGCAAGAGATAACTAATAAAACATCTCAAAATTGAAATTATTATTATCCTTCCTTCTCCCTCTCCTCCCTCACTTCCAAACTTAATCCACCTCTGACATCCCCTGGTTCTATTAATGGCTCAAGCCTTTCAAGTCACCGAGGCTACAAACTCAGGGTCCTCTTTGGAGCTCCTCCATGTTTCCTTGCACTCCCTACTGAGTTTATAGTCAGGACCTGAGACCAATACCACAACACACACTGCTCATTCCCTGCTCTCTGTTCCCTTTGCTGTCTTCCCACTTCACACGTTGTGACTCTTTTCCTGGGCCTCCTAACTCAGTCCTCCAGCTCTGATTTTTTCCTCATTGGCCAGACTTCTAGGTAAATTTTTAATCAAAGAGGTCATTTTCATAACCAGAAACTTTAATAGTTTTCCATTATTAATGGAAAAAATCCAAATATCTTAGCATGATACAACCTGGCCTGAATCTTCTTTCCAACCTTACTCCCTACCACCGTTTTTCAAATATTCCAAGCTCATGCAACAAATACTTCTGGAATAGTATTATGGTTTGCTACTACTTGTTCCAGTTATCCACTGTCACTTAAATACTATGCCCCAAATTTAGTGACTTAAACAACCACTTTGGTTTTATCATGATTTTATGGGTCAGAAATTTCAGCAAGATTTGGTTGGTTTGTCTCTGATCCACACAGCATCAACTGGGCTGGAGGAATCTACTTCCAAGGTGGCTTCTTCACTTACTCATCTGACATCTTGGTGCCCATTGGCCTTTCTCTCCACATGGCCTCTCACCTTCCTGAGATGACTTAGGCATCTTCCTGATGGCCTCAGGATAACCTAGAGGTTATACTTTTTCCATGGTGGTTAGTTTCCCACAGGGAGTTTTCCAAGACTGAACATGCCAAATGACTCAAGCTTCTTATGACATATTCTTGGGAGTCAAGCAGCATCACTTCCCTAGGAATGAATTTCAGGGACAGCCCAGATTCAAGAACAGAAAGCTTTATAAGAGTGTGATTAAGGTTAGGTGTCGTTCGGGACACTTGGGTGGCACAGTTGGTTAAGCGTCCAACTCTTGGTTTCAGTGCAGGTCATGATCTCAGGGTGGTGAGATTGAGCCCTGCGTTGGTCTCCGAGCTCAGCAGGGAGTTGGCTTGAGATTCTCTCCCCGCCACCCCACTGCTCCTCCTGCTCGTGCTCACTCACGCCCTCTCTCTTCCTCTCTCTCAAATAAATCAATCTTTTAAAAAAATGGTTAGGTGTCATTCTTTGACACCAAAGAATGGGGGGGGGGTCATCTTTGAAGACAATTACCACTGTACTCTTTTCACCTGGGGGAAACCTTAGGATAATTTGAAGATATTGGGAAGGGGGTTCCAAAAAGAAGAAAGACAATGGACAGTTATTAATACATACATAAACTTTTCTTTTCCTTAGAACTCTGGAGCAAGAAGTAATGAAATGCATAAAAAATGCACTGCCACTCCTATTTTAGGTAAGAGGGCAAGAAAGAAGCACAAGAAATGGAACTAGGTTTTAGGAAAACAAATTGGGGACAGAAATATAGCAAATTCATTCAAGGTGCATACCTGATGAACCCACCCACATACCACCTCTACTGACTAAAATTTCACTCTGGATGGTAACTTCTCAATCCATTTATAGCCTCAGTAGAAATGGACAAAACTCTTCCATTTTATTGCTAATTTAAGCCTAATTATTCTTCAATACCCAATGAGTCCTCTCTTATCCATCAAGTCCTCCAGGGACATCCTTAGCTCACCATGATTCTTCCTTTTCTTGCAACATATACATCCAGTCCATGTCTTAATCTCAGGGTATGTTACAGATCATTTAGCATTGTTATCCTGTGTTTTAATGGGATCAGAAAAAAAGGAGAGCTGGAATGGCAATAAGATATCATCTAAGCCAATTCTTCTGTTTTCTGATGAGGACATGAAGGTCTCTCAACCTGAGGCTGAGTGATTTGAGCAAGGTCACACTAGGGTCAGGGCTAAGCTGATCTCCAAGCTCCCTTCTCCAATGCTCTATCCCCATCAGAGTCCGTGTGTTCATCAGTCTTGTTTCTCCGGGGGAGGGGGGGTGTAAAAACCTCTTTGAAAGTTAAAAATCCTTTCTCTTTTTGTCTCTGACATGTAACCCAGCAGGGTAAACCATAAGAGTTCAATGTGTACTATGATTTGGGGACTGAAAGAGAAGTTCTTCTTTGGTCCAGCTATAAAATTAGTAGAAGAGGACAGTGCTAGAGTTAAACCATGTTTTAAGTATTCTCCCAAAGAGTAAAGAAAAAATAAAGATCCCTGAAAATTGAATAAAATTGAATCTAAACATCCAAATGATTTGTGAAAGGATCTACACCTAGGATGGGGGTGTCTACTGCAGGTGAAGAAAGAGCAGAGGCCCCTCTGTGGAGTCCTTCGTGGGGAGAAGTGGGGACAGTCACCAAAATACAGCTGTGCCTAGCAGACTAGGAGTCCAGAGACCAAGATCCCATGGAACTCTCAGAAGTATCTGGAGGACACTTGGGATAGAACGGGGAGCTAATTTCCCACACCAATGCCATGGATGTTTGTTGAACTATAACTGGAGTTACAAAAGGTTTAACTTACATTCTAGATATGGCCTCATGACCATGATTCACCTTATCACTCTTTGACTATTGATAGTGAATATGGCTTTCAAACCACTTATTCAATAATATGAGGACTACTTATCAGCTTGTATTCACTGGTATAGCAGGACAAATTGTTTCATGCCAGACCTGCTCTGATTTGTCAGTCACCTATTACAATCTGGTGACTATGACCCATCCCTTAGACACCTACCATGTTCAGTCTTATGTTTGGCTATCTGTGTTCTTTGCTTATGCTACTGGATGAAAAATCCATTGAAGGCAGAGAATAAGACAGCACAGCATCTTCAGCAGTGCTCTGCAAATTGAAGAATTCTCAACAAATCTTTGCCTACTTGAGACAGTACAGTCAACTATAAACTTCTTCCTTTAGACGTGGATTCAAATCCTAGTTCTAACATCCATCTAGTATTCAACCTTCAACTGGGCACACTAAGAAAGACATACCTCATAGTCCTAACATAAATCCACCGCTCTCATGTAATGAAGGAAAACCACTCAAAATGTGTTTCCTACATGAGCCCACAAATTGGCTGAAACCTTTCAAGAGCTTTATTAGCGAGACAAATTCTGCATATCCTGCCAGGAAGGAGATCAAGGAAGAGAGTCAGGGAAGGGACACATTTGATTTTCCATGTCTCCTGCTGGATCCTTCTTGTTCCTGCAGTTCAGGCAGAGTCTCAAAAATTCTAACTTTCCAACTCCTCCTATTCATGAAGGATTATTTTTTCCTTTTTTTTTCCTTTTCCCCTCTGCACCAGAAAAGCCCTAAGCAAGCTTAAGCAAATTAACTTTCTCCTCAGGCTTTTTGGGACTGAACACAGATAATTTAGTTTCTCCAGCCTCTCTGTCTCATTGAAAACAGCCAACTTCTCCATGGTGTCTGCAGCAGACCTCGGGGGCACCAGACCACAGGGCCCTTCACCAATGCCTTCCTCTGTGGCTTCATGTTCTCAACCACTCCAACCCTGTAATTTTCCAGATGACTTGAGATTTTGAAAACAAATGAAGCAGTGAAACTGTTTCAGCTGCTAGATTCTTCCTGGATCCATTTGGAAATGACAAAAAGCTGCCATACGTGGTAATTTCAGTTTTGCAGACACTTTTCTTTACTTTTCCATATGAAGTCATTAGCTGATCCCAATTTCCTTGGAGATCAAGATCAGCTAGATGCTGAGTATATAGAAACAGATGTGAAGCCCGTTTTTATTGAGCCACAACCAGATAGTAATACTTGTGTGGCCTTTTGTAATTTACGGGGCATCTTTACAGAAATTAAACTCATTTGATTATCACAACCAGTCTGTCAGGTAGAGCACATATTATTATCCCCATATCTGGTGAGGACATGAGGCTCAAGTTTTGCCCCATGTCAGAACACCACTATGACGCAGAGCCGAAACACAACTCAAGATGATTTCCAGTGTAGTGTCCATTCCAGTGGAACACACTTGCCCAGAAGTTAAGATTGAAATTCATATGCCTGCAGAAGACATGACCATTTCATTGATAGTTCTTCTATCTATTTGTTTGTTTATCTAGAACCCTCCATCTTCTCCACTGGTCCCCATTTTTGATTAGTTGGATGCCTTGTGTTTTGTCCAAATTGATCTCTTAAGGAAGATATTAAAATAGGCGCTCCTTTAACCTTAGGTATGTTCAGATCCAGCATGCCTAATAGCACACCAGTCATGGGCGCCTGGGTGGCTCAGTTGGTTAAGCGACTGCCTTCGGCTCGGGTCATGGTCCTGGAGTCCCAGGATCGAGTCCCACATCGGGCTCCCTGCTCAGCGGGGAGTCTGCTTCTCCCTCTGACCCTCTTCTCTCTCATTCTCTCTCTCTCAAATAAATAAATAAAATCTTTAAAAAAAAAAAAAATAGCACACCAGTCATGTTCTTTCCTTTAAGCACAGAGAGGCACTAATTATAATTCCTCTTAGATGAGAAAGGAAAGAGTGCCGTTTCTTGTCAGAAATACGCAAAGAGAAGGGGTAGGAGACCAAACAGCATCTAAAATGGCAGCAGAAAAAAACTGATGTGATTGCTGCAGGGCAGATAATCTGTCTTTCCCTGTGGGGACAGACCACACAATGAGATGCCGCCATTATTTTAATATAAACTCCTTTTCTCAGTCATCTCTGAGATGTCCCCTGTAAGGCGTGGGCCCTTTGGGGCTGGAGCAACTCAGCCAAGTGTGCAAGGACGCTATTCGCTGCCTCTTGCTACTTCCCCTACACAGTCCTTGTGCTGGGACACCTGAGGCTAGCCAGTTTCTTAAAAGCCTTGAGAAAGTCCATGCACACTGATAAGCAAATGAACCAGCCAAAATGGGGCTGAAGGTGACTCAAAATGATGTTTTATCTCTTAAATAAATTAATAAGCCTAAGGGAGGTTTCTTCCTTCAGGGTGATCCGGGCTAGGCACAAAGATACACAAATGATCATAATAATTTAAAAAATAATAAAGATAGTTCCCAGTTATGCAGCACTAATTCTTTGCCAAGCACTGCTTTATGTATCTTATCTCTAGTTCTCATAATAATCCTGAGAAGTGGATAGATAGCGTGATTGCCATTTTACAAATTGAGGAAACCGAGGCCAGAGAGGTTAGGTGACTTTCCCAAAGTGACACCTCTGACAAGTAGTCATGCCACTCAGAAGCCTATCCTGTGGCTGGAGGTGGGACTGAGCACTTCTGGGTGCCGTGAGATGTTACTCCCTGCTGGTTTGTTCTTCAGCTGGCAGAGTGATACGGATGCTCAAGGCTATAAAATAAAAGTATGGTCGGTGGCTGGCCTGGCTTGTTAAAAATCCTGGGTTCTCTTTCTAGAACAAATTTCATGATCAATCATGTTTGTGAGAGAGAAGGGAGAGTAGTGGTCATTCAGGCCCTTATTTCTTTTTCTTTTTCTTTTTTTTTTTTTTTACTAAATTAACCTACTTTTTCTTTCCAAATGATCTATCCAATAGTCCCCATGGATGAGAAAAATGAATAGATTAAAAAGATATGTTTACCCCTAGATGTGTCCCAGGGGGCTACTGGAGGGACATTCAATCCCCTCAATAATTTCCAAACTTCTTTGGAAACATTTTTCCTTGTGGATGTGAAACCAAGGTCATAAAATTTCAGAGTGAATGGAGAAACTGAAATACAATCTGCAATTCACCATCTGGCATCTACTTAATAATGAGGCTGGGGAAAGGAAAGAGAAGTAGAATTCTTAAAATTTTCCCAAATAAGCCAACCCGACCGAGAAATCCTTCTTGCTGGCATCTATGCCACTGCAATCTGTGGAATAATGGCCAGTCCATCCCTGCCTGACACAGCGGGGAGGTGAACAGAAGGATCTTTGGCTCCATCTCAACTCTGGCACTGACCAGTTATGAGATATTGGACAAACCACCAACACTCACCTCACCTGCTGTACTAACACGATAAAAAATGTAATTACATTTACTCCTCCTAACAAGAACATTCTTACATTTGTAAGTACAATCGGAAGCCTATAGGGCTAAAATTCTCATTTATTCACACAGCCATTACCTTCTTCCTAGATTTTGTTAACGAGATGAGGCCAAGGAATCACAGTTGGACCACGAGTTAGCAGGTCCATGTGCTTAGGTACAAGCTAGTGTTATAAGGAACTAAGACTTTTCTAGAAAAGATGTTGGAGCTAGCTCAAGTGGGAGAGGACAACAAGTAAGAATGGAGAGGAAGACAACACAGCCAAAGGAAATGACTGGTACTGAGGTGCTAAGAACCAGCCAGAATAACCTGATTAGAAGATAGCAAAGTATAAGGCAAAGAACAAGTAACCATGGGAGCTTTTGCATTGCTGACCTGTCTCATGACCAGTTCTCCCCTTTATCAGTAGCCATCAGTTTCCCAACACCAAGAGGAACACTGCATGTGATTTTTAGTAGATTCCAGGACAAAACAAGGAAATGAACAATAGCACACAGTTTCTAGAAAGCAACTCTACCGCTCTCCTCGGCCTGCCTTGAGAATCCACCACAAACTGGGTGCTTTAAAGGAACAGAAATGTATTCTTTCATAGTTCTGGAGGCCACAAGTCTAAATTCAGGGCTGATTCCTTCTGGCGGCTCAGGGAGAGAATTTGTTCTATGCCGTTCTCTCTGCTTCTAGTAGCTGCCAGCAATCGCTGGTGTCCCTTGGCTTGTGGACACATCATTCCCTCTCTGCTTCCATCTTCACATGGCCTTCTTCCCCGTGTGACTCTGTATACCCTTTCCTCTTCTCATGAGGATACCAGGCATCGGACTTAAGGCCGACTCTCATCCCTTGTGACCTCATCTTACCCTAATGACATCTGCAAAGACCCTATTTCCAAGTAATGTCACATCCAGAGATTCTGGGAGAACAGGAATTTGGGGAGGACACCATACAATCCGCTACAGTAAGTAAACTGTGAAGTTGTTCTTCTTGTTCAGTTCTACTTGGTAGTAGCCATGTGAAGGGCCACAGAGCAAATCAGAGCAGTCAGTCCTTTATGTTCGTATTTTATAGCATTCCTTATTTGAGTCTTCTCCCATAGACAAAGAGCTCCTCAATGGGTAGGGCAATGTCTTACTAGTTTCTGTGTCCCAGTGCTTAACACAGTGCCTGGCATATCGGTAGGCACTCAGTGAACATTTGCGTGGATGAATTTTCACAGGAACAGAATCTCTAAGGCCTACATTATTTCACTGAAACTTTTGTGTGATCCATGAGTTCTTACTACTTTAATGGTTGGACTTGCTCAGATCATCAGAATGGTTTTCTTTTCTTTCCTTCAGGAAGGAAACAAGGACCATGAGTCAATTCGTGGGAACACCCTTCTTGATGGCAGAGACCAAAAATTCACGTGACTCAATTGTGGCAATAAAAGTTCCTGCAGGGTCCTGCAATTTTAAAGTAAGTTCTTTGTTGCCATTTCCTCTTTTCTTCCCGGATATCTATTTTGGGCCTTCCACTCCATTCCAGGAACCCCAGCACAGCCTGCTAAATTGTCTGAAACCTCATTGCACTTGGTATGAAAGCTCTCTTCCTTTTCTTGAAGGATGTTTGGGTAGGAGGTGGAAGGAGGAGCTGCAGACGTGTCACTGGGAGGAAAACATATCCCTCATTCATGTGGGCTGAGTGTTACAAAGGCAAGAGTTAAACTCAGGAAATACAATAACCTGATTCATGCCTGTTTCTTATGCTGCCAGCAAACATGAGACTTAGTTTCAAAACGGTTACCAGAGATGAAAACAATTTCCCACCAGCACAATCCAAGGTGAGAGTACATGCCCTAGTCCTCCTATCATGTACCCATAAGTGCAACGAGGACACTGTTAGAACTTTGGGGCAAAACCAAAAATTCGAGGAAAAAAATGCAAGTGAATTTACTGATATACTCCAGGCTCGAGTTCCTGAGAATCAGCCCTGCTTTCTCTCTCCAGAACATGATCCTTCCTAGTGAGGCAAGGAACTAGCCTCAAGTCAACAAAGTCAGCAAAACTGGCCTTCAGCTATTCCCTACAGCAACTTTCCACCTCTCACGCCATCCTGGGCCAACTCTCCTTCCCTAATTCTCTTCCACACCAATCCAATCTGTCCTCAAATTCCACAATCAGCCTACATACTAAATAACCACTTTAAAGCAATGGCTCTCCATCTTGGTGTGCACAAGAATCCTCCAAGTTATTTGACTTTTAATGCAGATTCCCAGGTGCCACCCTCAAATATGTGGTGGGTCTGTGGTGGGCCTGAGCACCTGCACCTTCCCTGGGTAGCCCCACGAACCCCCACTGAGGCTCCAGACTGGGGTAAATAAAGCTTCCCATCATTCTTAAATGCAGGACCCCACCTATTTCACAAAATGGGGAGTGGAGGAAACTACACAAAACAACCACAAGAAAATATGACAAAATTTCTATTTTGACAGAAAATTGACCCAGAATTCTCCATATCAGTTTCACTTTTAGACAGGTAAGGGACGTTTTAAAGAGATGTCAGAGCATAGAAACCCCCGTGAAGGCAACCCCTCCTCAGGAAAGGCACCCTATTAATCTCAAAAATCCTGAAAGTTCCAATCACCCACTGTGTGTCAAACGCTGACTGAAATTTACTCAGACATTACTCCATTTAATCCTCACAAAACACTGCAATGCCAATCCTGTGATACTGTTGTCCACATTTCAGGAGATAAAGAAACCAAGGTTCAGAGGGGTTCACTGACTTGCCCACATCTACAGTGTTGGGAAGTGGCAGCATCCCATTTTATCCCAGTCTCCTGACTTGAAGTGTCCAATGTGTTGTGCTATATCCCAGAGCTGCCTCTAATCTTTGGCCTGAGCATAGCTTGAAGGCAGTGACCTAGGGACCAAATCACTGAAGTGAATTACAGTTGAAACGAAACGGCTAGATGACTGATAGGCTAATCCCCAGAGTTCGTGGCTTATTTTCTGAAATACAGCTCCCAGCACTGCTGCCTTTCACCTCCCTCCCCAGGACGTAGGCATGTGACCATCCTCCCCCTCCCCCATACATCCCACCTCACCCTACACACAAATTGCTCAGCAAAGATTGCAAGGTTCAAAACGATGGCTGAATCGTGCACATGCAACAAGCCAATAAACACTCCTTTATCCATCACTCAAGGAACATTCCAGCAGAATCCTTCAAGGATAGACTTTGGATAGTCTCTCAACTTACAACAGCCATCTTTGAGTCATGTCAGCTTCCACCTGTATGAAAGAAAAAAACCAGAGGAGAGAGGAGCACATACCGTGATTTTTTTTCCCCGAACCCCACACCTTCCAGAAATAGCCCTGATCTCAAGCAATAAAAGTAAAGACAACATTTCCAAGGTCTGGGATGGGGAAATAAGTAAAAAATAGAATGTTTAATCAATGCAAACATTCTTGGAATCTGAAACATCTGGGAGAGCTGGGGTGGTGTGTGGGGAGCCCGGAAAAGGGGGGAGGGGTAGGTAGGGACTTGACATTCTTATCCCATGTTTATCTAAGGCAGGAGCTGAGTAACCTGCTCTTAACTGCCCCCAGCAAAGCCACGTGGTCGCTGTTAACTTTTGTTCCTAAATGCAAGGATATCTCTCACATTGAGAAAAGTCAAGCCTCAAGCATCTAATTTTACCAGATTAATAGAAATGAAGGGCTAATTACTTATGTATGGTTAGATCTGCCCAAGCATATATAACCCACAACTGTCCTAGTGGGTTAAATGAGGTGTTTTTTTTTTCTTCTTCTTCTTCTCAATTTACATGTTATTTCTTAGGAAACCAGTGCTATACAAAATGAGGCCTCTGCACACTGGAAGTTTCATGCAGAGACAGAGATCTCCCCGAAAGCTAATGGCATCTTGTCGGAATATCGTGGCCAACTAAATATCTATAAGCCGACATATTAGTTATTCCCTCCCTCCCTGTTTTATACCACTCATCCCAAGAATACTCTTGATGGTGAAGAAAGATATATGATGGAATTCATAAGCCAACATATATGATTCGAATACAGATAATTCTTGTTATGGCCCTTATTTTTTAATACAACACAGATCTGACCACAGGGCATCAAGGTAGAAAGTAGCTATAACCCAAGCCCCAGGAGAGCCACATGTCACCCCCAGGTATGCAACAGCAGACTCGACCTTCTCCATGCTGCAGGGGGCTATCCCTTGCTCTGCTGGAGCACTGGGCCCTCGCACATAGCCAGTGAAAAAAGGGAATCACTGAGTAGTTGCTTAATAAGTGGATGTAGAATTACTAGTCTCACTTTCTTTCCTCTCCTTCAGCTTGCTCATATATTACCTCATTAATCCTCACCTCAGTCCCAGGAAGTAGGTATTACCATCTCCATTCTCCAAAGGAAGCTCCAAGAGTGCAGGTAATTCGTCCAAGGTTACACACTAGTAAGGTATAGAAGCGAGATTTAAACCCTGATTGACCAATCACACTTCTGGGATTACACTATGCTGTGTTTCTTCCATCACACATTCTTTCTCCTTGACACAGAGCCATGACCCAAAGCTCTTATGCTTGGTTCTTCCATCTCCAAGCCAGCAAGTGATCTCATGAAATCGGTCATCTTCATGGTAAAGAAGGAGCAGCAATAACGTGGAAATTGCCATGTTTTTCTCAGGTCTGTGTTGCTCTATACCTAGCACAATGTCCCATACAGAGTATGATAACCACTGAGTGAATGAAGAATGAATGAATGTAGCTAGTGATATAGGTACCATTGCTATCATCAACTTGATGATGAGAACAGAGGTACAGAGAGGTTAGGGCAATTGCTTACCCCATACTTAGTCACTGCCTTGCTGTATGCTGCTTTATCCTTAGGGTCCACACAGCCTCAGCTCAGAAGGAGCTCTGCCCTTCCCGCCCCTTCCGCCCCGATTGTGGCTGTTCACTCAGCCAGTCTGAAGCCACACCAAATTCTCAGCAACCAGCAGATGGCCACCTGAAGACTCCCCATTTCCATCATAGTGTCTCTCCTGTGTTGTCTTTAACATAAAGACATGTCTGTCTTTAACAGAAATAAAGGACTTTGGAGAAGAAAAGATCAATTGCTTTCCTTTCACTATAGGCATCCTTTATATTATAGACTCAAACCGTGACCACAGAATGGGCTGGGAAGCATATCTGTGTAGAGGAAATCTTATTTCTCTATTCTTTCTATTTTTAAAATGTGTTATGACTAAAAAAGTTTCCCATTAGGCAAAACTGACAATGTTTGGTGTGGACCGGGTTCGAATTTTGCCAGTTCTGTGGCATGGTAAGTGTGTATTACAGCAGTAGAGCCACAATGACTAAAACTATGGCATCAGAGAATTGTGGAAATTGGATTCCTGCTCAGCCGTTAACCTTCTTTTGTGCAATTCCTAGCAACTCCCAACTCTTTCCTGACTCCGGACATCTGCAGTTCATCCGCTTTCCCAGCTCCTCAAATTTGTTCCCAGGGTGGGAGATTCCCTGACTCTGTACTCCAAATTCCCAGAATTTCGTTTCCTTCTTTCCTTTGTCTAGATATTTATAATGTTTGACAGAACTTCAGTGAGGCCCCACTGATTCACATTATGTTTAAAGTTTAAGGTTATGCAAAATGAATAGTTTACTACTCTAGCAATACAGTAGGTCTGACATCTACTTGGAATGAAGGCTGCCTGTAGGGGTGTTACTATTTTATTTATATTTTTCTTTATGTATATTAAGATTCTCTCTGTGATTAAAAGTGTCATTCTATGATTAAAGGTGACAAAACATCTAGGTTGTTTTTCTCACACTAAGGTGTCAATTAAGTCACTCCCAAAGCCTAATAGTTAGTTCCTAACAAATTAACTCACATTCAAAAGACCAAATAAGTAGACCTCAATGTATTGCTAAATCCCCAGAGCAAAAAATCATTTTAGTTGATCCTATTAAAGACTAAAATTTTATTTAAGACAATATGAACACCAGATGGCTCAGGGCCCATCTCCCACAAAAGAAAGTAAGCAGGTAAGACTAAAAGTAGACCAGTAAGGATGTCATGCCTCTCCCAATTCTAAATAACTTTTTTGACTTTAACTACTTGAGAGCTACTCTACATGCTTTCTATACATCATCTCATTGAAATTTCCCAGCAATTCTATAAGGTCAGTATTAATTCTTTTGATGATAGGGTGACCCTCGACCTTATTTTGAAATATAGAATAATGTTTCAGGGGTAGAGTTTAGTGATAAATAAAACAATTTTTAAAGTTAAAACAAACAATATATAGAATAATGTGTTTGGTTGTGCTTATGTACCACTGGATTTCCCAGCAGGATATACAGGTAGGAATATCCTACAAGAAATATGGGCCTGAATGTTGATTTATGTAACAACAGGATAAATATCTCCTATATTGTGTTGAAGGGAGCCAGACAAAAAAAAAAAAAAATACAGACTCTGAATATATGTATATATAAAGTTGAAGGACAAGCAAAATTGATCCATGGTCAAAAAGTTTAAAAAATGTTTCCCTCTAAAGAATGGTATTGACTGAGAAGGAGCCTGATGGGATCTTCTAGGGTGCTGGACATGTTCTGTATCTTGACCTGGATAGAGAACATATATATGGAAATCCATTAACTGGACACTTAAGATTAATGGCCTGCTATAGACTGAATGTGTCCCCTCAAAATTCATATCCTGAAACTCAATCCTCAATGTGATTATATCCAGAGGTGGGGCCTTCAGGAGGTGATTAGGTCATGAGGGTGGAGCCCTCATGATGGGATTAGTGCTCTTGTAAGAAGAGACATGTTAGAACACATTCACTCTCTCTCTCTCCCCCTCTGTTCCCTGCAAGGATACAGACAGCACCACACCATCAGCATACCACCAAGTTCAAGTTGGCCATCACTTTGATCTTAGGCTGTCAAGCTTCCAGAGCTGTGAGAAGTAAATTTCTGTTGTTTAAGATAGCCAGTCAATAATATTTTTATTACAGCAGCCCAAAACGACTAAGAGAGCACCTTTGGCACACTTGACTATAGGTATATGTTAACTCAATTAAAAGAAGAAAAAGAGAAGAAAAATAAATCTAGGCTTGAACTAGCATTCAAGAGTGAAGTGGGACTGGAGATACAGATTCTGGCATCCCAGGCATAGAACCGGATGAGCCTTCCCAGAGAAGGTAGGACCAACTGCTGTGGAACTCAGCCCCATGCTGGCGTTCCCTGGAGTTGTGCGGTTCACAACATTCACAGCCAAGTGTAGCAGCCCTTGGGAGAGCATGAGGAATGTGGAGAACATTCTACGAGCAAATGAGAAGGAAGGATGCCAGGGGATCATCAGCATGTAAGGGACAGGCAGGAAAAAAGGAATCATCAAAAGAGGCACATCTTACCTCAGAAGCCTGGTCCTCTGCTTACCAAGCACACTGACAGATACATAAGAAATGCAGAGTTAACGAACGGATAGATACAGGAATGAACAAATGAGACAAACCACTATGGCTTTCACATCTGAGAGGAGAACGTGGTAAAATTTTTACAAGATACCAATTTTGAGAAACCAATTTTAGAGATGAGAGGGGGTAAAAGTGAGTCCAGAACCTGGCTTGATGATGGAATGGCCAGAGGGGATGAGGATGAGAATAAAGGGTTGGGGTGACCAGCCAGAGGGCCAGGTCCTTAGAAAGAGCAACAGGCCTCGGAAAGAGAAAACAGGTGAGTGCTAAAGATAGACTCCACTGTCTTCACATTGGTCCTGAAGACCAACCCAATTTGACAAAAATGAAAACAAAAACAAACAACAAAAAACTGCATTCAAAGTGAGGCAGGTAGAATAGGAAAATGTTAGGTGACTGTAGGAGGGAATAGGACAGGGATCAGGATGAACCTGACACCTGACAGGGTGTTTGTGACAACTCAGTAAATCCTGGGATAGCTCTGGGGTTTCTCATGGCCATAAGCATCATGTTGTTGCACAAACACACAGCATGCATGTGCACAAAGACCCACTTAGCCTGTAAATGACAGAGAATAACACTTCCATCCCTCCACTCAGGGAGCTAGAGGACCAATTGTGCATTTAGAGTATATTTAGAGTATATACAAGAAAAGGCCGATGGTGCTTGTCCATATAACTAGCATACAGCACGCGCAATGATATGCACAGTTTTGGAAGTCCTTGCCTACTCCCAGAACTCCGCAAAAATATTCCACCCCTGTATTGTAACTTCGCATAAAGATCAGAGCCCTACATATACCCAAGGAAACTCAGGTCCTCCATCTGAGTGTGCCCACACTCCCTTCTCTTAAGTGTGTACTTCACTTTGTAATAAAGCCTCTTCTGCTATACTTTATTCTGACTTGTCCTTGAATTCTTTCTTTGGGGGAAGTCAAGAACCTGGCACCAGCTGGTAGTTGAAGTCTCAGGGCCTGAGAATTCACCCAGTCTCGGTATCATATTTTTGGCAAAGCAGCCAGGAGATACTTGACTGCTTTCACTCCCCCTACTCTGATACTTACTGATCTCCCTTCTTCTGTTGTCTTTTCACCACTGCCATTCAAGAGACCCCAGAAACAGTAAGTGCTTCCAAACTCTACCTGGCCTCCACAGACAGGTTAGTCCTTATGGGAGTCTTTGGATCTATGCTAGTGATAGCCCTCCTAATTTTTCTTCTGGGAGTCCTGCCTATTATTTCCATCCTCTGTAGGACTGGACATTTCTTCTGTCCCTTTCAGAAACACTTCAAACTTCTCTTCCAAGGTCCTGTCACCCTAAAACCTTAAAAATTACAGCCTTCCCTTATCTTGACTTTGACTCTCTTATTCTTGACAGTTCTCAAGAATTGCCACTCCATATGGCAGGCACAGGTCAAGCAGTTAAAAGCCATTAGGGCAATCACCACCCTCCAGAAGTCTCCCGTGTGAGGACAAGTTGGTCATGGAATGGGCTAGATGGACTTTAGATCACCCACCGACCTGAAGCAAATGTCTGTGCATCAAGGCATACTGTGAAATCATGCATATCCAACCCTGTGGCCATCCTGAATAGCCATTTCTTTTATTTCGAGGACTACAATTTCACTCTGACTTGAGCCTAGCTTCTGGAAAATCTCTCTGTTGCTATTGTGGTTAAGGAGGCTATGGATTGTCTTAACAGTTTCAAGATTTTTCATCAGACTGTTGAGCAATCAATAGAGCCCTTGGTCCCAGCTACACTAGATTGTTGGGGACCACCATGTCACTCTGCTTTGAATGCTGTCTCTGGAGAATCTCTCTCTTTATAACCTCTACATCCCCCCCAACCCTGCTTTATTTGGCCTATGGAAGCCAATTCCACTGGCTACTGAATAGAGGTTCTCTTGCCTATCTTTCAGCCAACTGCTCCAAAACTAGTCTTCCATCTTGCTGGCCTTCACTGTCCCATCATACCTGGACTCACTGTCTCGGTGTTGTTTCCTTGATTAGTCAGGGTCCATGGACTGACACTTCATGGGCCTATGGGACTCATACTGCCTTTCTCCTTGCTTCCTAAAACATGCCCTTACTTGTAATCCTTTTTACCTTAATCAGGATCACTTTGCAAAACTGGGCCTCTCCTGGCATTGGTTCTGGCAACAGGCCAACTCCTCCTCCCAGGCAAAATCTCTCCAGAGGCTTTTTAGGGATTATGGAAGGAAGTCTCTTTTTACCGATTCCCTCCAAGGCCTAAATTACAGACCATACTGTGTGGCAATCTGTCTACTGTCCAGCTGGACAGAGCTGGTATGAGGATCATCATTTTGCCTGCTCTCATAGAATTCAGCCCACAATGTGGACTCCTTGGTTCTGGAAGCCTTCCCCTTCTTTCCAAAGTCCCAAGCGCTGTAGGCACTTGGACACACAGCTGGTGGAGGACCCACTCCCTGGAGTGGGCAGGGTGGATGCCTGGCTGTGGACTACGGGTCCTCTGACTAGAGTGGACACCATGGAAGCCCGGAGGATCCTAGGGATGCCTAGGTGTCAGGAATTAGCCAAAGGCCAGGGATGCCTGATTGCCTCAGCAGGCTAGATGGGTCATCTCCCTAGAGTGAACACCAAGTTACTTAGTCTTTCCTTCTCCTCTCTCTTCCAGGATGAAGGACAGAATTAGGAGTAACTCTCTTTCAGTGCCCTGTGACTCTCTTGGGCTACATTCCTAAAAACTGGTAAACCTTTATACTAGATGGCCTAAAGAAAAGGAAGCTGATCTTTTTCTGCATTACTGCCTGGCCTCAATATAAACTGGAGGGAAGAGAAATTTGGCCTAAGAATGGGGAACCCTAAATTACAATACTATACTAAAATTAGGCCAACTTTTAAACAGCAACAAAAATGGACTGAAATTCCTTATGTATAGACATCTATGGCATTACACCAAAACCCCAACCTCTGGGGGACATGCCATATCTGTTACAAACACATCCCTCCTGGTCCTCCTAGCCAAGAACCTGACATTGTAAACAACCCCTTATTGGGAGGTTCCCTTCCCCCTAGGGTACCTACACCTCTGCCATCTTCACCTTCTCCTCTAGAGATAATAACTTCTCAAAAAACCCCTATCCCTTCAGCTCCTCCAAAATCAGCTACTCGGCCTCCTTGTCAACCCCGATATCTGCCCCTCCCTGGGAAGGGCAGTCCTGCTGGGCTGACACATAGGGGGACATCTTACCACCCAGACCCTTCCAAACTATGCCCACTGAGGGAAGTAGCAAATGGCAAGGCAGGCACTTTCAGGTCCATGTTCCCTTCTCCATGACGGATCTGGCTCAATGTAAACAGCAACTGGGCAGATTTTCTGAAAATCTGGACAAGTTCACAGAAGAGTTCCAGGCTCCTGATCTCTCCTTGGCTTTAAGCTGGGGAGATCACATATTATTTTGTCTACCTATTTCATCCCAGAAGAAAAACAGCAAATCTGGATAGAGGCTCAAGCTTATGCTGACACCCTCACCATTATGCACCCTGTATAATACCTGTGGGAGCAAATGTTGTGCCAGTTCAGGATCCCAATTAAAACCATCAGAGGAGAAGGAAGGGAATGGGCAAAAAAAAACCCATGGTGACCTGTCTAACTGAAAGAATAAAAAAGAACTATCAAATCTGTGAGTTATGACAAAATCTGGAAAATTACACAAGGAAAGGATGAAAATTCCACCATTTCAGTGGTGCCCCATAAAAACCCTTAAACAATATACTAATATAGACCCTGAGACCCCTGAAGGACAAGGCATCCTGGAGACTCACCTTATCATTCAATCTGTACCTGACACCAGGAGCAAACTGCAAGAGTTGGCTCTGGGGCCTCAAACCCCATGACCCAACTTCTGACTGGCATTTGGGTTTTATAACAATCCCAAGCTGAGAAGGAGGCAAAGACTCAATGTGGCTGGTAAGAGTAAGAAACGGACACAATTGATAGCTGTGGCAGTTAGCAAGGCCCTGCAATCTCAGGGTTACCCTTTGAAGAGTTCCAGCCCTAGGCCAAATCCTAGGGTTTGTTAGAACCGTGGTGAACCAGGCCAATAGAAATCAGAATGTCCCCACCAGGTGAAGGCTCATGGGGTCAAACCTAAAGGACGCAACCACCAAGGTGGAGAAAGAGGCCACTAAAAAAAACAGATTGTCCTCAGCTCCTAAGGGGAAGACAAGGCCCCCAAATCCATGATGGCCACCTCCACTGACAATTGATGGGACCCAAAGACCCTGGCAGCTCCCTTGACCCTGACCATCATAACTGAGGAACCTCGGGTAATCCTTGGTATGGCAGGTAGAAATGTTACTTTCTTAATCAACACAAAGAGCCACTTACTCTGTTTTGACTGACCATTTTGGCCCTTACCCTCCAAAAGCTATAAGATTACTGGAGCTGACAGTAACTCAAAAGTTAAATTTTTCATCCTGCCACTCAATTGTAGGATTTGCAAACAAATGATTTCACATCAGTTTCTGGTCATGCATTAATGCCCCACCCCACTATTGGGCTGGGGCTTTTTGAGCTCCTTGGGAAATATTTTATGTCTCCAGAAGTCAGGGACACACATATTGCTGGTCCTAGTCATGGATGAACGTCAAAACCCATCAACAAAAGTCCCTGCTGAAATATGGACTCAAGTCAATTCATGTGTGATCAGGGAGTTTCCAGAAAGGCCAGAGATGTTAAGCCAGCAAAAGTCTCTCTTAAAGACAAAACCACATTTTCTCCTAAGAAACAGTATCTGCTTAAGCTAGAAGCCGAGCAAGGGCTCCAACCCCTTATAGATAAGTTTCTCAAACATAGACTCATAGTGCCCTGCCAATCACCCTGCAACCCCCACTCTCCCACTTAAAAAACCCAATGGGGAATAGCATATGGTACAGAATCTCAGAGCCATAAACAAGGCAGTGGTTCCTGTCCTCCAAATTGTGGCAAATCCTTGCACCATCCTCACCCAGATCCCTAGTGATACTTGCTGGTTTACTGTCCTGGACCTGAAGATGCTTTCTTTTGCATACCAGACTCACAGTTTCTATCTGCTTTTGAATAGACAGATCCCCTCTCCAATGCTGGCCAACAATATTACCTGGATTGTATCACCTCATGGTTTCAGAAACAGTCCTCATCTGTTTGACAACACCCAGCAAGGAAACTCAGAGAACTGAAACTAGCGACAGGGGCCCAGCTCCATTATATAGATGATCTGCTCATTTGTAGTCCCACCAGGGAAGCCTCCAATAAAAACACCAATCTAACCTTAAACTTCCTTGAGGATAAAGGCTATCGGATTTCCCCATCAAAGGTACAAATCTCTCTACAAAGAGTTGAATATGTATGATATATTTTAACTCCTGGAAGGAGGACCTTGTCTGTAAAAAGAAAAGATGCCATCCTCAAGATAGGCCCTCCACAGATAGAAAAAAAAAAAAAGAAGAGAAAAAAAAAAAACCTCAGGACTTTCTTAGGATGGCAGGATTTTGCCACACCTGGATCACAGGTTTTGGGCTCATAGCAAAGCACCTTTATGAGGCCCTTAAAGAAACAGAGAATGAGCTGCTCAAGCACACCGGGGAACAACAAAAGGGTTTTCAAGCCATCAAAGACATTTTAGCCACCACTCCTGCCCTCAGGATTCCAGACCTAGAAAAGCCTTTCTCCTTATATGTAGCTGAAGAATGGAATAGCCCTGAGAGTCCTCACCCAAAAGTAGGAGAAATCCCCAGACCAGTGGCTTACTTCTCCAAACAACTAGACTCTACAGCCAATGGATAGCAAGGTTGCCTATGGGTGGTAGCAGCCATGGCCCTCCTAGTTGAGGAAGCTACTAAACTCACTCTGGAACACAACCCCTGGAAGTCCTAATATCCCACTAGGTACAAGGAATTCTGGAAATAGAGGGACACCAATGGTTGACAGGAAGATGCTTAACTAAGTACCAAGTTTGTCTGTTGGATTTCCCAGATATAACCCTTAAAGACACCAAACCCTAAAGCAAGGAACTTGTTGGGGGGAAAAAAAAATCTGACCCACTCTTGTACAAAAACTATTGAACAAACCTATTCTAGTAGACCTGATCAAAAGAACAAGCCTCTAGAAAATGCAGATGAAGTTTGGTTTACAGATGGGAGCAGCTTTGTAGACAATGGAATTAGGAGAGCTGGTTATGTCATTTGTTAGCCTCTATCAAATTATAGAGGCCAAACCCCTACTACCTAACACCTCAGGTCAAAAAGCTGAACTAGTGACTCTTGATGGAGCTCTCCAACTGGGCAAAGACAAAAGAATTAACATTTATATTAACTCTAAATGTCTTTCTGGTTCTACATGCCCATGTGGCCATCTGGAGAAAAAGAAGAATTTTATATGCAAAAAAAAAAAAAAAAAAAAAAAAAACTTCTCCTATAAAACATGGCCCTGAGATAGGACAGCTCCTAAAGGCAATTCAAAAAATCTTTAGAAGTGGCTGTACTACACTCCAGAGGCCACAAAAGGGAGACTCAGAAATAACCACAGGAAACACCCTAGGACACAAAGCAACAAAAAAGGCAACTGCTACAGAGACCATTAAAGCCACTACTTTGGCCTTGTGACCCCAGGCCTCTCTGCCCCTAACTAACCCAAAATATACTCCAACAGAGACAAATTGGGCTAAACAAAGACCCTAGTGGATGGTGGATAAAGGAAGACAAAGTACCACTCCCCAGATGGTGCCAATGGAAAGTCATTAACCAAACACTTGACTCCACCCACATGGGGAGAGATGCTCTAACGTTACAGGTTTCCCATCTCTTCCTTGAAAAAGGGCTCCAACAGTTAAAGATATTATTAAGGCCTGTCGTCAGGGCCTCTATAATAAACCAGGAGATAGAATGAAACCATCTCCACTTCCAAAAGCAACCCAACATTGAGATACTTACCCCAATGAAAACTGGCAAAGAGATTTTACCCAGATGCCACAGGCACAAAGTTATAAATATCTACTAGCACTAACTGGTACCTTCATAGGAGGGACAGAGGCATTCCCATGTAGCACAGAGGGGGCTTCAGATGGGAGCAGCTTAAGGAAATTATCCCACAATTTGGTCTTCCCTGACCCTTAAAGAGTGAACAATGGGTCTTCTCTGACAGCCAAAATCACCCAACAATTAGCTCAAGCCCTTGGGATCAATTATCATTTGCTGCTTCCTGGAGACCTCAATCTCCTGGAAAAGGGAAAAAGGCCTGCCATTACCTCAAAAAGACAATAGCCAAACTATGCCAAGAAACTTCAGAATCATGGCTAAAAGTGCTGCCCATTGCTCTCCTTTGGGTCAAAACTGCCCCCCAAATCCAATCTTCAACTTAATCTCTATGAGATGTTATATGAAGGACCTTGACTTACCTCAAACTTTCTTGTTGATACTGAGGTTCAAGAAATAACCAGACACATCATAAACCTGAGACAAATAAAAAAAACAAAACAAAACAAAACAACAACAAAAAAACCCTACGGAATATGGAAGTAAAATCCTCCCAGCTCCCAACCCCCAAAATTTAACCTCTTCATTCCTCCCAGGAGACATGGTCCTTCTCAAGACCCGAAAGAGAGTTCCCCCATAGATCAACTCCAATGCAAATGGATGGGCCCATACCAGGTCGTCCTGAGGACCCCAACTGCAGTCAAACTCCAGGTAATAGCCACCTGGGTTCACCTATCTAGGATTAAATCGATTCCTTCTCAGTCAACACAGGATGTGAAACAGAAGGACACCTGTGAGCCCCTGAAGGATCTCAAGCTACTGTTCCACAGACAAAACTAAAAGATAAGTAATGTGAATATTCCCGCTGGGAATCCTAGTCTTCTTCTTATTTCTTTCCATGTTACTGTGCTATTACAGCCTTAGTGTGCCTTGGGGAAAAGAACTCTCAGTCTTTGCTGGGTATAGCCATACCCAAAATGCTTACGCTCCTTGTCATGCTTTCAGGGTGTCAACTTCTTTGGACTCTGAATGGGAAAATAATACCTAGGTCCAGATTACTCCAGACCTCATTTGGAACACCTCCTTAAACAACTGTTGATTATGTCACCATCAACTCTCCAGTGACATGGAAAAAATCCCACTCATTGGACGACCAGCCCAAGGGAAGCAATCCAAAATCACCCAGTTTACTGAAGACTTAATGGGGCCCAAATCCTGCCTTAAAAATATCAGCCCACCTAGTTAATGCATCCGTCCACAAATGTCTGAGCCCCCATTCACTTGTCTGGTACATCAAGTTAGACCCTCAAATGAATGTGCTACAAAATACTTCTTGTCCTCCCTATGGACTGCTCAGATGCAACTTACAGCTAGAGGAGACTATCCTAGGCCCTGTCCCATACAAATGTAGTTCCCCTGATTTCTGTCTACCAGGATGTGATCCCAGACACATGGCCTACAATAGATACTCAGATACAGATTGGAAGAAAATTCTAAAGTTAAATCCCAAATTATGGCAGGGACATTAATACCCAGGATGTCATCCAGATGACTGGGATGATGAGGAAGATAATGACTACTGGGATTATAAGGATGGAGGTAAAGTCATACAAGAGGACCACTTGGTCCCTTATAAAAAGTGGATTCATTCAGCTCATCCAAGCTTCAACATCCTAAATCACCAACACCAGGGCTCATATGCCTAGAAAAAGAGCTCATGTTCCTGGGTCTATGCAACAATCAGGAATATTCAGTTTGATGCTCAGACATAAATATCAATATTCAGACATAAATGACACATCATCAAACTATTGGACAATTCAATATGTCTATCCCCCACCTGAACACACTCACATATTTACCAATAACCCATGGGTCATTAAATCCTCAAAAACATCTAAAACCAGAAAGAAGAGAGTGATAGAGTTAATAGTTCTGCAAGCAGGGGCACACATAGGAAGCCTCATTGCTTTGAGAGGAGAAATAGTCTACAATAGTGGGACAGCCAAAAACGTCACAAGATCTATGTCATTATTGCCCAATAGGCCAAGATTTCAGACTGTTAAGGCAATCAATAGATTTCTTGGCAGCAATGGTGATGAACCACAGAATTGCCTCTGATTATTTATTGGCTACACAAGAAGGAGTATTAGCCAGAGCGCATAGGAGTATGCACTTTGGCTAATACTTCTTGCTGTTTTTACATTAATGTCTCTGGATAGGTGGAAATGGGCACAACTAAAATTTTGGAACAAGCTACCTGGCTTCACAACTTCAGCTAAGGCTCCACCATTTCTCAGGAAATCCTAGATACAGCCTAATTTGCTATAAAATGCCAGCAGGGGTTACCTACCCAGCATCTTTGCTTACATCTTACCTTTTCTAGGACACTTGATTATCATACTCCTAATACTGATGCATATTGATACAAATTTGCCCATGCATATTCTGTCATATACTGTCAAAGTTTGTCCCTTCCAGATTACAACAGTTCCATGTTAAGATGATGGTCATGCAAATATTTCAACCCATCTCCACCACAGACACTCTTGCAGATATACCAATGAAACCCTGAGATCAGATGGCCAGAAAATTCCACTCCCATACCAGGCAAGGCCAATGCCCTAAGTCAGCAGGAAGCAGCTACAGACATCAGATCTGCTCCTTTCTATACCTCTTAAAGAATTAAGGGTTGGAATTCTCAGAAGGGGGAAGATGAGACAGAATAGGGAAATGTAGGGTAACTGCAAGAGGAAAAAGGACAGGAACAGGGTGAACCTGACACCTGACAGGGTATTTGTGACAACTGAGTAAATCCTGCAATAGTCCTGTGGTTTCTCATGGCTACAAGCAACCTGTTGCTCCAACCCATGGCACATATGGGCACAAAGACCCAATTAGCCTGCAAATGACCACCTTTCCACTCAGGGATCCAGAGGACCAATTGTGCAGTTAGAGTATATGCAAAAAAAGTCAGACTGCACATGGCATAGTAACTAGCATAGATCATGTGTATTGACACGCACAGTTCTTGGAAGTCCCACCTGTTCTCACAACCCTGCAAAAAGATTCCACCCCTTTATTATAACTGCCCATAATGTTCAGAGCCCCACACCTACCCGGGGCAACTAACATCCTCTATCTGAGTGTGCCCAGACTCCCTTCTCTCAAATGTGTACTTTCGCTTTGCAATGAAGCTTCTTCTGCTATACTTTACTCTGACTCATCCTTGAATTCTTTCTCGCAGGGAAGTCAAGAATCTGGCACCAGCTGGTGATTGAGGTCTCAGGGCCCTAGAACTTTCCCAGTCTCCAGTATCAAGTGCAAATGAAATTGCATAGCTATTTCTGACTCATCTACTACCAGAAGTGGCTTCAGCTTGAAGAGAGGCGAGCTCAATTAGGCAGTATGTGTACAATTTCACGGAAATGGAGTCTGCTTCCTAGAATCTACAACAATGCAAGGCCCCTTGAGCAAAAGTCTGGGGGTGTTTCTTTTTTTAATAGATCACCTGGTAGGGCCTCAACACCCCTATTACATCTTTCCGCAGGTGGAAGAGCTGCTAACTGCAGAAATGACGTCAGTCCTGGCTTATAATGGTGCTGACTGGGGATGGGCATGATCAAATGTTGCTCCAGGTGATGGTTGGCTCTCACTGGCCACCTTTCATCTGGAGCATCTCATAGCACTTTACAGGAGATAGTTAATTACACTTCCTGAGGCTTCGGGCAGGAACATGCATCATAGACTGCACTTACGTCTGTGACTATGTCAGAAGAAACGCTCAAAGACTAATTACTTTGCATTTGTATGTATCATCTCCTTTCACACGGAATCTCAAAGCGATTTCCCAAGGCAAGTAGAAGAGTTAATTGCTTTGTTCCTGGGAGGTCTATAGCATATCTGGGGCAGAAGGGTCTAGTCACAAATGATTCTTCCTGTTCAGGTTGACACTGGAGTCCTCCAGAGATGAGAACCCAAAAGAAGGATGGTTAAGAAAAAGGCAAAGCAGTCCAGGGGTGGCCTGTCATGGAATCATAGAATGTTAGAGCTGGATGGACCTCCAGACATCGTCTAAATTCACGCTGTCCAATATGGCAACCCCGACCGTGTGGGACCACCAAGCACTTGAACCATGCTGGTCCAATTGCAATCTGTCATAAGTGTAAACTACACAGGAGACTTTGAGGAGTTAATACAAAATTGGATGTAAAATGGCTCACTAATAATGTTTACATTGATTACCTGTTGAAACAGTAATAATTTGGATATATGGGGTTAAATTGGATATAAATTTACTTGTTTCTTTTGATTTTTAAAATGTGGCTACCAGAAAATTTCTAATTCCATGTTTCTCACATTGTATTTCGGGGTGACAGTGCTGATCTAGATTACTTCCCTCCTTTTAAACATAACTAACCTACCACCTAAAGAGAGGAGAGTCTGATTTATCTAAGGTGGGACTGTTAGCAGAGCTAGGACTGAAACTCACGTCTCCTAACTTCCTTGATCAATGTACTGTCCATTACACTTCAACAAGTAATTGCCCCTTCTCCAACCCATCATCTTTTAAGAGTTGACACCATGAAGGTGCTGACAGAGCTTGTGTGCCCTCTCCCATAATCAGAAACAATATGATCCCCAAGCCACCCCAGTGAAATACACTCTCTGAAAGTAGTCTATCTACTAAACCTAACTCACCACCGGCCCAGCCAAGCAACATCTGTCTTACCCCAACCCGTGCTTGTAATCAGGTTGCTACCCAAGGCCTCGCCAATGTAGAAATTCTAGAGTCAATACTGCAGTCTTCTAGTGCCCTCTTGCTCAGCCAAAATTAAAGTCCAAGAGCTCACCTGCAGTGGTGAAACCAATGATTACTTCAAAAGTCAATTGTGCATTATCTCAGTGATCTAAACTTTCCAGAGTAATGTTATAGAAGACAACAAAACCTTTCCTTCTCAGAAACTCTGTCCAACAGCCTGACATGAAGGGAATTAGCACCTGGGCAATTCTTCTCTACTATTGGATTCTCTTCCTGTGGATGGTCCTAAAGAAGGGAAAGTGACAGCTGAGCCAGAAACAGCTATTGACCTGATATTCCTAGATGTGTCCAAAATTCCACCTGAGCAATCTCAAGGGTGACCATATATTCCTAAGTTTGCAGTTGGGACCGTCAGGCTAGTGCACTCGGTGGTCTTCCAGGAGCCTGGAGGGAGACCCTACATTGCCTGAAAGGAAAGAGCATGGCCCTCCTTTCATCATCAGGTGGACTTCAACAAGGAATCAGTCTTTTTTTTTTTTTTAAAGATTTTATTTATTTATTTGACAGAGAGAGACACAGTGAGAGAGGAAACACAAGCAGGAGGAGTGGGAGAGGGAGAAGCGAAGCAGGCTTCCCGCGGAGCAGGGAGCCCGATGTGGGGCTCGATCCCAAGACCCTGGGATCATGACCTGAGCCGAAGGCAGACGCTTAACGACTGAGCCACCCAGGCGCCCCAAGGAATCAGTCTTTACCCAATTTTTCACTTGGAAAAATGAATCATTTGTGTCATTGGAGCAATCAATGTCATCCACGGCCATCAAGCCCACTCAACTGACAAAAGAAGAACACTAAGGAAACTAGTCCACATTGAGAAACTCCATCTCTCTGAGCCCCTGGGGTTCACCCTTGAAAAATCCACCAAGTAAGGTCCTCAACTGTGTAGCTTCTCTTTTGGCCAGTTCCTCCCTTTCTGCCACTTCCAACCCCCCTTCTGTTCATCAGTGGCTCCAGGTTCTTTGTGCCTGGCACCATGCTTAATGTTTTCACACACTTGATCTTACCTATCTTCTCATTAAATACTGTCAGATAGATTCACTTTATTCACCTCTCATTTAAATTACCCATTAATCCTGAATGCCAGACCTGACATCTCCATCTCCTGACTTCTAGGCCATAGAGTTCTCTTACACTAAAGCACACCATGATCCTTCCTCAGCTCTGTCCAAACCAAAAGAGCTTGCACATCAGTTATTTTCACTCTAATCTGAGATATTACACTGCCTACATTCTATAAGACAATTGGGGTTTTGGGGGGTTTTTTAAAAATATTTTATTTATTTATTTGAGAGAGAGAGAGCACAATGGGGGGGGCAGGAGGGGCAGAGCAGACTCCCCACTGAGCAGGGAACCCAACACAGGGCTCTATCCCAGGACCCCAGGATCATGACCTGAGCCGAAGGCACGCACTTAGCCGACTGAGCCACCCAGTCTCCCCTGTAAGACAATTGTTTTTAAAGCAGTGTCCCTTATTTTGAAGTAAAAAGATTCATCCCCCACAGACAGGAGAGGGGCATAAGCATAGCATAAAGAAAATGTTTGGCTCAGGGTGGGGTTGCATTCAGAGTAGTTTAATGTGGTCAGGAGTAGGGTGTGGTGGGGAGAGGGGTAGCTCCCTGAGGTGACTTTACAGACAGGGACGGCCAGCAAAGAGGAGTGAGGCCCCTGCATGCCAATCCAGGTGAGCTCTGCAGCGCTGGCTGGAGCACTTAGCTCAGGCCGCGGGGTGGGCAGACACAGACAAGTTATACAAGTGTGCATAATTTTACTTTGTTTTCATTTTCCACATGATAAAAAAAACTCACACCTTTTACAAGGTCACCAAAAGACATGACAATTTATGAGCTGAGTTCATGTGTTATGCATCGTTCTGTCACATTTCCAATAGGTACGTGTACCGTTCTTTGTGAGGGAGTGGGCAAGCACCTTTTTCCCAGTGCCCTCACCTCTGCCTGATGGACCGTCATGAGCTCAGGCCTGGATCTGGTGCCCCTCTGAAATGCCACAGCCTTGGCAAATGAGTGCTGTGCACCATCTTTGGAGAAAGTTTCTGTTTTCCCCTAGGCAATGGTATAATTGCCTGCCTGCAAGTACTCCTCCTCGCTGGAGAAAGGGTTCTGCTCATTTTTCATTGTCAGTTACTTCCTTTGGCTTCTGTTGGATCTTAGTAATTGTACTGGTTTTGCAACAGTTCATGAACATTAGGAAGATGGTATCACTTATATGTGGAATCTAAAAAAAAAAGAAGAAGAAAAAGTTCCACTCAGACACAGAGAATAGAACAGCGGTTGCCAGGCGCTGGTGGGAGCAATAGGGAGAGATTGGTAAAAAGATACAGATTTCAGTAATGAGATGAATAAGGTCTGAGGATCTAATGTGTAACACAGTGACTAATTAATAACACTGTATTGTATTTTGTACTTGTAATTGAAATTTACTCAGAGGGGTGCCTGGGTGGCTCTGTTGGTTGAGCAACCAACTCTTGGTTTCAGCTCAGGTCATGCTCTCAGGGTCCTGAGATCAAGCCCCAAGTCAGGCTCCAGGCTCAGCAGGGAGTTGGCTTGAGATTCTCTCTCTCCCTCTCCCTCTGTCCCTCCCCTTTCTCGTGCTCACTCTCTCTCTCTTTAAAATAAATAAATATAAAGAATTCCTCATGTCAGTGAGATCATATGATATATGTCTTTCTCTGATTGACTTATTTCGCTCAGCATAATACCCTCCAGTTCCATCCAGGTCATTGCAAATGGCAAGATTTCATTCCTTTTGATGGCTACATAATATTCCATTGTGTATATATACCACTTCTTCTTTATCCATTCTTCTGTCGATGGACATCTTGGCTCTTTCCATAGTTTGGCTATTGTGGACATTGCTGCTATAAACACTAAGGTGCACATACCCCTTCGGATCCCTACATTTGTATCTTTGGGGTAAATACCCAGTAGTGCAATTGCTAGATCGAATGGTAGCTCTAATTTCAACTGTTTGAGGAACCTCCATACTGTTTTCCAGAGGGGTTGCACCAGCTTGCATTCCCACGAACAGTGTAGGAGGGTTCCCCTTTCTCCACATCCCCGCCAACATCTGTCATTCCCTGACTTGTTAATTTTAGCCATTCTGACGGGTGTGAGGTGGTATCTCATTGAGGTTTTGATTTGGATTTCCCTGATGCCGAGCGATGTTGAGCACTTTTTCATGTGTCTGTTGGCCATTTGGATGTCTTCTTTGGAAAAATGTCTGTTCGTGTCTTCTGCCCATTTCTTGATTGGATTATTTGTTCTTTGGGTGTTGAGTTTGATAAGTTCTTTATAGATTTTGGATACTAGCCCTTTATCTGATATGTCATTTGCAAATATCTTCTCCCATTCTGTCGGTTGTCTTTTGGTTTTGTGAACTGTTTCTTTTGCTGTGCAAAAGCTTTTTATCTTGATGAAGTCCCAATAGTTCATTTTTGCCCTGGCTTCCCTTGCCTTTGGTGATGTTTCTAGGAAGAAGTTGCTGCAGCTGAGGTCAAAGAGGTTGCTGCCTGTGTTCTCCTTTAGGATTTTGATGGACTCCTGTCTCACACTTAGGTCTTTCAACCATTTGGAGTCTATTTTTATGTGTGGTGTAAGGAAATGGTCCAGTTTCATTCTTCTGCATGTGGCTGTCCAATTTTCCCAACACCATTTGTTGAGGGTATGTGCTATGGTGAGCACTGTGAATTGTGTAAGACTGTTGAATCATAGACCTGTACCTCTGAAACAAATAATACATTATATGTCAAAAAAAAAAAAGAAGAAGAAGATAGTAGGAAGGGAGAAATGAAGGGGGGGAATCGGAGGGGGAGACGAACCATGAGAGACTATGGACTCTGAGAAACAAACTGAGGGTTCTAGAGGGGAGGGGGGTTGGGGGATGGGTTAGCCTGGTGATGGGTATTAAAGAGGGCATGTACTGAATGGAGCACTGGGTGTTATACGCAAACAATGAACCATGGAACACTACATCAAAAACTAATGATGTAATGTATGGTGATTAACATAGTAAAAAAATTTAAAGGAAAAAAAACTAATGATGTAATGTATGGTGATTAACATAACATAATAAAATTAAAAAAAGAAAGAAAGAAAAATAAAATAAAATAAAATCAACCAAAAAGGAAAGAAAAAAATAAATAAATAAATAAATAAATAAATCTTCTTTAAAATTTACTCAAAGAGTAGAACCTAAATATTCTCACCAAAAAAAATAATAAGGTAAATATGAGGGGTGATGAGTGTGTTAAATAACTTGATAGGGGGGATTCTGTCACAATGCACATGTACCTCAAATCATCATGTTGTACACTTTAAATATCTTCCAATTTTATTTGTCAATTACACCTAAATATAGCTGGTGGGGGGAAGGGCAGAGAACATTAGAAAGGATTTCATCTGACTCTCCACTTTGACTTTGGAGAAAGAATTTAATTGGCTCAAGCTTCAATTTGCTCATTTGTAAAATGGGAATAACAACGACAATTTTATAAGATTATTTTGGGTGTTCAGTAAGATTATATGTGTGAAATCCTCAGATATAAATTTTTATATGCAATAAGCTTTTAATAAATACCAACTGAACCTTAATCTGAAGTATTCCGAATATTTCCAACCCTGAATTGGTTTGTCTTGTGCAAGATATATGTGTCAGTCATTCTGATTTTTTTCAAGATATTCCTTGTTCACTTTGTTTAAAAAATCCTTCCCTCACTATCAAAAATGTGGTATTTTTGGGGGGACTTTTAGATAGCTTTATAGTATTAAAAAGTCTTTCTTAAAACTGGTCATATTTTATCCATCTTCTTCCATTGTCATTTTGGCCCCATCTTCTTGAATTCCATCCTTGTTTAAAAGTAATGAAATGGAGTACTAGGAATTCATTTTCCAAACTCTGGAATGCCTCTCTAAATTCTCTCAGACTCTTGCACCCTCTCTCTCTCCCTCCCTTTTTCTCTAAGGAATTTGTGAAGCACACAGATTGTCATGGGCAAGTCAATGAATGTCGCTGAAAAACAGAAGAAAAAATGAAGTTTGCAGTTCCTCAATGTTCAGACACTAGATGTTCGGAGGAGGGGTGATGGGAGTCAGTCCTGCATTGCCGTGCACACTTACCTTTAGAGCTGAAGGAATCCACTGATAACAATAGATTTATTTGTCAGGGAAGTGTCAAACTTGCCCTGCACGAAAGGGTCAATATGTCTTCTCAACATGTGAAATCCCAAAAAATATACTGTCACAGGGAAGCCTGATGGTCTAGAGTCGCTCATGAGAGAGACCATCACAATGTCACTGCAGGTTATTGCATGTGTCTGGGGGTGAGAAGGGGGAATAGGGCAGCTGGAGCCATAGAGCAAGTTCACTGAAGGTGTAAGGGGGAATTTCCTCCTAAGACAGGTGGGGTTATTGGGGTAAAAGGAATGGGGGGGAGAGGGTGAAAGAGCTCCTGGTCTGGTGGTGGTAGCACATTATGGAGCTATAGCCATAAGAGCATGAAGTCAATTGGAGTCCCCCATTGAGATATCTGGGGATCAGAGAGTGTACGGGACTTCAGCCAATGCGTCTGCATGGAAGGTCAGACTACTCAGTATGTCCCTTCTCATCCTGATATTAGAAAATTAGACCCTGTTTTTGATCCAGAGGTCTTCTGCTTTCTGAGCCCTGAGAAGTACTGAATGAAAAGGTTAACCAACAGAACTCATATTTGTGAACTGAGGTCAGGTTGGTTTTGTTTGGAGGGAGGGTTATGGAGAGAGGTACTGAAGGACTTACCTGCCAGAGGGGAATCCAGAGTCCTGCCATTTCTGAGAGACTAGAGTAGGGACAGAACAGAAAGGGGACAGTAACAGAAGAGCCCTGGCATATCAGCAGAGGGTCCAGCAACAGAGCACAGAGGACAGACAGTGGCTGGAGAGGGAGGCTAGGCTGGAAAGATGGGTCAGGAGGAAAGTCAGGGAAGGAAAACCCCTGGGGACAAGGAGGGAGAGGCACATTGGGGAACCTGCCACAGGGGGTGCTCCAACTGGCAGATCACAGCCCTGATGCAGAGTGTAACACTAGGCATGGCACAGATTGTGCTGGGCTGGGCGGGGGGAGGGCGGTAATCCCAGCAGGGTAGGATTTGAGGAGGAAACAGTGGGGCACAGAACTTGCTTTGGTAGTGTGTGCAGGGTTTTCTTATACTGCTTTCTTCTTTACAGTTAGCACTTCGTTTTCCTCTTTAGGGTAATTTAAAGGAAGAGCTTAACCTTTTTCCACTCTCCTTCCAGTCTCCTACTAAAATTAACTAAAATTACAAATTTAGTCATTCTGGCATCCAGGTATCCTTTCAATATTTCCTCTGTACTAAGCATTTAAAGGATCAATAATATCAAGCTCTCTTAAATTCAATTTAGAATCTTTCTCTTTTTTACTATCTTTGAATTTAAAATAGATTTTGCTTGATTATCAATGTTGTTTGATCAGTTATGCTATCACATATTAGGGGGACCCACCAGCTAGGATAAAGTTTTAAAGAAACATCTACCACATGTGTCTGGGTATCTAGGCATTTTTTATTGCAGTCAACAGAAACAAACTTTGACCTAAGGAAGGAAAAAAGATGTTTATCATGTGAACACAGTAAAATTCACAGCATATGAAGGAAGAGCTGAACAGGCCCACATCCATGAGGTTGGGTGCATAAGTAATATAATTAATTGCTCCTCTTGAACATGACAAATGGAGGAGGAGATATTCTCCCAAATGAAAGGGGTGCTTTTATTAGAAAATTAAGTAAAAGATGTTGGCAGATCAAAGCAACACATAGACACAATCCAGTCAAATTCAAACTCTTCCTAATGACTAGGGATTTTGCTCTTTAAAAGGTGCCTTACTTATCCTTCTAGCTTCCTATGCTAGGTGATTTAGAAGGAAAACTCAAAGGGTCCATCTCTTACAGGCTCTTTTCCAAGACAATGTTAAATAGCCATCCCTCCTTTTCTTCTCCTTTGGGCTTTGTATTGCCCTTATTCATTTTCCAGATGCACACAAATCTAGACAGGGTATTAAGATAAAAGAAAGAAAGAAGGAAAGGAAGGAAGGAAGGAAAGAAGGGAGGAAGGAAGGAAGAAAGGAGGAAGGGAGGAAGAAAAGAGGAAAGAAAGAAAAAAGGAAGAAAGAAAGAAAAAAAGGAAGAAAGAAAAAAGGAAGAAAGAGAGGGAGGGAGGGAGGAAGGAAGATAAAGCATCCCAGTTAGAAAAGAAGTAAAACCATTTTATATTCACAAAGAGCATGATCTTGTACACTAGGGAATCCACTAAAAACACTATTTGAATAAACAAGTTCAGCAAAGCTTCAGAATACAAAATTAATATACAAAAATTGACTGTATCTCTGAACTAACAATGAAAAATCCAAAAATGAATTTTTTTTAAAATTCCCTATACAATAGAATAAAAAATGAAACATTTTGGGGGAAAGTTAACAAAAGAAATGGAAGTCTTGTGTACTGAAAACTATAGGATAATATTGCTGGAAAAAAAACTAAAAAGATCTAAATAAGTGGAAAGGCATCCCATGTTCATGGATCAGAACATTAATATTGTTACCATGGCAAAACTCCCCAGACTGTTTTACAGGTTCAAAATAATTCTATCAAAATTCCAGGTGCTTCTTTGTAGAAAGTAAAAAGCTGATCCTAAAATTTATGTGGAAATGCAAGAACCTAGAATAGCTGAAACCATATTAAAAAATAAGAACAAAGTTGGAGGACTTATACTTCCTTATTTCAAAACTTACTCTAAAGTTATAGTAATCAAAGGGCACCTGGGTGACTCAGTCAGTTAAGCGCCCAACTCTTGATTTCAGCTCAGTCATGATCTCAGGGTTGTGAGATAGAGCCCCATGTTGGGCTCTGCATTCAGCGGGGAGTCTGCTTGAGATTCTCTCTCTTCCTCTCTCTCTGCCCCTCCCCCTCCACATGTGTATGCTCTCCTCTCCTTCTCTCTAAAAATAAATAAATAAATCTTTAAAAATAAAATAAAATTATAGTAATCAAGAGAGCATGGTACCGGCATAAAGATAGAACAACAGAACAGAAACGAAAACCCAGAAATAAATTTTTACACTAATAGTGCATTTATTTTCAACAAGCATGCCAAAATAATTCAATGGAGAAAGAAAAGTCTTTTCAACAAATGATCCTGGGATAGCTAGATGTCTAAAAGCAACAGAATGAAGTAGAACCCTTTGCCTAAAATCATACAGAAATATTAACCCAAAATAAGTCATAAACCTAAATGTAAGAACTAAAACTATGAAATTCTTAGGAGAAAGCATGAGAGTAAATCTTCATGATCTTGGATCAGGCAATGGTTTCTTAGAAGACAGAACACCAAAAGCAGGGGGAAAAAAAAGAAAATAAATAAATAAATTTAATCTCATTAAAATTAAAAACCTTTGTGCTACAAGAGATACCATTAAGAAAGTAAGAAGACAATCCACAAGATGGGAAAAGAAACATTTGTAAATCATGTATCTGACAAGGTACTTATTTCCGGAATATATAACAAACCTTTACCACTCAATAATAAAAAGACAAGCCAATTAAAAGATGCATACAAGATCTGAATAGACATTACCCCAAAGAAGATACAAAAATGGCCAATAAATATATGAAAAGATGCTCAAAACAAAACAAAAATTAGCCATTAGACAAATGTAAAGCAAAACCCCAAGAGACATCACTTCATACTCACTAGGATAACTATTATCAAAAAGACCAACCATAACAAGTGGAGAAATTAGAAACCTCATCTGTGGCTAATAAGAATGCAAAATAATACAACCACTTCGAGAAACAGTTTGGCAGTTTCTCAAAATGTTAAACATAAAGTTATCATATGACCCAAAATTTCTACCCCAAGGTATATTCACAAGAAAAATAAAAACATATGTCCACACACAAAAAAATCTGCACATGAATGTTCAGTAACAGATTTATTCATAGCCAAAAAGTGGAAGCAACCCAAATGCCTATCAATTGATGAGTGGATAGATAAGATGTGGTATGTGCACATAATGGAATGTCATTCAGCAACAAAAAGAAATGAATATAGACACATGCTACAACATGGATGAACGGTGAAAACATTATGCTAAGTGAAGGAAGCCAGTTGTTTTAAAAACCACATATTGTATTGCTTTATTTATGTGAAACGTCCAGAATAGACAAACCTCTAGGACAGAAAGTAGATTAGTGGTTACCTAGGCCTAAGAGAGATAGAGAAAAGTAAGGAATGACTACAATGGGTATGTGTTTCCTTTTGGAAATGATGAAAATGTCCTAAACTTAATGTGGTTGTATTAGTCTGTTAGGGCCACCATAACAAAATACACAGACTCGGGGTGCTTAAGCAACAGATATTTATTTTTTTACAGTTCTGAAGGCTGGAAGTCCAAGATCAAGGAAGTCAGCAGGTTTGGTTTACTCTGACAAAAGGTGTCAGCAGGTTTGGTTTATTCTGAGGACTTTCTTCGGCCTCTGTGTCTTCATTTGTTGGTCCCTCAGTGTGTGGGTTGTCTGTGTGTAATTTCCTCTTCGTATAAGGGCACCAGTCATATTGGAGTAGAGCCCGTCCATATGAACTCATTTTTTCTTAATTAATTATTAAAAGCCTATCTCCACATATAATCACTAAGGTTGAGACTTTAACATATGAGTTTTCAGGGCACACAGTTCAGTCCATAATGGTGGTGATGGCTGCATCGAATATGCTAAAAACCATTGAATTATGTAATTTAAGTGAATTTTATGGCATATGAATTATATCTCATTATAGCTTTTGTTTAAAAAGGGAAATGGGGGTACACCTGGGTGGCGCAGTTGGTTAAGCATCCGACTTTTGGTTTCAGCTCAGATCCTGATCTCAGGGTTGTGAGATCAAGCCCCATGTAGGCTCCACATGCAGCATAGTCTGCTTGACTCTCTCTCCCTTTCCCTCTACCCCTCCCCCACATTGTGCCCCCACTCTCTCTAAAATGAATGTTTTTAAAAAAAATAAAAATAAGGGAAATGGGGAGGCATTTAAGATTTTCAAGAGGGAAAGTAAAATGATCCTATCTGTTTTATAATAAATTTTCTGGAAGCCACCTCTAGGATAAAAGTACAAGGAGGCTGGAGACAAAATGGACAATACAGAGATTATTGCAATAATCCAGATTGGATGTCCTGGGAGTCTTAACTAGACTAGGGGCATGAAAACAAGAAAGAAGGGAGAAGACAAGAGTGATTTTTGCCTGGTTAAAGGCAGCCCCCTATCAGAAAACATCTCTATGGACAGACCACAGGCTGACTCCATGGACAGGCTGCACAGACAATTGGGGTGGTGTGCAGGATTCTGAGAAGTCTTCAGGAGCCTTGAAGACTTATCCAATAGTTGACTGAAATCTCCATATTGCTTTGTTTTAAATTGTGCATAAAACTTTGAATGAAATAAATTCTTCCCTTCTGTGTTACTCAAAAGGAGTGTCCCATTAAATCATTACCATTCACTAATGTATTTAGCACAGATAATTCTGGAGGATCTGTTAGTTACTTGGCTGGCCCTGAGGGCTGTGACAGTTTCACAGGTACTGCCGAGGAGAAGGCAAGAATGAGAAATGCAGAGCACGTATGAGGAGGGGCTTACAACAGGCTCCCCATGTGGACACTGGAAGGGGAAGGACACAGACAGCTCATGGAGGAGAACAGGAAAGGGCCTGGCCCTGTACTGCACTGGGAAATTGGTACAGCCTTGATTTAACATGGAAGGAGATTCTATCTGTTTATTTTCTATTATTTCTTGTTTGGAACTTGATTTTCTAGTGTATTTCACTGCTACAGTCAAAGTCTACAACCATGTTGGATAAAAAGGTATCTACATAAGGTAATGCTCATTCTGTGTTCATGGATGCATATGTGAGCATGCTTCTCTCTCTCTCTCTCTCTCTCTCTCTCTCACACACACACACACACACACACACACACACACACAATCACTCCAAGAACACTTGTAGAAGCACATTTGTCTCTGGGCCCTTAGTCTTCCCTTATTCTGACCTTTCTCTCCTCTAACAAGAGTTTGACCCCCTCCAATCTTCTCTTCCTTCTCCCTCTCACCATCTTTTTTAAAAAATGGATTCTAATCATTTAAAGAGAAAATTCAGCCCAGGGAAGCAGAGATTCAACACTTGAAGATCTCCATTTTGTCCAGCAGCTCCATCACTAGCCAAGTATATAATCTTGGGACTCTCTTCTATCTCGAACCCTTGGTTTCCTCATCTATAAAATGACATCACCAGCTTCACAGGGCTGTATGAAGTTCTAATGAAATCAGAGGTATGTTGGGACTACTACATCAAAATTAAAAGCTTCTGCACAGCAGAGGAAGCTATCAACAAAACTAAAAGGCAACCTACAGAATGGGAGAAGATACTGGCCAATGACATACTTGATAAAGGTTAGTATCCAAAATACATAAAAAACTTATACAACTCAACACCCAAAAAAACACAAATAGCCCAGTTAAAAATGGGCAGAAGACATGAACAGACATGTCTCCAAAGAAGACATACAGATGGCCACAGATACATGAAAAGATGCTCAACATCACTGATAATCAGGGAAATGCAAATCAAAACAACAATGAGATGTCACCTCACACCTGGCAGAATGGCTAAACTCAACAACATAAGAAACAACAAGTGTTGGCAAGGATGTGGAGAAAAAAGGAATCCTCATACACTATTGGTGGAAATACAAACTGGTAGAGCCACTGTGGAAAACAGTATGGAGATCCCTCAAAAATTTACAAATAGAATTACCATATGATCCAGTAATTCCACTACTGGGTATTTACCCAAAGAATATAAAAACACTAATTTAAAAAGATATATGCACCCCTATGTTTATTGCAGCATTGTTTACAATAACTAAAATATGGAGGCAACCCAAATGTCCATTGATAGATGAATGGATAAAGACGTGGTATATATACAATGGAATATTGCTCAGCCATAAAAAGAATGAAATCTTGCCATTTGCAACAACATGGATGGATCTAGAGGGTCTAATGCTAAGCAAAATAAGTCAGTCAGAGAAAGACAAATAACATATGATTTCACTCACATGTGGAAGTTAAGAAATCAAACAAAGGAAAATGAATAAAGAGAGACAAACCAAAAAACAGACTCTTAAATGTAGAGATCAAACAGAGGGTTACCAAAGGGGAGGTGGGTGAAGAATGGGTGAAATAGGTGATGGGATTAAGGGGTACACTTATCATGATGAGTACTGAGTAATATATAGAATTACTGAATCACTATATTGTATACATGAAATGAATGTAACACTCTATGTCAAGAACACTGGAATTAAAATTAAAAAGAAGGAAGGAAGGGAGGGAGGGAGGGAGGAAGGAAGAAGGGGAGGGAAGGATGGAAAATCAGAATATGAAAGTACATGCAAGGCTCTAAATAATATAAGGCAGTATTATTTCTCCCTAGGATATTACCACCTGAACAGCTTTACAATTTTGCGGCATGGAAGTTTAGCCCCGAGCCAGGAGGGGTAAGAATATTTGGGATGAGGGCAGGAGGTTTCCTAGTCTCCTCACGTAGGCAAGTACTTCCTTTAAAGATACCTACATATAGACACACACACACACACACATACACACGTTTTTAATCCCTAAAACTACTTTAAACTTTCTATTCAGTCAAGGGTGTATTTTCATACCATTCCAGCTGAACTCAGAAGTGGAAAATTCCCAAAAAGTCCTCTCCACAGCTGTCCAATTTCAGGTTTGATAAGCTGAATAGACCTCAACGACGGCTGTTTCATTTGTTTTGCACCATCTGGTGGACTGTGCCTGGAGGTACACGGTCTGCTCTGGAATTGCCAAGCAGAGCAGAACCTTCCTGTCATCGCCCCAGGGCACAAGGGGAAGGAAGGCTAAGGCCGAGGTGGCTGCCGGCTAATCAGCATCAGTGAGAAAAGAGGTTCTACAGAAAGCAACACAAGAGATTCCAACTCATCTTTCCTGAACATGTAACAACCTACAGGTAGCTGAATTGGCCCCTCCTACCCTTACCAGGCTGGCTGGCAATTCCTTTAGAGATGATCGTGCTCACCCTGGTTCTTCTTACCAAAATGTAAGCCTCTTGAGGGTAGGACTGTGTCTTAATGCCCTTCCACGCCCATCTCTACACACACACACACACACACACACACACACACACACCAGACTTGACTGAGGAAAGCACTCTATCAGTGCTTACCCTTACACTGACTTGAGTAGACAATCTAAAGAGAATTAGAATTTCAGTGAGGCTCCCTAGCTATCTGACACTGTGCAGCCTTGGAGTGTGTCTTGACTCCCTCCCTTTCCACCTCCAATGAAATGGGGACACCAACACTCAGTGATGACCTAATGAGGTCACAGATGTACATCTAAGCCACAAGTTTTATTCAGAATCCAACTGGTCTATCAGCAGACACTTACTGAGCACATACTCTACACCAAGCATTGTGTGATATGCTTAGGGCCAATGGGTAGAAGGGAAAGGGGAAGCAAAGAATAAGACCATTTTGCTCATGCCTTCAAAGAGCTCACAGACCCCCTAGGGAAGAAGATATGTTCATAGTACTTAAGTGCAAGCTAATGTCTGTGAATAACGAATGGGCTACTTGGCCATAACTGCCACACCAGAGAAGGGACTAGGGTGGTCACTGAGGAACTCAGGGAGACTCAGGGTCTCAGGGTGTACTCAGCTCTACAGTCACCCCTATAACCTAACTAAAAATCCTGCTGAGTGTAGCGCCTTTCCAAGTGACCTGAGGCTTCCTGATGGGCTTGGTAATGCTGCCTCTAGACAAATCATGTTTCTTCCAGGCCTTTCCCCTGCATGACTGCCTTCTCCTCTCTCTCTTCTCTACCTTTTCAAGTTCTATTCATTCCTCAGGCCCTACTCCCTGCCCCACTAGGAAAGTCTTTCCTAATCACCCCAGGGTCAGTGATGTCTTCTTCTCTAAATGCATACAGTACCTTAAAACCCGCATCACGTGACGAAGCACACAATCATAATCTGAGATTTTCCAACACCTCATATGTATATGCCTCATGTCCTCAACTAGATGGTCAGTTTGGTAAGGGAGCAGTGAAGCTGTCTCTTCGGCAGCCCCACGGCACCTAGAAGAGTGCTGAACAGGTAGGATGGACTCAGCAGGCGAAGATGCCAGGTCTCTGGGCCTCCAGCAGAGAAGGTAGGCGCCCCCTCCTGGCTGAGGAAGCGACTGCAGCCAGGCTTCTGGGCGGCAACTCGGGACGTCAGCCAAGGAGAAGGGAAAGAGGAGGCCCTCTCAGCTCTGCTAATGCAAGTGCAGCCCCTGCCAACAGGCCATTAGTCTGACCTTCCTTGTGAATACGCCTCCCCTCCTACTCCAAGCTGCGTGCTTTCAGGACTTCTTTTCTCCTTTGAGGCATGCGCTAAATCCACTTGAGCTGGTATTCACCTGGACACCAACAAAGGAGAGGAGACATCATAGTTTGGTTTGCCTCAGGCTCCAGAGGCCTATCCTGAGACCCAAGGCCTTCAAACAGAGTTCCACAGAAACTCTCCCAAAGTATGTTTCACAAAATAGCGGTCTTGCTGGACTATTAAGACACAAAAAGTAGTTTCAAGTCAAATATGTTTAGAAACACTGAGTTAAAAGAACTGAGACAGAGAATTTTGTGTTTTGCTTCATTTTCCTGCAGAAAGTTCCAGAGCTCTTAATGGGCATTGTAAGTCCCAAGAAGAGGCTGGAGCACATCACTCCAAATGTATTTGGCCAGGGAATGGTTTTTCCAAGATTGCTTCCCACAGAGCACTTTAGGAAATGCTGTTTAAGGCTTTCCTTTCAATCTTCTTGAAAATTCCCCACAAAGTTTTCGGAGCTACATCCCCCACGCATTTTCTCTTTTAGAAATTGTGATATACATATTGATACATACAGATAAAGTCAATTTCTCTGAATACCAAAGTAAGACATTCATGACCGAAAATTTGGAGAATGAAGAAATATACAAATAAGAAAAACTAAAACCACGGAAAAGTGAAGAGTGTTCCAGTCCTGCAAGATTTTTTTGTTGACAATGAGGTAATCCTGCAGACTTTCTGCTACTTGAAGGGGCCTTCCCAGATAAAATCTTGCCTTTTTGTCCCACAGGTCACAGTTGAACGTCCTCCTCCGTTTCGCCTATTGAATCCTGCTGAGCCAAGATCACTTGCTCTGTGCATGGCGCCAAGGTGCTCAAGTCCTCACCAAAATCAACACCCTCAGAAATAAAAGCAAATATAAGATCTGAATAAGTGCTGTTAAGATGGAGAAATCACCAACGGGCTGGAGGAGAGTTCCAGAGCTCATGATGAGGGTTGTTACACTTTACCAGGCACTTCCAAGTTATCCCATTAGTATTCAATGGAACCAATTCACAGAAACCAAAAGATTTCCAGTATGAAGAGACCAAGGGGAGAGAGAAGGGGGATCTGAGTTTTGTTTTCCTTGTGGGCAGAATTAAGAGACTGGATTACAATATCTAAAGTCACTTCCAATGTGAGTAATCAATAGAGTTACCATTGCTAAATTATCAGACCAAAGCTATTATCTTGGTAAATGCCTAAGAAAAAGTAGCACCAATGGTAAAGGAGGCTGAATCTACCATGTATCTCAAGGCAATTTAATTCTCTCTCCTCTCCACCTTCTTATATGCTTTACCCAGATGAAATCATATTTCCCAGGAAACCATTTGGAGGATAAAGAAGTTATCAAAGGAAAATACACAAGTAAGCTGGAGAGTCTGTAAGAGGAAAACACACATAGCTGCCCCACTTTGCTTGGAACAAGATCCCACCTCCCACCCCCCACCCCAACCCCCACCCCAGCCCATGTTCACCACTGTTCCAGGCTGCCTCCCACTAAGATTTTCAGCTGATCGTGCAAAGACATTTAGGCCAACTAGAAATAAAAATATTAAAAGAGATAATATGTAAGTGCTAAGAAAAAAAGAGATTAGTCATTGTTATTTTAAGTATACATTTTTAAGACACTATAATATTCTAAGGCCTGGAAGTCAAGCAAAAGAGAAAATACAGAAGTAGTGTTTGGCTTTAGTAACAGGATAACTTTAGCCACCAGGCAGGGTCTCCCTGCAAAGACCCCTGTGGGATGTCACTCTAGAAAGGCAGCAGCCAGTGTTATATCCTAGCAGTGTTACTATTCAGTTCCTTAAAATATCCACCCGCGAGATCAGTCCACTTTATTTGGAAATGTCTCTTTCTTACATCAGTTATCTTTTTCCTCTCTCCTGGTCAGTGCACACAGTGTGATCACATCCCCACGGGACTGCCTGCCTTCAGCCCTCCTCTAGCCAGTCCAGGCCCATCCAAGTAACGGTCTTGATTTGCCCCTTTGATCATCTTCCTCCCCCACCTAAAATTCTTCTCAGTCTCCCAGTATGTATGGAATTCAATCCAAACCTCAGCCTCGCACAGGCTGCTCTCTGCAATCTACTATTCCAGTCTCCCCCTCCTCCCTTTCACTGCTGGCCATCGGCTGGACCCAGATGGCAGGGCAGCCCATTATGCAGCCCTTTCCTGCAACCTCTTGGAGACCAGAGCAGCCGTAAAAGGAGACGGAGTGGACCTGGAGGGGAAAATAGAGAGTAGACAACACAGCCACTAACATAAGTTTTTAAGTGTAGAAAATTGCACCCAAAAGTACCTGGAATAAAAAGGGGGAGTTAATATTCTTATAGCCTTGGGGTCGATCTTTCTAAAATGGCAGAGCTTGGACTAGATGCAGGCAGTTTGTCTCCAGAGCCCACACTTTATATATGTGTGTCTGTGTAAATATATACAAATGAAAACAAAGGATTTTTTTAAAGACTTTATTTATTTATTTGACAAAGAAAGACACAGCGAGAGAGGGAACACAAGCAGGGGGAGTGGGAGAGGGAGAAGCAGGCTCCCCGCCGAGCAGGGAGCCCGATGCGGGGCCCAATCCCAGGACCCTGGGATCATGACCTGAGCTAAAGGCAGAAGCTTAATGACTGAGCCACCCAGGTGCCCTGAAAACAAAGGATTTTTAAAGGCTACAAAAATCAATAAGTATGTTGTAAAACTCCAAAATCTATTTAATTTTAGTAATAAAGAAATTCAAATGCATATGTGACACTGATCTATCAAATATCAAATTGGCAAAGTTTTTAAAATAATCTCTCACCCTCCTATTGTCCCAGGTATGATTCAATGGACAGAAGTGTACATTGATACAACTTTCTTACAGTTGGTTGGGCAACAAATATCAAAACCCTTAGACTTTGATCCTAAAGCAGAAATTATGAATGTGCACAAAGACTTAGCAACAACAAAGTTTAGGGCAGAAGAGTTTAAAATGACAAAATGTTGGATATAAATTAATATCCCTAAAAAAAAAGAGTTAAATAAATTACGACATACCTACATAACAAAATACTATGCAACCATGCAATGTGCTATTCTAGAAGATTGTTGTGACATGGAAAGATTCAAATATACTGCTGAAAGAAAAAGAAATTTAAAAAATATTGTGAAGGGCGCAATGCTGTTTATGTTAAAATATGCATTTAAAAAGGCTAAAGAATAACATAAAATGTTATCAGTGGATACTTTGGGGTGACAAGATTCAAGTGGTTTTTGTGTATTTCTTTGTTGCTTATCTATACTTTTCAAATTTTCTGCATGAAATACTTTTGTAATAAGAAAAGCACAATAAAAACATTGTGAACTAATAGAAAACGGCTCCTCTTATATGCAGAGTGATTTGGTACCTGCTTCTGAGCCGCTAAATGATGCCATCCAGGCTGTGTGCTGTATGACTCCAGTGGGCACATTCTCTGGGCAGTTGGGACTTATTTCCAAATAAAATGTAAAATAATAATCTACTATATTTCAAAACAATTTTTCCAAGGACAGGAAAGGGACAACACGCGGCAGACGTGACTTCATCATATCAAAAGCTGACAGCGTGAGACCAAGAACACTGACCTCTGCGTTCACCTTTCTGGGTTGCAAACTTTAGAACCAAGCTGCTTTGTACCACAACTTCCAATGCCTACAAAACCCTTTGTGACACTAAAGCCACAGAAAGAAAGAACCCTTGTCTAGCAGCTAAAGGCAATCTGCCAATTTATTTCCATCCTTCATCTAATTGTCTGTTGGCCAGCTAAGTGAAAAAGGTAACCAGAGACAGGGAAGGAGGCTACTTACTGATAACAATGATAGATAAGTAAATAAAACATTCATAAGAGTCGGTTCTCTATGTCTCAGACCTACTTTTTGTGCCTCTCAGTGGTAGCAGTTTAAAGAATCAGTGTTGCTTAAAAAAAAAAAAAAAATGGACAATGGGGGCAAAATAAAGACAGGATGCAGATATGCATATCATAAAACATGGAATAGGATATGAGGAGAAAATACCTGGAGGAGGGTCGCTCCTTGGCCAGACCAGAGTCTTCCAGTCCTTCTAGAAGAAACATTGTCTACTGCTATTTGGAAATAGCTCCCAGATGAAGCTGACCACCCTGGGTACAGGATCCTTGTGTGGTGTCCCTACTGCGACGTACAGGGGCGAATTGATGCGTATTTGCTTTATTTTGCCTTTAGTCCACTATTTCATAGGTCGTAGGCACATGGCATACTTATGTTAAATAGATACCTCTCCAAAATGTGAGAAAAGATCATTTGAGGCTAAGAAAATGATTTCTTCTTTTTGATATTCAAGTGCTATATGCTCCAGTAGAGGTCAGTCTCTCACAATTGATTCAAGGACATGAAGAAGCCCCTCCCTCCCGACCTTATCACCCTCAAAATGCTCCCCTTCCAGTTGATGGTACAGTGGAAAGAATCCCACAGATTAAAGTCATTACATGATAACTGAGGGCAAGTTATTTAACCTTTCTTAACTTTAGTGTTTATCTATAAAACGGAGCAGATGGGGGGAGCATTTTATAAGTAAAGTTATGTGATAGGATCCAGCAACGACATTGGGCACAAAATGCCACTGAATGTGGTTTCCTTGCCTTTTTCTTTCTTTCTTAAAAATCTCTCCATTCCATCTTCAGAGATAAGACAAATAACTCTACAAAAGTTCCCGACTGGCTTGAGTTCACACTGAGTTATCAATCACCAATCTAGATCCTTTCTTGACGACCAGCTCTAAAAGGAAGAGAGAACTGGGTGCTGGCAGGAGACAGAAGACAGAGAGGGTGGAACTACGGAGGGGCTAGAATGACCTAGTAAGAAAACACTATGTTAAAAGCTAAGGCAACAACATCACCTACTATTAGTTCTCAGAACACCAAACTCAGGCGAAAAGATTTAAGTTTATAGGAACTAGACACATATACAGAAGTCTAGTGATTTTATAAAATATCCTCAAGGTCAAAATCACAAAAGATATTAGAGGACAGGCTTTGGGCCCTGGGCCCTTGCCCCCCCGGCCACACCCTCCACGTCCTGCAGGAGCATGGGCACATGGTTTTAATCTCTAGCCTGAATGGAAGCTTCGAGACCTGAGACAAGTTGCCCAATCCCACCAGGCCTCATTTCTCTCCTCAGCAAAATGGAGATAACTATGGCTTACCGAACAGATAAATAAGGTAATAAATGTAGAACATTTAGCATGATGTCAGGCAGTTTAGGTCCTCAAAAAATGAGAATGTCTATTGATTATCTGTGCAGTTCTAGAAAGGCACCTCCTCCCTGGACATCTATTTCCTCATCTCTAGAAGGACGAGCAAGGAACTGAGAGAGAACTTCTAGGGTCCTTCCAGAACAAAAGACTCATCTGAATGCCATGCGGAAGCCCAGCCCCTCTTCGGTCAGCTCTCGCATGGAGCCAGGCAGCTTGAACCCAGGGACATTTCCTGCAGGCCACAGCCTGAGCTCCGACAGCTGCTTCCATCATGCAAAGCAACAGGACAATGTGGCAAAAGAATCCGTGAGAGAAAAAGATTCAATCCAGGCCAATTTGCAGGAAAGACTTTGTCGAGATCATTTTTAAAAACGAAACGTGACTTCCTTTTTTTTTTGTTTGAGGTCAAGCAATGAGAAGGGATACCAAGCTGAGCTTAGTCTCCGGAGGCTTCTGAAGGATCACATGTCTCTTCAGAAATGCCATTTTAACTGATGTAAGTGTGAAGGAGTTAGAACCCCAGGGATTAAATTTCTGCTGAAATACACATGTTTCTTGGGTGAAAAAAATGAGCTCTTGACCCAGGGAATGCAAAGCCTTTTGGAAAACTCTTCTAAGCCTGATATGGAGGGTATCAGATGCCACTGGCCTTTCAGGGCTCCCCCCATGTTGTAGGTTAGCATGAGATCACACCTGGCCGTGCCGGCCTCGGGGCCGGGGACGGGGGGAGGGACACCTGTCTTAGCTTGTCTCAGATATACACACACACATTCTCAGGCCTGGGAGCCTTTTTTCCCCAACAAAGACATGTTTTATGACTATGCTTGTATTTTTACGACAAAACAATCCCACATTCGTCTGAGAGGAAGTGGGGTCTGAGTAGCCTGGGAGATTGGACACCTGGCCTCTACCAAGCCAGCCCTGTCACACAGCTCCGCTCACCTACGGGGGTAAGTGTTGCTGGGGGGGCGAGAGGTCCCCTCTGCGAGCGGGTCTGAGCGTGCGCCCCACGAGCCAGCCTTTCTGTGAGAGTCAGCTAGAGTTTGTCACAGAGTGTTTGACTCGCATCCCCATCCCCGGGCAACCACATGATCTGTTGTCACTGTGCATGAGTTTGCATTTCCAAGAATTTTATGTAAATGAAGTCCTACAGTATGAACTCTTTTTTGTTTGTTTGTTTTGGCCTGGCTTTTTGCCTTCAGTATAATAATTTTGAGATTTTAGAACTCCACTGTATGGATATAGCACAACATGCTTGTCCTTTCACCAGGGCATGGATGGATATTTTGGCTGCTTCCAGTTTGGGGCTATTACAAATAAGGCTGCTATGAATATCTGTGTACAAAATAAAAAGTATTTGACTTTCAGCAAGAAAGTTGCAAGTCCCATATGCTATCTTATCTCTCTCCGCCTTGATGTCTTCAGCTACCAAAAAGGTGCAACACATCCTCCTCCTCAACGGTCATAAAAATTAAGTGACATAAAGCATGTGAAGATGTTTTATAAAGTATATAGAACTTTATATATATAAAGATCTATATAAAGTATATAGATCTTTATAAAGTATAAAGAACTCTCCACATGCAATATTAATATTCCCATCAGTCCGTATTCATTCATAATCAAGGAGCTACTGGTCAAAGGTAATGGGGGGGATCTTTGTTGCGTGTATGAGTGTGAGTGCGCGTGCAAGTGTGTGTGCACAAAAAGACACTATGCACGGAGCAGGGCGAGATGAACAAGTGTGATGCAGTGCCCCATCCCCTCAGTACCCACCATTTACGTGGGGCAAAAGTGAGCACGTAAAAAGGTGAATAAATGACCCTAGAAAGCAAGATACAAAGATGTCCCCAGGAAGCACAGGGATCTGCACCCTGGACAGCTAGAACCAGAAAGCAAGATGGAATCATGCGCTGCGATAGGAGGCCTTCTTGGAGGACAGAAGGTCGTCTGGTCCTTAAAGCAAGGCAGGGAGGACACTGTAGGTAACTCATACTTTCTCAAGGATCTGCCCACAGCCTGTTGTCCTGAGTGGGTGAAGAAAGGGGAGCCAGAAGGGGGCCCCTGAAGTGCTTGTAGCATAAATCCTTCTCACTGCATCAGGGCCCGTACTTAGCAACCTTCCCATGCTCTTTTCTGATCAAAAAAGGCCTCTGTCATGTTGCCCTGCCTGATGATTTCCAGTCCTGACTAGACAATACAGACAGCTGGAAAGAGATGAGCTCTCACACCGCCCTGCTTGAGGGACAAGGAGGCTCCCCAGCCTCAGCAGTCAGTAGCAGCAGGACCCTCCAAAGGCCAGAGTGAGGGTCTGGGAGGAAAAGAAAAGAGCTGGTGGGAGATCTGTGAGGAACAGAGAGACTCTCCCAGCCTGCCGGGCCAATAAATGGCCATCTCCTCCTCACGCAGAAGATGGGAGATGTCTTCTCTGAACAGAATAAATAAAAAAGTGCTGGAAACAGGAATACCAGGCAGAGCTCCAGGCAGGAGCCAGGTGCTGCCCAGAACACTGGGACCCTCGGTGGAAGTCTAGGTAGCAAGTGGTAGGCACCACACCCCCAGCTCACCCTTGTTAACTCCCAGAAAGTGAAGCCAGGCTTACAGCCCAGAACTAAAAAGCTCCTCTCTGAGGAACCCGACAGGCCCAAGGAGGAAGAGGACCAAAAATACCTACAGATATTGATGTTTTATGGCCAACGAATTATCCAGATTCTTCTTTGACTATCCTTTAGAAAGACCCAGCAATCAAAGAGCTAAGCCCACACACACGGCTACTCCATTCAGCCTTTGAGTACTTCACTCTTCCTAAGATGGCCAACAGGTACCTGAGACTGGAGGAAAGCCTATCACACAATAGACAGACGAAGAAAGACAATAAATGTAGTAGAAGAAACATTTTAAAACATATTAAATAAAACATAAGAGGTACAAGTAAGGATGATACAAGACCAACGCCTCTGAAATAAATCGAGTACTATTTGTTGCTGAACAGAGTGTCATTTAAGAAAGAAGCCAAAAAAAAAGAGGTCCTGGAAATTTAAAAATATGCTGGCAGAAACTTAAAAACCTGAAATGGTTAGAACAAAAAGTTGAGAAAATCCCCCACAGGAAGCATCGCAAGAAGAAAAAGAGCTAAGAAACACAAGGCAAGATTAGAAGAACATTAGACAGTCCATCCAAGAGGTAAACGAGATAGACGGCAGGAATCCTAGAAAGATACAGAAGATGGAGGAGTTCAAATTAAGAAATTGTCCTAAAACTGAAGAGTTTTCAGACCTAAGGGACCTGACCGTGACATACTCCATCACTAAGAGAAAAATCCACCCCCCACCCAGTACTTCATGTGAAATTTTATAATACCAAGCTCACAGAGGAGATTGTAAAACTTCTAGCAACACCAGGAGTTGGAAGACAACTGTGCCAGTTACTGAGCTATTGCTTCTGAGCCCCAGTCCACCCACAGCGGGGACTCTGCCAACCCAATTTCTCCTTGGCTAGCCGGCTTCCTGTTACAGTGTGTCAATAGGTAGACTGGAGGGAGCTTAGAAGGCTGCACAAGGAACAAGCACACGTTCGCTCTCATTGCCTTCTAGACCTATCCCTGTCATCTCTGTCACAGCCCTTCCCCTGGCCGTGGGAGCGGATCAATCTCCTGGCTTTGAATATTTTATTTTTCTAGAACATTCCAGAGCCAACCTCCCACTACCCTTCAGAGATCTCAGCACTGGCCAGCAACACATCTTCCTCTGAGGTCTGGTGCTCAGCAGCAGGAGGCTTCTCCTTGGAGCTTCTGGGTTCTAAATCTCCTAACCCCCTTCTCTTTCTAGCTCTCGTTCAGCTTCCGGAAATTACTATCTTACCTCAGTGCCCGCTTTTCACTTTCCCAGCAGGCACCACCTGGATACTGGCCCAGTAATATTGATTTTAGGCTTTTTGCCTCCAGAGCTGTGGCAGAATCCATGTCTTCTGTTGTTCAAGCCACAAAGTTTGTGGTCATTTGTTACAGCAGCCCCAGGAAACTAATATCGGGGGGGGAGGGGTGCAAAGTTAATAAAAGAGATGAAATGGGGATAAACTCACACGTTCTAGGGTCGGAAGATTTAGTCTAAGTAGATTTAGTCTAAAATGGAAAAATCAGAAAACTGTAATAAATGCAAGAGGTGACCATCAGAAGATGGAGTTACTAAAACTGATCTACAGACTGGAAATGAGAAGCTGAGAGGGCTGTTGTTTGTTAGAAGACTTATAGTACTATCTGGCTCTGTAAACTATATGAAATTTAAACTATATTAACTTACTAAAAAAAAAAAAACTTAAGGCGAGGAAACTTGATCAATTCATTCCATTTTCAAGAAGTATTTTGTCAGCCCCTCTTTCTGGACAGAGCAGAGAGGGATACTGTGAGAAGAGTAAAGATCAGGGAGTGGAAGAGATAGAAAGCCATTTGACTTGGCTGATTCTATGACCAAAGCTCTATAGAAGGCACCACACAAAGACTATCGCCTCTACTCCTCACAATGACCTGGGAGACAGGTATGAATCCGCAGATAAAGACACTGAGTCTCCGAGAAATGAAGTCACTTTCCCCAAGAGCACCCTGCTTGGTCTGTCTGCCCCAAAGCCTTTGTTCTGCTCTCTACCTCTCTACACTGTGCAGACAGAACAGATCTCTTGGTAAAGAACTCAAGGGAGGAGGATGCTCTTTCTGCCTGACAGAACATAAAAGGCGGCTGAGTTGCACAAATACTGAGAGAATATCAGTTTCTTTGAGTTTTTACTACTTGGTTCCATAGGAGTCTCTTAGATACTAACGATCAGAATGAACATTTTTTTTTCCCTCAACTCCATTTTGCAAAAGAAAAAGTTAAGGCTTTGTGCAACCAAGTTATCCAGGTGATAAAAGCAGTTCTTGAACTCAGGTCTTCGATTACCACATCCTCTGCTCCTTCCATCTCACCAGCACCTAATCAACACTTGCTGAATTGAACTGCACTGAAAATAAGCTTGCAGCAATACCTGCTCTATACAATTCCAGGGGGAAGGAGCCTAGGACAATGCAGCAGGCAATGAACTGGAAAGTAAAGTAGGGTTCCAGAGAATTCAGAAGCAAATGATGAAGGCTGGCTATATTGCCATTGCCTCTTACTTACCCGAGTCCTTACAAAATCGAGAGCTACAAACTGACAAAAAAAAAAAAAAAAAAAAAAGGCATTTCAAGGCAAGCAAAGTCCAGCTGGGAGCAAGACAGTCTGGCTATAAGCATTGAACCAAAGCCAAAAGGGAATAGAAAAAGTCTCCATCAGACAATCCACCCATTTAAACTTGATCTGCCAAGCCAGGGCTCCTTCTCTCTCTCCCATTCCAATTAACAGCTCTGCTCCCAGCAACCGACATGCTGAATCACCCTCCAGAGCCACAGCTGACGGCTCATAAAGCTTTGTGCTCATCTCATCCTCTAATAGCCTGGAGCTGTATTGGTGTGACAGTAGAAATTCGCTCCCAAATTGGAACTTTATTATTTTACTGTACAAAAGTCAGCAGGGTTCTCGAAGGAACTGCAAACCATCTGTTAACCCTTTCCAATCTCACCTCTCATAGCTGCCATTGGAAAATACAGCTTCCTGTCAAAGAAGTACCTTTTGATCACACCCCCGGAAGCCCACCAGCACCAGTGTGAGTGCATAGTCAGAGTGGATCAGTTGCCCAGCAGCAAGATGTTGGGTGCAGCTAAACCTCTCTGAAAAGGCAAGTTCTGTCTAAAATGCCGGCTCTACCTCTCACTAGCTGGCTAACCTTGGACACCTGCACATCTCTCTGAGTCTAGTTTATCACTTGTAAAGCAGTCAAATCACACTTCTTCCTGTGACTTAAGGAGACCATGTAGAGGGCCTACCGAGCACTTTGACCATCCCACAGGAGGCACCTGCCAGATACTTGCTTTCTTTCTTCCTTGGGTCACTTTCCTGTTCAGAATAAGCATTGCCATTTCCTTTTGATTTTGTAGAAATTTTGCCTGAAAGGGAAGAAGAGAAACCTGTTAACTCCCAGATGCAAATGATCCCACCACTCAGCTCCTCTCCTTGATCAGGATACCATCTATCTTCAGAAGGCTAGATGAACTTGAGAATACCTGCCAAAATAAATGTGTGTCATTTTAATGACACTCGGGTATTAGAACCTGTAGAGGAGAAATTCAGCAAAAGAGAGGAAAATTCAGACAAAGGATCTGGAAAAGGATACATATAAGATTTATCATCTCCACAATTTTGCCTGGATATGGCTAGTTGCAAAAACACTGGGGCAGGTAGTTAAAAGACGAGTCATCAATAGAGTCATGGACTGTTCAATTTTCAAAAATGAATAGTTGTTTGTGGACTGAATGTAGCATGAAGCAGCAAGGAAATGAAATCCCCCTACCTCATCCAAATGGGAGTTTGTGATGGTACCACACAGAGGGGAAAAGCCTGGAGAAAAAGGATCTTTTCCATTTCCTACTCAACCTGGAAAATGTCTTCTTTCTACCAAAAGTAAGAAGAGTAAAAGAATTCTCCTGCTGAGATGTCACAGAATGCAATGCAATATAGAAAGAAGTGTCTCCTGGGTGTAGGCAGCCGGAGCAGGTGCTTGGCAGAAATTAGAGAAGGAATGAGCAGCCCTGAGCCCGGCATTGCCCAGAGGAGGGTAGATGCCTTAGAGCAGCCACAGCGTCTACAAGTACTGTTGGCATTTTTAGTGTTTTGTTTTGTTTTGTTTGGCATTTTTAGTGTTAAGAGATAACATTTATTGAGATCATACTGAAGGTAAACATGGAGCTGTCTCGTTGAATCCTCACTCCTAGACCATTCTTATGTCCCTTTCAGAAATGAAGAAACTTGACATAACCAGAGAAACATGACCACTCAGAATATTTGTAAGTTTACAACACAGTACTGCTAGCTATAGGCACTAGGCTATACAGTTGGTCTCTAGGACTTATTCTTTGTCTATCACTAAAATTTGTGCCCTTTGATTAATACCCCGCCATCTCCCCCTCCCCCAGCCCCTGGCAGCCAGCATTCTATGAGATCATATGTTAATGTTGGTTGGAAAACTTAAACTTCTGGGGAGCTTCCCAGGTGAAATGTGAAACCAGCCCCTGTACACAAAGGACAAGGAGAGACCAAAGATAGAGGCAGGCCACCTCAGATCCACAGATGGCAAGTTTAATAAGCAAGGGAACTCACATACAAGGCTGGTCTTAGGTGGCTGCAAGACGAGTAGATTTCCATATCCCCCACCAGAATCTTAAATGCCTGTATAGAGGCCTTAACTGGGTCTCAACACCACTTTATGCTCTCAAGGCTACATCCTTGAAACAGCTCCCACTGTGGGAAAGTGGGCAGAGTGTACATTCCAAGGACTGGGGAGGTGGTGAGGAGCCTCCCATTGCCCAGTTCTAGCTCAAGGGTCAACCAGTGGTCATGTCTACTCAATGACCTCATCCAACAGTTAAGTGTTTTTATTATAAAAAAATAAATGAATGATAATAATAGTAAAGTAAGCAGCCAGAAACTTTTGGAAGTAGTGGATAGGTTTATGGAATAGACTGTGGGGATGGTTTCATGGATATATACTTATCTCAAAACTCATTAAGTTGTGTACATTAAATATGTTTAGCTTTTTGTATGTCAAGATAGAATATGTCCAAAGTCATGGAGTTTGTATATGATAGAGCCCAAAATTCAAAGTCAGATTGTCTGATTTCAAAGCTGTAATTTAAATTATATTTGCACTTAAATTCTGAATTTAGAACAATTGCATATCAAAAGGTGATTTGAAAAAAAATTCTAATTTGGGGTACCTGAGTGGCTCAGTCAGCTGTCTACCTTCAGCTCAGGTCATGATCCCAGGGTCCTGAGATTGAGCCCCGCACCAGGCTCCCTGCTCAGCAGGGAGTCTGCTTCTCCCTCTGCCCCTTCCCCCATGCTCTCTCTCTTTCTCTCTCTCTCAAATAAATAAATAAACTCTTTAAAAAACATTCTAATTTAAAGCAACAAACATCCCCAGGTAAACCTGGAACCCAGACTATCATGGGCTCCAGAAAAGGAAAAAAGAATGTTCTAGAAGCAAAGAAAAAAAAGAAGATACATATAGAAAAAGGATAAAGACTTTTTTTTTTTTTTTTGGCCACACTTAAAGAACAGTTCCTTCAGTCTCATGCAGTACATTATTTGTGGTCATATCTACATCACTTTATGCTATATTAATATGTTAATTGTATATGCAATGTAGGTTCAGTCCGTCTCAATAAACCCTTTTATAATGTCATAATACAGCCATAATACAGCCACACACAAGGAATTCATAATGTAGGTTCAGTCCGTCTCAATAAACCCTTTTATAATGTCATAATACTTGGCAATGTAATACAGCCATAAGTTAAAAAAATAAAAAGCATTCAGGTGTCATTAAGGAAATTATTATCAAACAATATCAAATACTGTTAAAGAAGCAAAGTACCTAACCAAGAATTCTGTCAAAATCCCACTGCACTGAGACTGCAGGTCAGATGAACCTCGTCCATTTTCCTATTGGGTGGCAGCTCATTATAAAAGCACATTCAGTAAATTACCTACTTTTAAATTACTTTCAGGACCACATTATTTCTCTACCCTAACAAAACACCAGGTTGCTTTGGGCCATGTTCCCAATCAGATGTGATTGGAGGGGTGAGGGTATATGGGACAAAATATGACTATTGCCCCTCAGGCCTGGGATGAATCAGCATCCTTTAGAATGCAGTGTTGGTGAATAAGCATTATAAAATATGGCTAGAAAACATAGGATTCATATTTCTGCCCAGCTAGAATCCCCATGAAGTTATTCTTCCTGCCAAAGATAGTGAAATAAAAGGAATGGGGAAGAACACAAATACACACCCCAATACAAAGCACAGAGCATTCAATGTAGAGTGTGTTGGAGAGAAAATTAAAGGAGTTGTCCCACAGTAATGAACAAGCGAGCCCAGGTGTACAGAGAGTGTTCTTGAAGGAGTCAGTTAAAAAGACTTGGTAATGAAAGTAAAACGTGATTGATTGTGCATATTAGTTATTGATCATTTTCTTCACATTAATGAGGATTATCAAAATCTTGGCAATGTAAGAAGAGAAACTGGATAGAACTAAAACAGAAACTATATTTTAGCCACTTATGATTAAAAATTTCCTAATGAAAAAGAACAGAACCCCATTCCCCTCATTGTTAGTATGTATACAGTATTGTGATGTTTAAGCTACTTGTACACCAAAATATTTATAGTTCTCATTTCATGGTGTGGCTTGAATCATCTTAGTTAATCACATGTCTTCCTTCACAATCTCCCAAATGAAAGCACTAGATATAGACCTAGATGTAGCTGTAGATACAAATGATACAGATCATACAGATGTCTGACTCACCTCCTGCGGTCAACACCCTAATGTGGTAAACACCTTGTGCACTACTGACTTTACAATGCTTTTGGAGTCCGTGTGTGCTCTGAGTTTCATAGGTATGGATATTATTAAGTCCCATCACCTAACAGAGGACTAAGGAAGAGGCAGTGAAGTCTGTAACACTTTAACTACCCCCATAGACCTCAAAACAACCCTTTCTCTACCCCTCGTTATCCACCCCCAAACACTCAAAATTTCTCAAAAAAAAAAAAAAAATACACACACAAACATACTCTTGGACTGAGATTGTTGAATAACTCTAGTTTTCTCCATCTAGTGTCACACCCATATTACTTTCACTTACAATCCCCAGACAGCATATCTAAATCACACTGTCCCAGCCTTTAAATTATGTCATGGAAGTCTTAAAGAATCTATTTCTCACCCTATTCGGGCCCTTTTCTAAGCTCATGAACAATCAGAAGGAAAGGAATCTGAAAAAAAAAGGAATTCAATCAATGATAATCTTGGAAAGTTCAGTTAAGGGTAAATACCTTTAGATGGGCTCCATATAGCTTACTTACTGTAAGTGCATGTCCAACCCAAATTTACACTGCAAAGAGAACAAAGTAACTTATTCATTTATTCCTTTATAAATGTGTTAATAAAAGCAATTTGGATGCCAAATAGGAAAATAATTTAGTCGATATGAACAAAATGCAAAATTTTAGAAATGTGCCATAGAATACTCTCTCAGAAAAATATTCTATATGCAATGCAGACTTTTGAAGATTGACAATGAATATTAGTATAGTAAAGGCTCCAGAACATCATAATAAAATGAAGGCATCTTAATTTTGTTTAGCCCAGTGATTCCTAAGCTTATTTGACCACAGAACACAATTTATTTTTATATTTGTTTATTGCATGGTCTCATCTCCCATGACTAGAATTCTGTAAAATAATCTCCTGGGAAACTCTGATATAGTGACCAATATTTCAGCCATTGAAATATTGATTATAAAGACTATACACCAGCATAGATGAATTAATCATCTAGGGCTGCCATAACAAAATACCATAGATGGGATGGCTTAAGTAACAGACATTTATTCTCTCATGGTTCTAGAGGTTAGAAGTCCAATATCAGTCTTGGTTTATAATGAGGCCTCTCTTCCTGGCTTGCAGATGGCCACACTCTCACTATGTTCTCACATGGCCATTCCCCTGAACATGCTGGTCACAGAGAGAGAAAGAGAAATCTCTAGTATCTCTTCCTCTTCTATAACACCAGTCTTATTGGATCCTTTTAACCTCATTTAACCTTAATCACCTCCTTAAAGGTCTTATCTCCAAATATAGTCACATTGTGGATTAGGTCTTCAACATACAAATTTGTAGGGAACACAACTACAACTGAGTTTATATTAATGAGATGATTTGGGGAAATTTTCTAAAGATGGAGGTGCTGGTTGCCAGGGGAACCAACCACGAATAGATGGCTAGGGCTTTCAGTCCCACCCTCTGACTTCCAGGCAGAGGAGAAAGCCTGGAGGTTGAAACAATCACCAATGACCAATGACTTAATCAATCCTGCCTTTGTAATGAAGCCTCCATAAAAACCCAAAAGGATGGGTTCAGAGCTTCTCAGCTGCTGAAACAGAACTCTTCTGTGAGCTACTGTGTTAGGTCCCCACACTCCGTTGGGACAGAAGCTCCTTTGTTTGGGACCTAGCATATGTATTTCTTCATTCAGCTGTTGATTCATATCCTTTAATATCCTTTGTAATAAACCAATAATCTAGTAAGTAAACTGGTCTCCTGAGTTTACTTCTAGCAAATTGGTCAAATCCAAGGAGGGGTTTGTGGGGAGCTCTGATTTATACCCAGGCTGTTAGATGCATAAGTAACAACCTGGACTTGTGGTTGGAACCTGAAGCAGAGGGCAGGCTTGTGGGACAGAGCCCTCCACTTGTATTGATGCTATCTCCAGGAAGATAGTGTCAGAATTGAGTTGAAAGGTAGGACACCCAGCTGGTGTCTGAGAATTTCTTAGTGGTACAGGGAAAAAACCAACACATCAAAATTGTGACCAGAATTTTACTATGTTATCAGTTACATTATGCAGTTATATGAAAAACAGAGCAAAAAGGAAGGAAAGTAATACAATGAATATAATGAAAAAGGGGAAATTATAAAATAAGTTGGCTTCTTATTTTTCTCTTTTTATAATAGAAAATAATAAAATACCATTTATATCTTTAAAGTATTCTTAAATGATTTACTTTCTAAGATATACCTTACATGATGGCAGTTGCTGGTAGATTGTGTGGCTTTGCCCATTAGGACAGCCATGCAGTGTAACCAATTCAACTGCAGCACACATATCTACAATGCACACGTCTGCATGACCTGAGGGAAGGGACAGGAAATCCTGCAAGTCTCACGAGCCAATTCTCTTCCTTCCACTCTGATTTGATAATAGGTCAGTCACTTACCTGTCGCTGGAATAAGTCCAACCCACAGAAAAAAAATGGGGAAAATAACAGAATAAATGGAGAGTTTTTACCACCAAATGTTCTGATCTTCTATTGGAAGAAAACAACATAAGCTTTCTTCCTATTTTCTTAATCTCAACCATAAACTAAGAATTACAGGTATAAGGAATTGTAAGATTTTTCAGGGTGTCCCTTTGTAATTACAAAAACTTGTTGCCATAAGCCTAAGAAATAAAACAGAAACTGAAGAATTCATCAAATGCAAATTACAATGCAAAGCTCATCCTTCCTTCTGTTCCCAATGTCTCCCTAGAATAAACCTAAACAAAAGGCGTGAAAACCAAGTGCAATTTTAGAGCCAAGGTTGATTTGCATGTGAGAAGGACACATATGCAAAATCCAGCTAACTTCAAGAGTCCATTCAAATACAAAAGTCAAAGTGTAAATCTTTATCCCTGCCATGATGTGGATGGAGCTAGATAGAGTTTATTATGCTAAGTGAAATAAGTCAGTCAGAGAAAGACAAATACCGTATGATCTCACTCATATGTGGAATTTAGGAAAGAAAACAGATGAACATATGGGAAGGGGAAAAAGGAAAAAAGGAGAGAGGGGAACAAGCCATAAGAGACTCTTAATGATAGAGAACAAACTGAGGGTTGATAGAGGGAGGTGGGTGGGGGATGGGCTAGATGGGTGATGGGTATTAAAGAGGGCACTTGTTGTGATGAGCACTGGGTTTTGTATGTAAGTAATGAATCACTGAATTCTACTCCAGAAAATAATATTGCACTGTATGTTAACTAAGTAAATTTTTAAAAAAAAGTGTAACTCTTTAACATCTAAAATCTGAAAAGACAGGCGAATTCAGACTAGTGGCTGAGGATCTGCCTACCTGGAGCAGAACCTGCTGGAGCCATAAACTTGTAAGAACACTTACATGGTAATTTTGATGACTTGTTCAAGGCTGAGTATGCACTATCTTGAGAGTGAGAAACTCTACAGGAGTTTAACTTTAGAGGGACCATACACTTTCACCTCTAGGGATTCCACTAGGTTCTTACTGTTAAGAGCCAAGAAAGATCCCCTCTAGGATCCAGCAGGAGGAGAGGAAAAGTAACTATTATGAAATATACCCTGACCAATCTTCATAACAAAGACCTACTCTCCAGGGGAAATACTTTTTTACAGCTTTATCCCACCTGTGTGAACTGCATTTCTCATACTTAACCCCTGCCTCACTTTCCTGTGTCACCTAAGGAGTGAAAAAAAAAAAAAAAGAAAGCTAAGAAACGCTAGTGAAGGTCCCAGCCCAGAAACACAGGTCCACTAAGAGACTGAAATTTAATCATAAGATTATAGTATGCTTCTCCTCCCCCATACCTTACCACAACACCAGCAGGATTCCATTAGAATAACAATGGGATATAGCTGTACAAACTTTGAGATGGAGACTATCTGAGGAGGAGTTCTTAGGGAAGCCCACTGACAACAGGAGAGACAAAAATAAGGACATTAGAGGAGCTTAAAGCCTCCAGAACCTATGGCTACAGTAACATTATATACAGCCCAACTCTTGGTGAGATTAAAACAGAATATCACACTAAGCCAATTTACCTCAGCTTCTATTACCCAATACATCATGTCCAGATTTCAACAAAATAATCAGAAGTCATGCTAAGCAGCAAGAAAAGCAGTCTGAAGAGATAAAATAAGTATCAGAATTAAACTCAGATGTGACATGAATCTTGGATTTACCAGACAGGGAGTTTAAAACAACTATGATTAATACATTAAGGACTCCAATGAAAAAAATTTTAAAAAAATACAAGAACAGATGGATAATATAAACAGAGAGATGGAAACTCTAAAGTAACCAAAGAAAAATGCTAGAAATGAAAAATAACTAACAGAAATGAAGAACGCCTTCAGTGGGCTCATTGGTGGTTGGACATGGCCAAGGAAAGAATCTATGAACCTGAAGATAGGTCAAATAGAAACTTTCCAAACTTTCTCTTTATCCAAGAGAAAAAAGAATTAAAAACATAAGACCAGAACATCCAAAAACTGTGGGACAATATCAGAAGTGTAATATACAGATAGAATACCAGAGGGAGAAAATAGACTGGAGCAGAAGAAATACTTGAAATAATACTGGCTAAAAGTTTTCCAAAATTAATGATATATATCAACCTGCAGCTCCAGGAAGCTTAGAAAATATCAAACAGGATAAATATCAATAATATCTATACCTAGGCATACCTATATTCAAACTGCAGAAAACCAAAGACAAAACCAAAATCTTTAAAGAAACAGAGTGAAGGAAAACATCTTACCTATAAAGTAACAAGGATAAGAATTACAATGGACAGAATTCTCATCAGAAACCACGTAAACAAGAATAAGTTGGGTAAAATATTTAAGTGTTGAAAGAAAAATCCCACCAACCTCACATTCTATATTCAGGAAAATTATCCTTCACATGTGAGGGAGAAATAAGACTTTCTCAAATAAAAGCTGAAGAAATTTATTGCAGCAGACCAGCACTGCAAGAAGTATTAAAGGAAGTTCTCTACATCATTTGTCATTGGGGAACTGTAACTTAAAGCAACAATGAGATATCACTACATATCTATTAGAATGACCAAAACCAGAACACTGACAACAAATACTGGCTAGGATGCGTGGCAACACAAATGTGTGAAAGCAAAATGGTACAGCCACTTGGGAAGGCAGTTTGGCAGTTTCTTATAAAACTAAACATACTCTTACCATATGATCCAGCAATCACACTCCTTGATATTTATCCAAAGAAGCTCAAAAGTATGGACACACAAAACCTTGCACACAAATGTTTATAGTAACTTTATTCATGTTTGCCAAAACTTGGAAGCAACTGAAATGTCCTCCAGTGGGTGAATGGATAAATAAAATGTGGTACATCCAAACAATGGAATATTATTCAGTGCTCAAAAGAAATGAACTATCAAGTCATGAAAAGACATGGAAAAACTTTAAATGTACATTTCTAAGTGAAAGAACCCCATCTGAAAAGGTTACACACTGTATGATTCCAACTATATGACATTCTGGAAAAAGCAAAACCATGGAGACAGTAAAAAGATCAGTGGGTGCCAGGGGTAGATGCAGGGAGAATGATCACCAAGTAAAGAGCACAGAGGATTTGTAAGGCAGTGAAACTATTCTGTATGATACTGTAATAATGGACACATAACATTATACATTTGTCCAAACCCACAAAATGTCCAACACCAACAGTAAACCCTAATCATGTAAACTATGGACTTTGTGTGATAATGGTGTGTCCATGTGGGTTTATCAGTTCCAACAAATGGGCGCCCCTGGTGGGGGATGTTGAGAGTAGGGGAGGCTGTGCAGGTGTGGGGGTGACCTTCCTTTCAATTTTGTGTAAACCTAAATCTACTCTAAAACAAATACAGCCTTTTAAAAAAATTCTTCAGGAAGACGAGAAATAACACAGGTGAGAAACTAAGATTTACGTAACTAAAGGAAGAGTGTGGAGAAGAAAGAAATGAAGAGTCTCTCCCTTGTTTGGATAATCTTTCAGTTTCACAAAACCTGTATCTCTATACCATACCACAGTCATGGTAGACATTAAACCTAAGTGGGGTGTTTCCCTCTGAGTATTTAAAAGTCTAGCCCTTATTTGCAGTGCACCTGAGAGAGGCTCGATTATCTCCCTTCTTGAGATAATTATATTGGAGACAGTATAATGAAATCTATATCCAAAGAGAAGCTAGAAACAGAAAGAATTCCCTGATTAAAAAAAGAAGAAACAAACTAGAGAACCTGGACCTTATTAAGCCGAAGGGTAACTACTGGATAAACAGATCCTGTGTGATGTCACGTAACACTGACATACTCAGGATTAAAAGCAGAAACTTGTGGGGAGAAAAATGAGAAAAGACCAGAGAGATTGACTTCTCTAAGGTCATACAGCTGGCAAATGACAAAACTGCAGTTCAAATTCAGATCCTGCCTCACATCACCACGAATTACAAATAAATAAGAATCTGTGTTTTTCCCAAGTAAGCAATTAATAAGGGGACCTTTTGTAATATGCAAGAACTAGGCAGCAGAATGGCGCTTTTGTGATCTTAAGGGAATTTCTGCAGCTTCCCAAAGGATCTACTTCATATCCAGGAGAAGCTCAAAAAAAAAAGGACAATCTGCGACAGTTGTGTCAAGCTGCTGGTCATTGAATTACAACAGAAAGTCCACTTGCCAACAGTTTTCTAGAAAAGAAGTAGCCAGACTGCTACTTTTTCACTCGAGTCAGTTTCCTTATTCATGGAATGGCTAAGTCAGCAGTAAAGGCCTCAGAAAACAGACCGAGCTACCATCCCCCTGGGCATCCTCATACTGATTAATCACAACAGCTGGATCACACCAGCTGGAAAATATCCCTTGCTCCTCTGAATTGGCCTAGTACTTAATATCTATACCATTCATCTGATATTTAACATACACTCTATTAGACCGGTGGCCATATTTTAAGCACATTGTTCTTATTCAAATTCTAAGCTCTTTGAGGACAAGGACCTACATGTTATCTTCCAAAGCACCCAACAGTTTGCAGAGTACCCAACAGATGCCCCATTAGACAGTGGTTGAATGATTGCTTACTGAGGAAAAGAAAGTTGTCCAAGTATTCAGGGGTGAAATTGGTCTAGAATTAGTAGTTTGGAAGCATCTTTCTGAGCTGTAATGAGGTGAGGCTCAGATTACAAAAACCAGAATAAAGTTCATTCATTAAGAAGTCATCCATTCCCCTATCCAATAAATATCTCTGCACCCTCACAGCATTACACAAATGGTAGATTCATATTTGGAAGAATATGGCCATTAAAAAAAGCAGAATTAAACACTCACCAGTGGGCTCCATCTTTTGCTCATATTAATACAGCAGTATTGTTTTATCTAGTTGCTTATGTGTTTATTCCACTATCAATAATAAGAACTTCCTGTTGGCCAAAAGTATTCACTCTAGATCCATATATTTCTCTTTAGTGTATATTTGGTTTATAAGTTACACATTTTATATCTAAATATATGTAACTTACATTTACATTTTGTTTAGTTTTATTTCATAAACAATTAGTCAGCATTATCTGCCATCTGATAGAAACCATGCCTTTAAGGCAGTTCTAAGATTCCTATTCATTGGGGTGCCTGGGTGGCTCAGTCAGTTGAGCGTCTGACTCTTGATTTCAACTCAGGTTGTGGTCTTGGCATTGTGGGATCGAGCCCCGTGTTGGGCTCTGCAATTGGTGCAGTCTGCTTGTCCCTCTCCCTCTACCGCCCCCCCCCCCGCTCACTCGAGCTCTCTCTCTCAGATAAATAAACACATAATTTAAAAAAATTTTTTTAAGATTTTATTTATTTATTCGACAGAGAGAGACACAGTGAGAGAGGGAACACAAGCAGGGGGAGTGGGAGAGGGAAAAGCAGGCTTCCTGCGGAGTAGGGAGCCCAATGCGGGGCTCTATCCCAGGACGCTGGGATCATGACCTGAGCGGAAGGCAGACACTTAACGACTGAGCCACCCAGGTGCCCCTAATTTAAAAATTTTTAATTTCCCAATCATTTAACAGAGGTGCAGACACCAATCCAAGAAAATCCTTAGTGCCCACATTTTACCTGACAAATCTCTAATTTTTGGCTCTGAATTGCTAATTCATCCAGTATCTAACTCCTTAGTCATGGCCCTCGTTACTACCATCCCAAGAGGCCCTAATGTTTTACAGTCTTTTCCCAACCCCCTGATTCGTCAACCCACCAACTGGTTTTTGGTTCTACCTTTCACATCCTGGCTTTGAATGTGCCCCTGAACCTTATCACCTTGACATGGACATGATAGGATCAGTGTTTCTTCCCTTCTAAACAGTGAAAACCCTAGTGATACAAAGGTGATACAAAGATGAGCATCTTTATTATCATTCACTATCACTAGTAGTTTACTAGTATTTAATGTCTATACCATTCATCTGATATTTAACTTATACTCTATTAGTTTGGTGGCAATTTTTTAAGTGCATTATTCTTGTTCAAATTCTAAGCTAGTTGAGGATAAAGAACTACACATCTCTCTGCAATGATGCAAATCTATATCTGTGCTATCCAATAGGGTAACAACATGTGGCTACTGAATCCCTGGAATGGCAGACAAACTAATGAAATGAATTCTTAATTTCATTCCATTTTAGTTAACTTAAATTTAAGTAGACATTTGTAGCAACGTTATCAACAATAGCCAAACTATGGAAAAAGCCCAAAGGTCCATCAACTGATAAGTGGATGAAGATGTGGCACCCTCCCCTTGCTTGTGCTCACTCTCTCTCTCTGTGTCAAATAAATAAATAAAATCTTTTAAAAAAAGAAGAAGTAGAAGAAGATGTGGCACATATTACTCAGCCATCAAAAAGAATGAAATCTTGCCATTTGCAACGATGCAGCTGGAACTAGAAAATATTATGCTGAGCAAAATAAGTCACTCATAGAAAGACAAATATTATATGATTTCACTCATATGTGGAATTTAAGAAACAAACAGATGAACATAGAGGAAAGGAAAAAAAAGAGAGGGAGGCAAGCCACAGGAGACTCTTAACTACGGACAACAAACTGAGGGTTGCTGGAGGGGAGGTGGGTGGGGAATGAGCTAACTGGGTGATGGGCATTATGAGGACACCTGTTTTGATGATCAATGGGTGTTATATGTAAATGATGAATCACTAAATTCTACTCCTGAAACCAATATGACACTATATGTTAACTAACTAAAATTTGAATAAAAACTTGAAACATTAAAAAAACTGTAAGTAGTCACAAGTAGCCACTGACATCTGTAGTGGACTGTGTGGGAGAGAAAATAACACATTTCAACCGCAAAAAAAGACAACTTGGCAGGTGCTATATTGGTAGCATGAACAAAATACTCCATGAAGACAGAGTAAAGAACAATTAATTATGCTTCAAAAGGCTGGGGAAATTTAGCAAAGTATTTGGCATTACAATCATAATCTAAGCAACAAGATTTCACCAAACAAAAAAGTTCAGAAAGGCATTTCAGATGGAGGAAACAACATGAATCAATGCTTGAGGAAAGATAAGTTATTTCTATGATTGTAACACCCAATTACAATGTGTATCTTGGGGAATGGGTTCCCACACCATCAAGCAATTCTGCAACACAAGCTGGTGTCCTACAACTCAAAACAATTCTGAGACTACCTACCTGGGGACGGCATCAAATCCCAAAGGTTAAGATCTCAGTCCCTCAAAACCAACCCCTCCACCACTGTGTTTCTGACCTACTGGCTACAGATTGGAGGTTCCCACGACTTCTTCCATGGGTCAATTAATTTGCTAGAGTAGTTGATAGAACTCAGAAAAACATTTACTTACCAGATTACTGACTTATTGTAAAAAGATATGACTCTGAGGTCCCTGGATGGCTTAGTCCTTAAGTGTCTGCCTTTGGCTCAGGTCATGATCCCAGCATCCTGGGATCGAGTCCCACATTAGGCTCCCTGCTCAGCGGGGAGCATGCTTCTCCCTCTCCAGCTCCACCTGCTTGTGTTCCCTCTTTCGCTGTCTCTGTCAAATAAATAAATAAATCTTAAAAAAAAGAAAAAAGAAAAAAAGATATGACTCAAGAAAAGCCAGACGGAAGGGATGCATAGGGCAAGGTATGGGGAAAAGGCACAGAGCTTCCATGCCCTCTATGAGGGCACCACCCTCCCCAAATCTCCATATGTTCACCAACCAGTAGGTTTCCAAACCCAGGCTTTTGGGGTTTTTATGGAAGCTTCATTACATAACCATGATTGATTAAATCATTGGCCATTGGGGATTGAACTTAATCTCCTGTCCTACCCCTCTCCAGAGATCAGGGGTATAGATTGGGACTGAACGTTCCACCCAGTCTTTTAATAACATGGCTGGCTCTACTGACAACCAGCCCCATTCCTAGGTGCAGTCCTAAAGTCACTTCACTAACATAACCAGACAGCTTTATCACTTAGAAAATTCCATGTTTTAAGAGCTCTGTGTCAGAAACGGGAATAAAGCCTAAATATATATTTCTTTTTACTGTTTTTAAAAAATTCAACTGAGTAAATTTGAAGATACAATTGGCTTTATTCAACAATTCATGAATTGGACAGCATTCCTTCTAACACATAGAAAGGACGTCCAAAGAGCTGTACAAAACGAGAGACTTTTATAGGCAGAAGGTGGGGACAAAGAGCAGATTACCTCCTCTTTCTCTGAGGGATAGAAGGGATCTACAGGTGGATTACCTCACCACTACTGACCAGGAAATTCCAGATTGACTGGTTTAAGATTACAATCCTGGGAGGGGCTCTGGGTGGCTCAGTCAGGTGAAATATCTGCCTCTTGATGTCAGTTCAGGTCATAATGATCAAACCCTGCATCAGGCTCCGCTCAGCAGGAAGTCTGCTTGAGATTCTCTCCCGCACCCTTTTCCCCTTCCCCCATTTACACTCACGTGAGTGCTCTCACTCTCGCACTCGCTCTCTCTCTCAAATAAATAAATAAATCTTTAAAAAGAAAAAGAAAGATTACAATCCTGAGCGTTGAAACTGCAATTAGGTTATGTATTAAGTCAGTTTGAGGACATGGGGCTTAGCACAAGGGACTCTACTTGGGGACTACTGTTTCCCTTTATAACATTGTAAATCACAATATCACAGTCTACCCTCTGGTCTTTGAACACAGTCTTTTATAGGAAAATCATCATAAAAGTAAAAAAAATATTGCCACATTATGAGAATCCCTTTCAGTCATTAATAACTATTCATTTCATCATCAGATCCTCTAAAAATGTCTCCCAAGGCAAGATCACTCAGATTTGTAGGCTTCCATTTAATTTTATCCAAAAGCAGAGGTGAAGTCAGCAACATATGGTTTCACCCCTTCAGAAACCTGATACACTCAAACTAAGACAATATCATCTCTTGCTCTAAGCCTCTTTCAAGATGTTAATGTAATACTGGATTTCCTTATTACATAAGGCATTTATCCAGCTACTGTTTTTCCTTCTGTCCATTTACACCCAAACTTTTCTGCCTTTAGAAGGGCCATTAGGTTAGGGCACCTTGCTGGTCTAGATTGCAGGCAGGAATACTAATCTAGCAAGTCCCTCCCCCTCAGTCCGCTCCTGTTCACATACAGTAAGGTTAGACAGGTACAGAACTGGGGGGATATCTTTACTACCAGGCAATATAGCTGCAGTCATTGTTAATCCCAGTTTTGTCAGATGAGGTAAAGGTACATCCTGCCCCCCCCCATCACGCCCTTAAGAATCATCCCTGCTACCAGCCCTTGTAGTTGCATCCCTGGTCATATGACCACTGCATCAAGTAGGGGGCGGAAAAGTTAAGATGATATGGGGAAGAACTAATACCAACACTAATACCAACCAACTCAGCCCCATTTTAAATCACAATATCACAAAACCCAAGGAGCTTAAAAGTACAGAGATAAGAAAAGAAACTGGAAAGATTGGTTGAGGCCAAAGGTTTCTAGAAATGTGCTATCAAAAATGGTAGGCATTAGTGACATGTGGCTATTTAAGTTAAATTGAATTAAAATATTCAATTAATCAGTTGTGCTAGCCATTTCATGGATTCAACAGCAGACACTGTGGCTAGTGGCTACCATGTTGGACAGCACAGATATAGAACATTTTCATCATTCAGAAAGTTCTAATGAACTGTGCCTGCTATAGAGTTTTACTGTTGTTTGTTTATATTTTTGTTTTGTTTTTAATTCAACTTAAATCCTCTGATGGAGGGGCACCTGGGTGGCTCAGTTGGTTAAGCGTCTGCCTTCAGCCCAGGTCATGATCCTGGGGTCCTGAGATCGAGCCCCGAGTTGGACTCCCTGCTCAGCAGGGAGCCTGCTTCTCCCTCTCCCCCTGCTGCTCCTCCTGCTTGTGCTTGCTTGCTTGTTCTCTCTCTCTCTGTGTCAAATAAATAAAATCATTTTTAAAAATACCCTAATAGAATGAAGGGGTGGGGGAATAAAAAAGTAAAAAGCAGTGGAAACTGTGAGTAGGCCAGTTAGAATTTGATGGGGTAAGAATGAATCAAAATGGCACCTGCTCTTTCTAAACAATACCATTCCTTTCTGGACAGTATCATTGGCACTGAAGACCCAACATTACACCTTGCTATGGTCTGATGTTGCATGCTCCCCAAAATGTATATATTGAAATATAATCTCCAACATGATGGTATTAGGAGGCAGGCCCTAATATGGGATGTGATTAGGTCAGAGGGCAGAGCTTTCATTATTGGGATTAATGCCTTTATAAGAGAGACCCTAGAGAGCTAGCTCACCCCTTCAACCATGTAAGGACACAGAGAGAAGACAATCTGCACCCCAAAAAAGGGTGTCCAGCAGAACCCAGCCATGCTGGCATCCTGATCTTGAACTGTAGCCTCCAGAACTGTGAGAAATCAATTTCTGCTATTTATAAGCTACCCAGTCCATGGCATTTTGTTATAGCAACCCAAATGAACTAAGACAAAAATCGGTGCTGAGAAATGGGGGTGCTACTGTGGTAAATATCTAAAAATATGGAAGAGTTTTGGAACTGGGTAATGGGCATAGTCTGGAAGAGTCTGGAGGTGCATGTTAGAAAAAGCCTGCTTTGCCATGAACAGACCATGGAAGGCAAATCTGGTGAGGGCTCAGAAGATGAGAAGAGCTATAGAGAGAGCTTTAATCTTAAGGAATGCCTTAGTAGTCATGAAGAGAATGTTGGTAGAAGTATGGATGTTAAAGCCTATTCTGAGAGGTCTTGGATGGAAATGAGGAATGTGTTATTGGAAACTGGAGGAAAGGCGATCCTTACTACAAAATGGCAAAGAGGCTAGCTGAATTGTGTTCATGTCCTCATGTTCTGTGGAAGTAGAACTTTTGAGCAATGAAATCGAGTATTTGGCTAAGGAATTTTCCAAGCAAAGTACTGAAGGAGTGGCTTGGTTTCTTATGAACACTTACAGTAAAAAACAAGAACAGAAAAATGACTTAAAGGATGTAACTGTTCATCAAAAGGGGAGCAGAATTAAAAATTGGAAAAATTCTCACCTTATCTATATAGTAAAAAATGAGCAAGTTTATTTGGGAGAGAACACAAAGGGTGTGGCCAAATTTAATAAAGTGTACAGATTGACCTCTTCAGTTGAAGCTAGAAGTTATTCTTCAAGACAATGGGGACATCTAAACATAAACCAGGACCTAGTATTCAAGATAATAGAAGAATGGCCCTGAAAGCATTTTAGAGATCTCCCAGGGCTGCTCCTCTCATCACCAGCCCAGAATGCAAGCACCCACAAGACAGAACAATTTCAAGGCTCTGCTCCCTGCTTTCTGATGCCTTGCTCCCAGGCTGTCCCAGGTTCAGTGAAGGCTGAGGTGTCACCCCTCCAGGGGGCACACATGGTAAACCATGGCAGCATCCTCAGCAGCATCCTTATGGTGCCATCTTCACTGCACTAAGAGTACAGAAACCAAGAGGGCATGACCTCTTCCACCTAGATTTCAAAGGATGGAAACCCTGGAGGCTGGACCATCCAGGCAGGGAGTCCCCACTAGGGCAATGCTCAGTGGAGCCGTGGAGGCAGACTCCACCTCACTGGGTCTTAAGTTTTTTGGACTTGCTCAGAACCTGTTACACCTTCTTTCTTTGCATTTTCTCCTTTTTGGAATGGGAATGCTTATCATACACCTGTCCCACTATTATATTTTGAAAGCACATAAACATGTTTGATTTCACATGTTCACAGTTGGACAGCAATTTGCCTCAGGATGAATCATCTCACCCATATCTGATTTAGATGATATGTAGATGAGACTGTGAACTTAGGCTTTCAAGTTGATATCAGATCGAGTTAAGGCTATTGGGATAGAATGGATGCATTGTACGTGTGAACTGGATATGGATTTGGGGGGACCAGAATGAAGTGCTTTGTGGCCCCAACCAAATCCATATGTTGAAATCCTAACCCCCAAGGTGATCGTAGTCGGAGGTGGGATCTTTGAGAGGTGATTAGGTCTGGAGCCTCATGAATGGAATTAGTGCCCTTACAAAAGAGACCCCAGAGAACTAGCTTGCCCCTTCTACCACATGAGGACACAGAAAATTGTTTAATAAACCAGGACTCCCTCACCAAACACTGAATATGCTGGCTCCATGATCCTGGACTTCCCAGTGTCCAGAACCATGAGAAATGTTTGTTTGTAAGTCATCCAATTTATGGTATTTTCTTACAACAGCCCAAACGGACTAAGATACGCCCTACCGAACCTTGGGTCAGCATGGTTTCCGTATCACTTGCCAATCCTAATCCAAATCCTAAACAATGAAATGGACATGTGGGGATGAGAATCAGAAACTATAAAGAAAAAACACTGGTAAAGAAATAAACAATCAATTTTTTTAAAGTGTGATTTCAAAAAGACAAGTCTGAACCAGAGATCTGAAGGTTCAGGAGGGGGAAAATCATTCCTTCAAATGCAGGGGGTTTTTTCTGTTCTTTCTCCCCCTTTCACCTTTAAAATAGGACCTCATGCTAACTGATGATTGTCACAAGTTCCCAACACTCCATGAGACTGGTACCCAGGCCAGCAATATTTTATAACTTAGAATCACACAACAAAATATATTCCAGCTGAATTATCCTCTATTCCTGATAGGGCCATTGTATCCAAGTGCCTCTCTGCTTACTGACTCAGGCCAACCATGTAGAAGCCCAAGTCCCCTTAGCTCTCTCCCTTAAGGATCACAAAAAATTGTCCTAAATTGCTAACCTTTTCTTTCTTTTCTCTGATCTTTGATGAGTTCTCTCTTATGCAGCATTTCTGAAACAACCAGCTGCTCTTGTTCTTCCTGGGGATCCATAAGGTCAACATTCTTTTCATTGTATCACTAAGATGTTCTTCACCATTTTTACTTATATTCTGTCGCAAACATATAGAGGTAACTCCTCAAGTCACATGGTGTGTGATGATTTCACTGCTCTGATGGCTAATGAATCTGTGTTTGTGTGTTCTTGGGGTTTTCAGAATTTTTTAAAGTTGTAGTTTTAGGATATAAACATGTAAGATTAGCTCAGTTGGTTCTCAAGACTTCTACTGAGATATCCCTAGCTACCTTCAATTATGCCATCTAAAATCCATGTTATCTCCTTCCCATCCAGTAAGTCATTATTTTAAAATCCCCAACTTTTCTTTATACCTATATGGAAGCACAACAACAAAAAGAATATAATTTTTGCCTTCCTCGGCATTAACTTCAAAAAAACTTTTTTAACTTTGTAAGTTTTATCAAAATATCATGTTGAAATTTAGTAAAATTTATTCTAAAATAAAAATGTTTTGGAAATATGTTTTCCTCATCTTTTAGGATGGATTGTTGGCTTAGAAAGGGAGATTGGAGACCTACTTATCAACCCACAGCTGTGCATACCGTCCACCTCAAAAATGCTAAAAAAGATAACACTTCATATCAGAGAGTTCTTTGACTCAAGGAAGAAAAGAAACTACTCCAAAGAAGCTGGGGAAAATCATAAATAAAAAATAAAAATATAATGACAGCTATCTTTTCTTCAGTTTGATAGATGATAGTAATTTACAACCTAAATTGTTGTGTCTTATGCAGCAGAACATTGTGGAGTAGCATTTTGGTGTCAGTTAAATGGTGATGTCATTTTGAGATTCAGTGTCTGGTTGGAGAAGGGAACATAATAACTAAGACTTTAATAAAGCTTTTACATTTGACACTTGCCGAATGCCTGCTGGATGAAAAGTTGGTTAAAGAAATCATGAAACTGTCACTTTCCAAAAGTATAGTAACTTGACAAACTGTTTAGCTGTAAACATGAAAATTGAGATCGTATCTCATTTGCAAAATTGCATTTTTGTTTTATTATTGATGAACCTATAGATATGGCCAGACTCATAGTTTTGCTTGAATTCTGCAGATATTAGCATCTACTAATGATCAAAGATGTTTTATATGAGTGCTTGGCAGCAAACACAAGTGGGACTGAAATACTCAAAGTGTTGAATAATTTTTAAACATCTCATGTTTTATCCTGAACCATGTTGACATTTACAGTCATGGCACAATAGCTGTGGTGAATAGAGCTGCTAATGACTAACATAAATCAAGGAAGTGGCACCAAACTCAGCTGGTAGTCCTATTCTTCAACCCCATACACAAAAATGGCAGTTTTTCTTTGGAATGTCCTTGATGAAGCATGAAAAAAGTAGTAATTGTTACTAAATTTTGACTTCAGAGTGCATGTTCTTTTTTTTTTTTAAGATTTATCCTTTTATTTTAGAGAAAGAGAGAGAGCTGGGGGAGGAGTAGAGAGAGAGAATCCTCAAGCAGACTCCCTACTGAGCACAGAGCCTGATGAAGGATTCAATCCCAGGACCCCGAGATCATGACCGGAGCTCAACCAAAGCATGTTTTTTTTTTAATATTCAATGTGACAAAATCAGGTATGTGTAAATCACTTCTGGCACAAACCAAGATGGTTGTCTCGAGGAAAAGCACTTGTGTGATTGTTTGAGCTTGAGCTGAACCACCTGCTTGTTTCACAGAGCACCATTTTTACTTGAAAGAATGACTAGCCACAATACTATGGTTATTTAGATTTGCGTGTTTGGCAGACATTTTCTTGAACATGAACAAAGTGAGCCTGTCATTTGAAAAGAAACAGTCATCAGCACTTGTTACCAATGGTAAAATTTGAACTTTCAAGAAAAACTAAGAATATTGGAAAACTTGCATCTGCTACTATCAGCTTGATAGCTTTCCAGTACTTAGAGACTTTTGCTGTTGAGGTTAGAGATTAACAAATGTGTGTTTTTTTTTTAATGAAACCAATCAACATTTGTAAAATTTGTATGACTCAGTGAGCTCATATCTTCCTAACAGCCAATGTAGAAAAATTACAAAATCATCCCTGAATAAAGATATATCGAAAATGCAAGATAGACCATAGATTTCAACTTCACTAAGCACAAAAAAGTTCATTGATAAGATTTCACATTCCACATTGCACTAACCTTTAAGAAACCACCACTTGTTAAGCTGTGGTGAAGTATCAAAGAATAGTAACAATTATCTGAAACTCCTATTGAAATATTCTCTGTTTTTCCAACTATATAGCTATATGAAGCTCCTACCAAGTGTACTTCATATATTTCAAATGTGTGGCAACAGACTGAATACAAGAGAAAATATGAGAATGCCACCATCTTCTAAGCCACACATCTTGATTTGCAAACAAGAAAAAAAAGCCAGTCTAAAAGAAGCCCCATTATTTTTTTTTAAATATAGTCTTTTTTAGATAACCTGGAAGAAATGGGTGCATTCCTAGAGATGTATCAACTACCAAAATTGAACTAGGAAGAAACAGAAAACCTGAACAGACCTATAACCACTAAGGAAATTGAAGCAGTCATCAAAAATCTCCCAACAAACAAAAGCCCAGGGCCAGATGGCTTCCCAGGGGAATTCTATCAGACATTTAAAGAAGAATTAATACCTATTCCTCTGAAACTGTTCCAAAAAATAGAAATGGAAGGAAAACTTCCAAACTCATTTTATGAGGCCACCATTACCTTGATCCCAAAACCAGACAAAGACCCCATCAAAAAGGAGAATTACAGACCAATATTCTTGATGAACATGGATGCAAAAATTCTCACCAAAATACTAGCCAATAGGATCCAACAGTACATTAAAAGGATTCTTCACCATGACCAAGTGGGATTTATCCCTGGGCTGCAAGGCTGGTTCAACATCCGCAAATCAATGAACGTGATACAATACATTAACAAAAGAAAGAACAAGAATCATAGGATCCTCTCAATAGATGCAGAAAAAGCATTTGACAAAGTACAGCATCCTTTCTTGATCAAAACTCTTCAGAGTATAGGGATAGAGGGTACATACCTCAATATCATAAAAGCCATCTACGAAAAACCTACAGCGAATATCATTCTCAATGGGGAAAAGCTGAGAGCTTTTCCCCTAAGGTCAGGAACGCGGCAGGGATGTCCACTCTCACCACTGCTATTCAACATAGTATTAGAAGTCCTAGCCACAGCAATCAGACAACAAAAAGAAATCAAAGGCATCCAAATCGGCAAAGAGGAAGTCAAACTCTCACTCTTTGCAGATGATAGGATACTTTATGTGGAAAACCCAAAAGACTCCACCCCAAAACTGCTAGAACTCATACAGGAATTCAGTCAAGTAGCAGGCTATAAGATCAATGCACAGAAATCAGTGTCATTCCTATACACCAACAAGACAGAAGAGAGACAAATCAAGGAGTCGATCCCATTTACAATTGCACCTAAAACCATAAGATACCTAGGAATAAATTTAATCAAAGAGGCAAAGGATCTGTACTCGGAAAACTATAAAATACTCATGAAAGAAATTGAAGAAGACACAAAGAAATGGAAAAACGTTCCATGCTCACAGATTGGAAGAACACACATTGTGAAGATGTCAATGCTTCCTAGAGCAATCTACACATTCAATGCAATCCCCATCAAAATACCATCCACTTTTTTCAAAGAAATGGGACAAATAATCCTAAAATTTGTATGGAACCAGAAGAGACCCCGAATAGCCAGAGGAATATTGAAAAAGAAAAGCAAAGCTCATGGCATCACAATTCCAGACTTCCAGCTCTATTACAAAGCTGTCATCATCAAGACAGTATGGTACTGGCACAAAAACAGACACATAGATCAATGGAACAGAATCGAGAGCCCAGAAATGGACCCTCAACTCTATGGTCAACTCATCTTTGACAAAGCAGGAAAGAATGTCCAATGGCAAAAAGACAGTCTCTTCAACAAATGGTGTTGGGAAAATTGGACAACCACATGCAGAAGAATGAAACTGGACCATTTCCTTACACCACACACAAAAATAGACTCCAAATGGTTGAAAGACCTAAACGTGAGACAGGAGTCCATCAAAATCCTAAAGGAGAACACAGGTAGCAACCTCTTCGACCTCAGCCGCAGCAACTTCTTCCTAGAAACATCGCCAAAGGCAAGGGAAGCAAGAGCTAAAATGAACTGTTGGGGCTTCATCAAGATATAAAGCTTTTGCACAGCAAAAGAAACAGTTCACAAAACCAAAAGACAACCGACAGAATGGGAAAAAATATTTGCAAATGACATATCAGATAAAGGGCTAGTCTCCAAAATCTATAAAGAATTTATCAAACTCAACACCCAAAGAACAAATAACCCAATCAGATTGGGAAGAATCCAATCAGTTCATGGCAGAAGGCATGAACAGATATTTTTCCAAAGAAGACATCCAAATGGCCAACAGGCACATGAAAAAGTGCTCAACATCGCTCAGCATCAGGGAAATCCAAATCAAAACCTCAATGAGATATCACCTCACACCAGTCAGAATGGCTAAAATTAACAAGTCAGGAAATAACAGATGTTGGCGGGGATGCGGAGAAAGGGGAACCCTCCTACACTGTTGGTGGGAATGCAAGCTGGTGCAACCACTCTGGAAAACAGTATGGAGGTTCCTCAAACAGTTGAAAATAGACCTACCATACGATCCAGCAATTGCACTACTGGGTATTTACCACAAAGATACAAATGTAGGGATCCGAAGGGGTACGTGCACCCCAATGTTTATAGCAGCAATGTCCACAATAGCCAAACTGTGGAAAGAGCCAAGCTGTCCATCGACAGATGAATGGATAAAGAAGATGTGGTATATATACACAATGGAATATTATGCAGCCATCAAAAGGAATGAGGTCTTGCCATTTGCAACGACGTGGAGCATTGACGTGGCACATTCTGTGTGGAGCATTGCACAAACAATGAATCATGGAACACTACATCAAGAAAAAAAAATAGAGAGAGAGAGAGAGAGAAATATAGTCTTTTTTTATTAATGTTATTTAACACATAATAGGTATACTATTACTATTAAATGAGCTAGAAAATAGTGTAAACTTTTCTCTACTTTAATTTCTGCCTTAGTAAATATCAATAATGTAACCGCATAAACAAACCCACTGAGGGTTCCTTCATAATTTTTATGAAGTAAGAGGACCCTGAGACCAAAAAGTTTGAGAATCACTATTCTTAGCTATCAACTGTCAAAACTGTCTTTGGAGCTGAATGCACCCTGGGCTTAAGTCTTAACAATAAAAGATAAAGAAGAGAGAGGAAGAGATCGTTCCCTTTTGACCTTCTTCCCAGATTCTCAAGTGTCCTTCAGCTGTCCTTCATTTGCTTTCCTTTTACATCCTGCCACAGAAGTACCCCCTTCCACAACCTGCCCTCCACCCCGAGTCCTGTGATAATGGAAAGACAGAATGGACAGGAAAGGAGTATCTTTTATTGCCCCTGCTCCCAGTGTAGGGCATTGTTCTTTTCTTTCCCAACGTTTTCACTTCTATTAGGATTTTTTATTATAACACCAATGTGGAGAGGTTGTGTGGTTTACTGGAAAGGGCTGATAAACCTAGGTTCAAATTCTGGCTCCCTGCCTCACTACCTTTGAGCAAGCCATTCAGTATGAGAGAGACTCAGTTGCCTCTTCTACAGAACACAGAGAGGAATAATTATTGCTAAGGTTATTGCTAGGTTTTCACAAAGAAAATGTATTGTAGAACATAGAGGGCAACCCAGCAAATTTTAGTTCCTCTTCCTCTTTCTCCCACTATCTATCTTCTTGAATCACATTCCCACTTTCCAGGTCACTGAGAAGTCAAAGAGATCTGGGGAAAGATAGGGGTGTGGTCTACAGAACACCCATAACCCCCATCTAAAAATGGAGAGTGTAATGCTTGCCACCATCTCTAGCCTCTGTACAAGGGAGTCTGAGAAAAGACAAACTCTTTCCCTATGTCATATGCTTCATAATCATCAAGTAATTCTGCCTTTTTTTTTTTTTTTGGAGTCAGATGATAAAAGTGATTCCCCAAGAGATCATCAGTCTTCAGGTCAACATTCATGCCATGGGCAAAAAGCCTCTCTGGCTTTCATTCAGCCTGGGACCCAGAGTTAAACTGGTTCCTTGTTGAACACGATGTAACATTTTTGAGATGGGCATGTGGTGACTCTGGCCGACATCCAGATGTGTTTCAAAAGGACATGGATTCTCTACATAGGACACCAAGAGAGACGTGCACTATTAACTTGTTTTGGTCTCTAAGAGTTATCTGAGTGGCCAACACCCTGGTGGGGACATGACCCAATTTTTTGGGCAGGGCAGAACAAATTGGAACTAGGGCTGTGCTGGAGACAGGATTCCAAAGCCAAGCCCATGAAGCTATAGCAATAAATGGTTTTCCAGGAAAGTCTGCTTCAAAGACTCGTGTTTATGATTTCCTCTCTAAGAGCTCCTTGGGGAGAGGGCCATGTTTTCATGTGGCATTTTCCAACCTAACAAAGCAGCCCCTTCCTTTTTGGTCATCCTGACCCTGTACTTCTCTCCAAGGCATTAGCAAACCATCCCTTGAGGAAGCCACTCTTGCCACACCTCTGCTGAAAAGAGTCCAAAGGCCTGACGACCCAGGAAGCCAAAGGTGTAAATGTCAGTCCAAGGGGAGAAGACGGAAATCCCAGCTCAATCAGGTAGGTAGGGAGCACAATAGGGATGAATGCCTCTTTCCTCTCCCTTTTGTTCGATTCATCACCTCAGTGGAGTAGAGGAGGCTCATCCACACCCGAGAGAGCCATCTACCTTACTGAGTCCACCGACTCCAGTGTTAATCTCATCCACAGCCACTCTCACAGACACAACCAAATATAATATTTAATCTGGGCACCCCTTGCCCAGTTAAATTGACTCATGAAATTAACTCTCACAAGACCCCTTGGAAGCCATGCATTATTAGAAGAGAAACACGATGTGTGTTACTCCCCTCCACCATCATGCTAGAAGGAACAGTATATAAAACATCCTAATTGAAAATATTGTGTAAAGAAACCTTTCTCTCATCTAGCACCCCTAATAGGTGAGTCTTGAATTGGCAAGGTAATGGAAAGCTGTGTCAAAATTAAGGGTCAATCTAGGCCTCTGAATGAGTAACCACTGCAGGCACGAGGAGCTTCCAACTATTTGGACCATACTAAAAACACTCTAAGCACCACAGGGCACCAGAGGGGTCAGATCACGTGACTTCCAATCTGGTGCTCAGAGACGCTCTCCAAACAGAGCCCTCACACTTAGAATGCCTCTTCGAGGAAGGACAGATGGCAGACTGGGGGCAGTGAGGAGCTCAAGGAAAATAAGAACACCATCAGGAAGGAGAGAAAGGTAACTTGCATTCTACATGCTGTACGTTACGTTAACTTCTTTATGAGGTTATAGAGTATGCTGGCCTTCTATAAAAGAAATATGGGAAAATAGGAATATATCTACATATTCATTTACTTTTTATGAACAGGAAAAATAGGTATGAGAAACCAGAAACTAATAAAAATGCTTACCTGGAATGGGGTGGAGGGAATATAGAATGAGATTTCTTTGACTCTTTCGTTATAGCTTTGACTTTTAAACCACATTAAGGTTTACATTGCCAAAAGATAAAATTCACAAATGATGTAAAAAGCTAACTCTAGAACTGAATACAAACAGTAACAAATGACCTTAACTCTATGTCAAATCCAAAACAAATGTGTAGACAGAAAAACAATCATTTCAAGCAATTTAAACATTAGGGTATATAGTCTAAGAAGGATTGCAAAGAAATGGTGAAACTTACAATTAGCCTTGCTTTTCTCAGTGGTATTGGCATTGTAATTTTATTCCTTTTAAAGTTTAATTTTTTTAGTAATCTCTACACCCAATGTGGGGCTTGAACCCACACCCCCAAGATCCAGTTGCATGCTCTTCCGACTGATCCAGCCAAGTGCCCTGCATTGTAATTTTAAAACTACTTTGCTTGTGATGTCATATAGAGTAAATGTGTAAATAAATTAATGTTGTAGGGAGCCAGGGTTTTCACTACAAGTGGAGGAAATTAAAAGTATGGAACAAGAGAAGCTGAGGAAAAATTCTGCGTCATTCTATGTAAATCAGGTGTGTAAGTATGAAATGCATATGTATTTCTAAATACCGCCCCCCCTCCCCCACTAACAGGAACCAGTGTTCCTTGAGAAACACTGATTTCAGGCCTGGACAGAGAAAGAACAAAAAGATCCTAAGGAGTATAACAAGAAAGAAAGCAAGTGTACCAACACTGATGGAGACAGGTCAAAGGAACAGAGGAGATGTCCTGAGTGTCTTTCATTGTCCAAATTTGGGACAATAGGGGAAAGAGTAACAGTAGTAGTAAATTATTATCATTGAAACAGTGCATAAGTTCACACTGACACCTGAAAAACAGAGAGAGAAAAGAAAGGAAGGGAAGGGGAAGGAAAAGAAATAGGAACAAAAGTGAAATCTCTTTTTGAACAAGAATGCTGACTAGTATATGTAAAAAGACTAATAAAATTAGAAAACCTTCCAATGTAATAATTGATTCAAGCAAACATCATCAATGTGTGTCAAAAACAAAATCCCAAGGTATCACCCCAAAGGTGACTGATTAATTGGGAGGGTGGAGAGAGTAAATTTGCTTTTCAATGGAGAAATATGGTGGTCACCACCTTCTCCAAACAGTCAAGCTTCACATCCTCAGTAGTGAGACAGTTGACATCTTATGCATCATTGTGGGATACAATGAGTACACACACCATCACGTGTGTGATATTCTTGTCAGAATTGTTTGACCTGAAGATTCAGGTCCTGAGGAAATGGTATAACCAATTTCAGACCCTTTAAAAGCTTCAATGTCATGTAGAACAGAGAAACACTTGAAGGTTGTTCTAGATTAGAAGAAACTAAAGGGACATATCATGCAATGAATAGCGAAAAGTTAGGGAGGGCATTATTAGGACAATTAGGAATGTTTGAGTATGGACTATTGGGTGATAATATTAAATTTATGTTAATTTTCTTAGGTTTGTTAATAATATGATTGTGCATGAGAGTTATCTTTTTCCCGGGAGACACATGCTAAAGTATTAAGGAGTAAAGTGTGATGATGTGTGTAGCCTACTTATGGACGGTTTGAATGGTTTGTCACAAAGGCAGTGTGTTTATATAGAGAAAGTGATATGGAGATGGTGTAGCAAGATGATTGCAGTTGGAAAATCTAGGTAAAAAGTACACAGCGTTCATGACAGTTTTCACCAAAACACTATCGTGGTTCTTCACCCCCCTCCAGCCCGTGGATTTCAAATTTTTCTAAAAGAAAAAAATTATTAAAAATAAGAAATTTTGGGGCGCCTGGGTGGCTCAGTTGGTTAAGCAACTGCCTTCAGCTCAGGTCATGATCCTGGAGTCCCCGGATCGAGTCCCACATCGGGCTCCCTGCTCAGCAGGGAGTCTGCTTCTCCCTCTGACCCTCTCCCCTCTCATGCTCTCTCTCTATCTCATTCTCTCTCTCAAAAAAATAAGAAATTTGCCAAACTACCACTCAGAACCTTCCATGACTTCCCTGGATCCCCTCCTCAAAAGGCAGAATTCCTTTGCCACAATCTGAGTGTGCTTTAAGGGAGGAATCATGAAGGTCATCAAACATCCCCCAGCCTAACACCTTCCAGGATGCTCTGCTGAGGATACAGTCTTTGAGTTCCTTGCAGTAAACACTAGCCAAACATTTTACTTTACTCTAGTAAAATGTATTTGCTGAAGTGTATACCCACTGCACCCTCGTCAAGCCCACGACTCAACCTTGCACATATGCAAAGTGTTTTGCAATAAAACCCTATTTTTTTAATAATTTTTTATTGTTATGTTAATCACCATACATTACATCATTAGTTTTTGATGTAGTGTTTCATGATTCATTGTGCATAACACCCAGTGCTCCACGCAGAATGTGCCCTCTTTAATACCCATCACCAGGCTAACCCATCCCCCACCCCCCTTCCCCTCTAGAACCCTCAGTTTGTTTTTCAGAGTCCATCGTCTCTAATGGTTCATCTCCCCCTCCGACTTACTCCCCTTCATTCTTCCCCTCCTGCTATCTTCTTCTTCTGCAATAAAACCCTATTAACTAGAGCACATAGAGTATTGATTTTTCCAGACAATTGATGTGGAACCCCTGGAAAACCAAAGGTTTATTATCTTGCCTTGGCAAAGTCAGGCTAGATCAGTCCAGGAAAACCGAGTGCCCCAAGGCCCTAGCACTATTCCTGTCATATACCAAATTGTTCCAGTTGCTATGGGGGGGGGGGGGTGGGATTTGTACTGACCCCAGAAAATGGCACAATTAAATCCCTTCATAAATTCATTTTCCCTGGCATTACTATCTTTTCTGTTAAACAAGATGATAGCAGTTGCAGTTAGCAGGGGATCCAATTAATCCAAGTTTCAGTTTGTTTCTTTAATAAAGGACTTGTGAGGAGTGTTCTAGAACATGTTTTGTCATTTCTCTAGGATCACAGTCATCTTTTAGACTCTTGTGCATCTTTACTAACAAGTTTAGGATTTGGATGTCTCAAATTTTTAGAATGTATGAGGATGATTTAATTAGATAATGGGATTGAGAAATCATTTATCTGAGGTATTTCCTACTATTTTAATATGATTTTGTCAATGCCATAATATTGTTTAAAAGTGTTCAAGGACTTTTATTTCTGAGAACTGGTTGTATTTTCCTCTTGTAGCTTTATACTGTACTTTACGACAAGACATTTTCTCCCCAAACTCAGCAGAGTCCGTGGTGGAAGGCAAACAGTCCAAGTACGGTCATCTCTAAGTGAAGGACACATTCCATTGTACTACCACAACCCGGGGTTTCTCAGCTGTGAGGGCTGCCCAGGACACTGTAGGAGGGTCAACATCTCTGGTCTCTAACTGCTAGACGCTAGTAGCAGCTTTCAGTCCCATCAAAAAGGAGACAAACAGACATGCCTGTAGACATTGCCACATATTCCCTGGGGGATAAAATCATCCCAGGTTGAGAAGCACTGCTGCTATCCAAATAAGGGATCAAATCAGAAACAACGAAATAAAATTAAAACCCACGCCATTTCTGGTTCTGACATAACAGCCCCCATCATCATAGAGATAGCATGGCATCACTGAAGAACACTGTGTTAGACAGTAGAGACATGGGCTCTAATCCTGAATCAGACTTTTTCTTGTAAATGTTGGGCTTCATGACTTCCCTGAGCCTTCCACTTCCCCATCCATAAAGTAAGAATTGAGCCAACTTTACCTACTCCCAGAATTGAAGGTTATACACATGAAATACCATCATGTGTGTGTTCGTCAGCCCAGGCTGCTATAACAAAATACCACAGACCGAGTGGTTTAAACAAGAGACATTTATTTCTCACAATTCTGGAGGCTGTGAAGTCCAAGATCAAAGTGCTAGCTGATTTGGTCCCTGGTGAGAACTCTTTTCTTACCTTGCAGATGGCCACCTTCTTGCTGAATACTCATATGGTAGAGAGAGAGCTTTGGTATCTATTCTTGTAAGGACACTAATCTCATCATGGAGACCCAACTCTCACGACCTCATCTAAACCTAATTATATCCCAAGGCCCCACCTCCAAATCCCAACACATGAGGACTCAGGGCTTCAACATATGAATTCTGGAGGGACAGAAACATTTAGTCCATAATAATGTGCAAGTGCTTTGTAAACACACAGGGTTAGAAGATTATGAGGGCACTAACATTTATTGAATGCTGGCCATGTGCCAAGCCATTTAATATTCTGTTTTATTCTCACAATCATCTGAGATAACAGTATTTCCCCTGATTTTACAGAGCAGGAAACTGAGGCCCATAGGAAGTAATATTCCCAGGCTGACAGTGCTGGTAAGCCGAACACTTGGCTTGAAGCCTGAGCAGGGGCAACCAGACTCTCGTGTAGGATACCAGGCTTCTTCCTTGAAGCACCTGATCATTAGAGACCAGGGATCTCTGTTATAAATGGATATGAATTCTGCTTTATTATCTGATATTTTAAATATGTGTATATATGTATATGTTTGTTCATATTTGTGTTAGATACAGTAAATATTTATTTAGAAAAAAAAGTCAATCATGCTATCCTGAAAAATTATAACATGTATCTTCCTCCTTTACCCCCTTCCTATACCTACTCCCCATCCTGGGCTCCTTTCTAACATTATCTACACTTGACATAGTAGTGTAGATAGAGTGATAGATGGAGATACAGATACAGATGTGCATATAATTCTTAGACACAATTCTGGGATTTCTTTTTTAACACAAAGTTTCTATGACTTTAAACAACTTGAAAAACTTTTAGCCTAGATACTATGGGATCCAGGCCTTCAGAATCCAAATACTACCAAACTCAGATGCCCAGATCCAGCTGTGGAACTTTATTGTTTTAGTGTGTTCACGAATAGAGATTAAAACACACACACCTTGCTGTCCCAGGAGATAATATTCCACACATAGAGCCAAAAAACAATCAGGACTTAAGCAACAAAACAAAGGCCTACAACATGAAGTGCTTGTCAAATACGGGGCGAGATAAAATATTATCTTTTTAAGACCAGTGCAGGGGAGTACAGTGAGGCAACAGCAAGCTCACAGAGTGAGGGATTCACACGGTCACACAGAGGGCCTGTGCCTCCAAATCTGGTTCTCTGGCAGCTCCATTCTCCCCAGCACCTGTGGATGTCTGCACTGAGCCAGGGGCTGGGAAGAAGGAAGTGTCATTCCATCAGGCAGTGTGAACACTGAGATCTTGACAAGCTGGGACCTTGACATTCATTTCACTTCTTGGTCTTCTCCTGTAAACTACCAGTAACTCCCATTTAGCTTTCCCCGTGAGGAACAGTGATGTCTTCCCAGCATACTTCCCTGAGCTGCAGAACGGTTTTGACAACAGACAGGGTTCCCCAACCCATCCCCCAACAATTTCACTGCCCCTAAACCTAGAATGGTTTTAGAGGAGGTGTGACTGAGAGGACACAGGTGAACTTCCCTGCCCCTCACAAATATCAGTAGTAAATTCCTAAAAGTCTACTATTAGCTACTCTTCCTGAGACCTACTGAATGTTATACTCTGAGAGGTTCCAAGATGAAATCATTAACATGCTTTGGAGAGCGTGAGAATATCTGATTCCTGAGCACCAAAGCTCTGGTGGTCCAGGGGAGTGTGAAGAGTCCTGGCAAAGAGTGGGACCTGGAGGACCCCCTTGGCCTTGAATCGGCTCTGCGTGCAGGACAGAAGAGGAAGTTGGTCCCCACCAGCACAGTCCAGTGCCCCACCAGAGTACACTAGTCCTTTCTGGAGGATGCATCCAATACTGGCGGGGAGAAGAACAGTACTGCCTGGGTACTGCAAGGAGAGCTTCTGGCCCCACCCCCACTGCACTGCGAACTGAGCTGCGTGGCCTCCAGCAAGTCACCTCACCTCGCAGCTGGATGAAGTTCTTTCATCTTTAAAATGAGTGGTAAGACTAAAGAAAATCTAAGGTGCCGTCAACCTTCAATATTTTACAATATTTTTGTCTTACTCTTCAAATGGCCCTATGCTCAACACAACAGAACCATCTCCTCCCTCCTCTCCCCTGCAGAGATGCAAGGTATGGTAACGTGAACAGTGGGTGTTCATCTGTTTACATCAGTGTTTGCTCTCCCTCTACGGAGCTGCAAGCTCCTTGAGAGTAGGGACCTTGCTTTATTTCCTTGTTCCCCTAGCCCCTGGCCTAGCACAGACGAGGTATGCAATCAATGATTTTTGAAAAGACATTTAAAGTATAAAGCTTAACGTGACTGTAAGATATTATTTTTATCTTTTTCACCCTAAATAGCCCTTGTCAAGGTCTTTCATAGATAGTGTGGGAAACTCCAGAGCCAAAAATCCAGCCCTTGTAAAACCTGTTTTGTTGTTTTCTCTTTTAAAAGAACATATTGCCCTTACTTTTTTAAGCCAAGAATGAAATAAAAGCTCTTTCTCAAGTCCTCAACTAGAATTCATTGTAGAGAGGACTAAATTGGGATGTACTAAAATCAAACTACCCAACCAAAGTTAGGCCAGTGATAGGGAAGGTGGGTTGTATCCTATAACCAGCTCCCCTACGCCACTGCTGCCCTGGCCATCTATCCCCGTGCTTTCTAGTCCAGAGTTCTCATAGGCTTTTGAGGCTCAGACTGTACCATAAACAATTGTTAGGGAAAGCTGCTCTTCAGGTGAATTGCATTTGAGTTTATACAAAGCCTGGAGATTTGGGCTCTTGTCCAGAGAAGGCTGAGCTGAAAGCTATCAACCTTCTTTGGCTCACCCATCATCAACCAGCCTCTGCCATGCAGCCGGCTTTAAACAATCCAGGGAATTTGTACAAGGTCAGTTCCCAGGCAAAAGGAAAATAGCCAGTGATTGACCAGGAGTGAACAGGAGCCATGATTAACAATAGCAAAGTCTTCAAGCATGAAGGTTTGGGTCCAGTTCAGATAATCACCCAAAGGTTGAAAGACATTCTCAAAACTTTGTGAGGTTCCAAATTTAGACCATCACTTGGCTGAGAACAAGTTGAATGACGTTTGCTTGGATGGAAGCCAGAGTTCTGATTCCAGGTTGGACCCAAAGACAGGCAAAAGGTAAAGAAAAAAGATAAAGTCTAGCAGGTAGGTTTGAATGGATAGATTGAACAAAAGTCTGGAATGAGAGATAGACAGGCAGATGGATGGAGGATGGACAGATAGATGGAAACAGATATAATAGAGATGTATGTCTTTATTTGTGTGGCCAGCAGCCATTCTGGAGCATTCCTATTTTATGGCAATGAGTAAACTTAGCTTTTACAGCACAAAGAGGAACTTGGATCAAGAAACTCTGACATGGTTAAAAAAAAGATTAGATAGATAGATAAATGATAGAGAGATGATAGATGATAGATAGATGATAGATAGATAGATATGGATAGATGAGACAGAGAACGATCATTCTGTGGCCAACAGGCATTGTCCCCCTCCCTGCCCCCAGAACTGAGTCACAGTGCTATCAGAGGCAGAGGAAACAATGGAATGGCCTGTGGAGATCAGCTGCAGTTCAAGATCCAGTCGTTGCTCATGCCCTTCGTAATCATGATGCTGGTCCAAATACCCTGGAGCAGCATCTCCCCAAAAGGAGGCGTGGAGGCTGTTCAACATCTACTGTGCCTGGCAACCCAACAAGGAGCAAACACTTACAGCTACATTTTTTTTCAATTGAAAGGAAGACTTTAAAACTATTATCATAATCTCTCATATTTTATAGTACTTTATGAGAGAGAAAATATTTTAGTATAGGTTATCTGTTTTGACCCAATCACCCTGTGAAGCAAACAAAGAAGTCTGTTGTTGTTTGACTATTGGGTTTGCGGGTATTTCTTATGCAAAAGACAAAAAACACAACCCTAAGGAAAGGAAAGGCCTTGAGTAGGATCACACAGCTAGTTAGAGACAGGTGGCGCCAGAACTCAACCGCCCTGTCTTAGTTCATCGATTTATCATCCATCATGATGCATATGCGTCCAATGCTCAGTGGGGGCCACAGAAGGCTACGTTTAGAAATGTCTGACCCAGAAGTCATGCACAGCAGAGTGAGAAGCACGTTTACACACATTTTGTTTGTTTGCCTGTTTTGTTTTGTTTTGTTATATACCATGTAATCTTGATCAAATCATTTTCTTTGCTGTGAAATTTAGGCTACATTTCCAGAGATTTCCTCAGGACTCACACAATGACACAACATTGCAAGAATGAGGCAAGATGTATATTCTGCCCTCAGATCCTGACTCAAAACCACTCATGTCTAATAAGTGTCAGCTGTGTGTCAGGTATTCCTAGGTAGCTTTTGTTACTTGATCCCTACAGTGAACTTGAAATGGAGATAATATTTCTCCCATTTTACAGAAGAGGAAACAGAAATTTAAAGCGGTACAGTAACTTGCTGGAGGCAACACAGCGACCAGTTGCCTCATATGGCCAAATACAAGGGTGAAATGAAGGGAAATGGTAATACATCCCATAGAAATTGAGAAGGAGGTAAAATCGTGTCCCTTGACATAGTTCAGCCAGTGTGTGCTCGATACTTAAGCATTACAGAGGCATCTCCTAACAGCTTGAAAGTAAGTGGGACACGGATCGTGTCGCCATCCTTCCTTGTCTGTAGGAGGGTGTGATGTGCCTGAGCGGGCTCTTGGGCTTTTTTGTGTGTGTGCAAATGAGGACAAACAGGCTTGTGTTACAGAGCTCAGGAAGCCAGGATTCCAAACGGCTTTACACTGGACATGGCCAAGGAGGAAGAGACCCGGGACAGAGGGAGGACAGAGTGGGGGAGCAGCTAGTCAGTGTGGGTGGGGTTTTAGGAAGAAGTCTGGGGAAATTTTGAGTGAAACATGAGATTAAAGACAGCTGCTGTGCCTTGTGAGACAGTTCAAGAGCGAGAAGCAAAGAAATGCCTAGTGCCTTGTGAGGTGGTACAGCTTGTTGGTGCCCAGCCTCATGGGCTGAGGGTTCAAATCCTGCCCCCCCCACTTAAACTTCAGGAAATCATGAGCTAGTTGTAAAACCTCATTCATCCGTGGATTAATGCTCTGTGAATAAGTAATACGAATACAAAGAAAATGGAGGAGACAATCTGTATAAAGTGCTTGGCATTTAAGCACTTAAATTGGTGTGGGGGATCCTACTGTCACCCACCATTAGGAGCTATTCAAAAGAATTGAACAATGATTCAAACTACACATCAACACTTTCTTAGATTTGGGACTTGCATTTCCTCAGAATGTGTCATCATGGAGATAGGATCACAGGAGAGTTACTATTTTAAACAGGATGGTCTGAGAAGGGTAAAATCAACCAAACACAAAGGAGGTGAAGGAGAAAGTTATGCCAATAACCCAGGGGGAAAGGGTTCCGAGCAGAAAGAACATCAAATTCAATGGTCCTTATTAGATGGTCAAGGAACAGTAAGAAGCCATTGTTGGCAGAGATGTGAGCAAAGGGAAAAAGGGGAGGAGATCAGGGCGAGCAATGGCCAAGTACAGGATCAAGTAACACCTTGTGAGCCACGGTCAGACTGTAGATATCACCGTCAGTGCAATGGGGAGCAGACACTAGAAAGCTCCGAGCAAGAGGGGGTACCTATTTTATATCTTCAGTTCCTCACTCTGGTGCCTATGCATGTAATAGACAGCAGGATGAATAGTGTGGCCCGCAGTGGGGAGACTACTGAGTCTGAGGGCAGAGATGGTAGGGCTTCGGACCAAGGGGTAGCCATGGAAGTGAGAGGTGCATTCAGATTTGGAATCATTTTTAAGGGAGAGTGAACAAAATTTGTTGATGGGAGTGGATATGATGGATACATAGAAACTGAAGTAAAGAATGGCTCCAGAGATTTGGGCCAGAGAAATTAATTGGGTATTACTACGTTTGTAATTCATACAATCATCCCCCCATATTGAACATTCAGATTGTTTCCAGAAGGTTTGGTATTTTAAGACAATGGTGCAATAAATATCCTTACATGTGTATCTTTAAAAACTAGTAGCTATTTCTGAGAAGTAGATTCCTAGAATAAGCGTCTGGATCAACAGGTAGGCATACTTTGCATTTTTAAGAAACATTGCCAAGTACTCTCTAGAGAGGCTGTAATTGTCTATAAGGCCAACAACTGTGCGTGAGAGTTCTAGTCCCTTCCCTGTCAGCAAAGGACATTTTAATAAGCAAGTGTTTCAGTTTGCCCATCTGATGGCTGAAACAGTATTTCAATATTGTTTTTGTTTCTCCTTGACTCCTAGTAAGAGGTGTGTATCCTGCTTAGTATCGACACACTGCACACTGCATCTCCTTTTCTCCTGTTTGTTCATAACCTCTACCGATTTTATGACACGGTTTTTTCTTATTCATTTCTGAGAGCCCTTGGCACACAAAGAATAGTAATTCTTTTTTTTTTTTTGCATATTGCACGTATTTCTTCTTCATTTATCATTTTACTTGGAACTTTATTCTTAGCCTGTGGCCTAATAAACTTTTGGGTTTTATAAAATCAAATATGTCCATTTTTATTTCTTGATTGCTGGGTTTCCTTAAACATTTGAAAAAAAAAAAAAAACATGGTAGAACTATATATACCAGGACCTTGTTTTTAGTAAGAGTTCTTTAAAAGTTTTTTTTTTCAATTATTTTATGGCCACTGTTCTGTTGTGGTTTTATATTTTTTCTTGAATCCACTTGGTAGGTAATGTATATATAGGTATAAGTATTTTCATTTTCATGTATGTAGTATTCATTCATTTATGTAGTATTTTCAGAATGACTAACTTAAAGTAGTCTATGTTTCTTTGATGCTTTAACTCACCTCTTTCTTTGGGGTATATATCCCATTTCTTAATATTTCTTAAATATTTGTATCTCTCTTACCTTTGTAACTTACATTAGACAGAGTCTGTCCTGTCTTATTATATTAAAGGAAATATTATTAGATTTATTCATCCATTATATTACCTTTAGGTATTCTAATTTAATAACATCAAATTCCCATTTTTTTCTTCTTGCTCTCCTCAGGTATGTATTTTTCTCTAACTTCTTCATTTCTCAATTTAATTCTTCTTTTTGTTGTTTATTTCTGAAAGAGTTCGGTGTCCTTTGAGAACAAAACTGGTGTAAGTTTGATAGATAGTATTCTCCTTGTTAGTTCTTTCTTCAATGATCTATTATTGCAGTTTTGATTTCTCTGTCAACCCAAGAATTATTTAAAAGGTCATATTTTAATGTACAGCTTTGACTGGTTCATTTTAATTTATACTGCATTACAGTTCACGAAACTCCTCGTCTGGCTAAGTCCAGGAGAAAGAACATTAGAAGAAACCAAATATGTGAACAGCTGTGGGTAAGACATATTGGAAAAAAAATATTGATCCACCGCTCACAGTCTTGTCTCACTGCGACAATTTCTGCTGGCTCCAAGGCACAGGGAAAACTACTGAGGTGCTCTTTGAAAGGATCATTTGGGATACTCAGAAACCTTCATCCGTTCATTCTCAAAATATACACATAGGTTTGGTCACATTTCTCTTCTTTCCAATCATGCAGGTAAGGAAATCGAGCAGTGACCCTAGGCTCTAGCGACTGCTTTACAGGTTTGCAAGGTCTGCTGCCAGCCTCACTCCCCAGCTCTTCACGGAAGAGGGGGTCGTGGTGTTCAGAGCAAGGAACAGTTACCTATGACACAAGCAAGATTAAGATCCCCCAACTGCCTGACAGCCAGTGGTAGCTGCCACCATATATACTGAAACAGAAGGCAGAGGTCCACATGCCTAACATCAGCTTAATGGCTGGGCCTAATGGGAGCTCGCACAGACCCCTGGATGAGGTGACCCAAAGTGGCCTTCTGGTATCAACAGTTTCCCCTTGAAATTCTGCCATATCCCTTTCTAAGGAAACAAAAACCCTGGCAGGATATCATTTTAAATGCATGACTTTGTGCCAGGCTCTATGTGAGTATAATCCAGAGGTCAACTGGGGGCCATCTGCCCCTTGTATTCTAGACTTCAATTACTTGAATTCTTATACACCACACACAGGACATCAGACCTCCGTTTCCAAGGTCTGGAGACCACAGAGCTGTCTAGTCTTGAGGTCTGCCGTCCCATCCACCCACAGGCAGAACCAGCCTTTCTCCAGCATCCATGGAAGAGCCAGCCACACCAGGGTCCTCCAATTATTTGGGATCTGGGTAAAGGTCATCATACCAAAGAACACAGCATTCTACGAATCATGCTCATCCTATTTGCTAAATTCTCTCTCTCTCCCTATTCCTCACCACCTTGCTCCTGAATGCCACATTCTCCAGTAGAGTCTCTTCTCCCTCTGTTATAGAAGTGTCTTTCTCCTTCAGAAACCTCCGCACCCACAGCTCATCCAGGCCCTGGAGGCTCAATTTCTATCCCAAATGGGTTAAGAAAGCATTCTCCTAGGAAGGGAGCTCAGACCTTCTCAGAAGAATTCTAATGCCTGTTGCTACAGGGAAATATGTTTTAATTAAGGAGCGTCAAGTTTAAGAAGGAGGAACCAAACAACTCTGTATTGAGTTTCTGCTAGATGCAAGGTGCTTTAAGGGGTGGGGGGGGCGGGGGGCGGAGTGGAGGGGCGCCCAGCAGTACAAGGCATGCCTGCCCTGGATGCATAACGTCTAGGTGGGCAGGGCCAAAACAGGAAGGGGCCACTTCCTGCTGTGATCTTCAGGATGAGAAAGACTATGATTACAAATGTACCACGAATAAAGAGCCAAGGCGCAGGTAAGCCTCCCGAGCCAGGCGGCCTCCAGGGATTCTCAGTTGAGCACACGTTACTCCACACATAGGTAAACAGACAATATTTTTCTCCTTAATGAATCATCACCACCTTTCAAAACAAAGTGGGAGTGAGCTTGGCAGGGAAAGGATAAGAGACATCAGAGCTGAAAGGCAGTCACAAAAGACCAAAAGAAATGATAGTTAAGGGTTGGTGAAGAAGCTGACCCAGCCTCCCTGGAAAAGAACCAATAATCAGACTATGTGACCCCATCGGCAATTGAAAGATCTGGAAAACTGCAAGCTCAGGCCATTTTTGCTCTGAGAGTCTATCTGATTGAGTGTAGTGTGGAGGGGCGGGTTGGGCAGCTGAGGTTAATCAGGTACAGTTCCTCACCCACCCCCAAACAACACCTGAAGGCAGCAAAGACAGAGAGCGCTAACCACAACAGATCAGTGACTTTACATGTATTATTTCATTTTCCCCATCTGCATGGCAGATATGATGGTTTCTCAATTTACAGAAGCTCAGAGTGATGATGTCACTTGCTCAAGATCACAGAGCTACCAAGTCACAAAACGGGATTTCAGCACTGGAGCTGCCCACCTCCAGAGCCCCAGAGCCTCATGAAATGACGAAGAAGGTAGATGCATACATGCATGACTCGAAAGCAAAGCTGACCCCTGTAAGTATGTAACCAAAGAATAAATGACACATGGGAGGACTACAGAGTCCTTTCTCTGCCTCTTTAAAATCTCTGTGGGTCATGTCACAGGCAGCATTAAGAGAGAAGATCAACAGCCAGTAAGGAAGAAAAGCAGGGGGTGCATCTACACTACCAAGAACACAAAATGAAGGGCAGACAAGTGAGACACATCCACAGCAAAACTGCAATGAGACCTGTCTCCCTGCAGGCATGTCCATTACTTAAAGCAACGAGAACAAGGACAAAGCATCCTCTAGTGTGTCAAGATGTAGTGAGAGGACACTGGACCCGGAGCTGGGAGAAGTGAGCTTTCAAGTTCCTTTTCCATCAACACGAAGTGTGGTCCAGGGCGAGGTCCACATGACAGGCTGACTCTGTAGGCCAGTGTCTCCATGTGAAAAAGGCTGGGTGATTTCCACGTTCTTTTGCCTGCCATTGAGCACCCAGGGCTGGAGCAGAAGGCCCCGGACTCCATGGACAGTCATACCAGAGCAGAAGATTGCCCCTGAGCGTGTGCCCAGATAGAGGACCTTACAGAGCATGAGCCTCCTCTATTTTTTCCACCTGACCACATCCTAATCAGCAGGGTGGTGCTATTGTCAGGCTGCCCATCAGATAGAACATTCCACCTCACAGGTCGATGCATTTCAGTGAGTCGCCAATAAACTGCAAAGAAATCCTTGCTTCCAGAATCAGATAGTCTGAAATAGCAGAAGTATTAACAGACTCTTATTTTTTGATGCGGCTCCCTTATGGAACCAAAAGCAAGCAAGAATCTCCTGGCATGTTCAACTAAGAGTCCCAAGTTTGGTATTTCAACTCCAGGGTCTTCTGTGGCCTGAGTAAACGTAATCAAATCTAGGTTTTCCCCTAGTAGCCTTCATTATCATTCCCTCCGTGATGCCAATAATAATACTAATAATAAGTTCTTACGTCAGTACTTTTCAGCTTTTCCAATGGCTCTGACATGCTTTATCTCACTTGAGCTTAATAATAACCATGCAGCATAAGTAGGGCAAGTATTATTACCTCCACTAATACTAATAATAGCTAACATTTAGGTAGCCCTTCGCATTTACAAAGTGCTTTCATACATATTTTCCCATTGTGCTAGAGGTTGAGTTCCTGGATACCAGAACTGTGTCTTATTCATTTCCTTACCCTGCAGTGGTTCGCAGAGACCCAGGCACAGAGAAGTCACTCAATACACATGTAGGACATTGTAAATTAGTTTTATCCTAGTGAAACTGCATTAGCTCAGTAGGCAAATACTTTTATACCTAGTTTTCAGATAGGGAAATCAAGGCTCAGAGTTTCCATGACATGAACAAAGTCACATACAAGTGTCCAGACCAAGCAAACAGTAGGTTCTAGGTAAACCAAACAGGTTATGCTCTTTCCTCCATACTCCATACCAGCGCTTGCCAAACTTTAAAGCATAAATAGATTATTTGGAAATCTTATTAAAATACAAAGCTGATTCAGTAGGTCTGGGGTAGGGCACGAAATTCTAAATTTCTAACTATCTTCCAGGTGATGTGGAGGCTGCTCGGTTGAGGACCACTTTTTGTGTGTGTGTGTGCTTTTGTTCCTTTTCTTTTTCACTTTTCTTTCCCAACCCCCAAGCTTTATTGAGATATAACTGACATATAACATCATGTAAGTTTAAGGTATACAACATGATGGTTGGATATACACATATGCCGTGAAATTACCACCACAATAAGGTTGTTAGAAGATGAATACATTCTGGGGATCTAATGGACAGCAGGGTGACTAAAGTCAACAACACCGTATTATATACTTAAGAGTTGCTAAGAGGACCACTTCTTGAGAGGCAAGTGGGCATAAGAGGCCAAGAGCAATTAAATGACTTTCCCAAGGTCAACCCTGAGTTAAAAGTAGAAACAGAATTAGGAACTATTCCACTGACCCCCATTCTCCCCTAGTCTGGGTCTCGACATATACCCTCATGACTCAGTAAAATGGCAATCCAACAGTATTTCCCCCACTTACTCTCATCCCACTCATAGCTGGCAAAAATTTCTAAACTTTCACATTTAAAATATCGTCTTAGAGTCAAAAAAAGAAAAAAAAATCTTATTGTCTTTTAAGAACATACACCAAGAAGTGTACCTGGGTGAAACCTGCACTTCAGAAAATCTGGTTAGGCTCCTGTTACACCAGTTGTAATGGCTCCCTTTCAATCCCGCTATCCTATTGATTTTATCCTTATGTGCCACGTTGCAGGTCCTTTAGGCAGAGACTCTTTCCACCTCTTTTGTCAGAGAGGCCTCCGATTCCCTAGCGGTCTAGGAAATCCCCTTCTGGAAGACACAGAGCAGGATCTAGCCCTAGGTCAGGCCATGCTTGAGTACCAGAAATTCTGATCTTGCTAAACTGGAAACACAAGACAGGAATTAGTAACCAGGCACCAGAAAGGGCTACAAGAGCTGGTTCAATAACCTCTCTGTGAACTTTATGTCTTTATCAGTCATGCCGGCCAATTCGCTGAGCTCAGGCAGAGCTCAGGGCTATGCAGAGACCAGGTATATCAGTCAGGGCTCTGCAGAGAAACAGAACCAAGAAGATGTATATATATATATAGAGAGAGAGAGATTTATTATAAGGAACTGGCTCAAATGATTTTGGAAGCTGCTAAGTCCCAGTATCTGCAGGGTGAGTTGGCAAGCTGGAGACCTGGGAGAGTTAATGGTTAAGTTCTAGTCTGAGTTAGAAAGCCTGAGAACCAGAAGAGCTGACAATGAAGTTCCAGTCCAAAGGCCAGCAGGCTCAAGATCCATGAGAGCTGATGTTTCAGTTTGAGTGCAAAGGCAGGAAAAATACTGCTCTCCCAGTTTGAAAGCAGTCAGGCAGAACAGCTTCTTTCTTACTCAGAGGTAGATCAGCCCTTTTGTTCTATGTAGGCCCTCAACTGATTGGATGAGGCCCACCCACATTAGGGAGGGCAATCTGCTTTACTCAGACTACCCATTTAAATGTTAGTTTAAACACTCTTACAGGAACATCCGGAATCACGTTTGACCAAATATCAAGACACCCCATGGCCCCATCAAGTAGACAGGTAAAATTAACCATCACACCAGGGGTACAATCCACATTCACACACAGTCCCATTACGGAGGAAAAAGTACCAAAACTCCAACACACTCTGACATATGCCACATATGCATTTCCTGTTTTGTAGGATCCCCTCCTACCTAAAGAAATTTTCTCAACATGATCCAGCGACAGACTATGGGCCTATTAGCTATTGTTGCCCAAGGCATATTCAGGAGATACTAGCTCTGAGTGACCAGCAGGGAGGTGGGGTAGAATGGCACATGCCCACCACACAACAGCTGATTTCAGTGTGGGATCCTTTCTATGGTGTCCAAGGACTCATGCAGAAGGATAGATACTGACCTTACCTCCAGTCCACTGTTATCCTTGAATACTAGCCCTTTGTCCCTAAACTCAACTCTGTCCTCTTCCTGTAGCTCAGAAAATGAGGGACAATTTCTCAAAAATCAGATGTGTATTTAAAAATGAATGATATGGGCTCAGGAGTAGTGGAGCAGCCTCTCAATGGGAAAGGAACTGCAAAGGCAGGCTCAGCCCCAGGTCAGGGGAATCTCCAATGTGGTAAGAGGCTGCACGATGTCCAGTTCCTAAAGACTGATGAAAATATATGCTGGACATGCTCCCAGAAGCCCTCCTCAACCACAGTCCACCCTGGTCTACGCTGTCATCAGGAAGAGGCCTTGAGAAAAGAATTGCCAAGTTTCCTGCATCCAACAGGTAACAACAGAGGGTTCTAAAAAATAAGGTGTGTACACTAATTAGCAAAAGGAAAAAAGAAGGTCATCGCATTGGGTTGGTCACCAGAAGTGGAAAATATATACTCATTGGGAGAAAAACAAAAGGTAGCTCAGGTATTCTGCTTGCAAATGCTATTCCCAGTTCAATCCTGAAGCAGGCCTGCAGGAATCCCAACCAAGGCCACAAGCTGTGCACTGCATATGTGAAATATGTGACATTTAAAAACTACGCCAGGCACCTGGGTGGCTCAGTCAGTTAAGCGTCCAACTCTCAGTTTCTGCTTAGGTCATGATCTCAGGGTTGTGGGATTGAGCCCTGCATCGGGCTCTGTGCTCAGTGCAGAGTATGCTTCAGATTCTCTCTCCCTCTCCCTCTCATTCTCTCTCTCTCTCTCTTTCTCTCAAATACATAAATAAAATCTTTTTAAAAAATTTTTAAAAATAAAATAAAAACTATACTTATTATGTGCCAGGAATGGTACTAGGTTACTGGAAAAAAAAAAATACAAAATAACATGCTAATCTGTTCCGTTTGCAAAGAGCTGTATCATTTCTTATATACACGATCCCGTTTCTGAGTTGTATATTGTAATCCCCATTTATATATAAACTGCGGCTTAAAAACTCTATATGAGATTCCGTGATCACAATGTAGCAGAGCTGGTGTAACTAAGAGAAGTCAACACATATGTGCAAGGGGCACTGAGCTCTCTCCCCCAGTGATGGTGGAGTACTACAGAGGAGTTCCTAGCATGGCTGAATGAGGCCACCTTGGAATCTCACTCCAATCATCAAGCATCCAGGACCCTGATGCTATACCCAATTCCCTCACCATCATTCACCAGTCTCCTCTCTGAAGAGTTCTGGTATTAATCAGATGACCATTCATGGTGAAAAAAAGTTAGTGACCTTTCCGAGAGTAATTATATATTGTCTTCTTATAATAGCAAACTGAAGGTCATTTCACACCCTCCTACTAAAGGAAAATATGATCTTCCATCAGTGAAAAAAGAATCAGAGGACAGCTGGGAAAAGTATATAGAAAATCAGAAAGACCTCCTTAAACTGTATCATATGAAATTCGACTTAATGCACAAGACTCCAAAAATATGCATATTCAAGAATTTTAACTAGCATTCATTCTGCGTTCGGTCACCAAGAATGTATTATCTTTTATATGCCAAGGACTGGGAATTCAGAGATGAATAAGACACAAGTTCTGCCCTCGAGAACCTGATGTCCTATGGAGGCCTGGGACACAGAAATACAAAGAAGCAGATAGCCACAATTCAAGTTCTACAACAGAGTTACGAGCTATGAACCTCTAGAAAGGAGCAACTAACATAGCCCGAGTGAAAAGAACATCACAGAAGAGTCAAATTCAAGCTAAACTTTGAGGGATACGATGAATTATCTGGACAGAGAAGAGAAAGAATAATGTTCCAGGAAAGGAAGCTATAGAAATAAAGGCATAAAGATATGAAATGGCAGAACACTGCAGCAATGCGTGGGACATCTGCCCATACTCTTCATATCACAGCTTGGTGAATGGAGGGCCTACTGTGTGTCAGACACTATGGGGCATACTAAGTCCTCAACTCTGAGACATTAACTGAAGAAATATTAAAGCGCAGGATAAGCAAACCACACTTCCAAAGAGAATTATACCAGAAATTATCACAAGGTAGTAAGTGGCAATTTATTAATGGGTGAGAGGGACACTAGCTGCTAGGAAGTTTGTTGTTCACATTGAAACCACAGGACCATTTCCTCCTAATAGAAAGTGTGTGGCAGGCTACAGCTTAACATGTAGCTATGGGTCTAGAAGACAGAAGGTCAAGTTCCATAACCCCAGGTGACATTCTCTCAGTCATCCATTAGCAAGTACTGTATGAGGTCTTCATGTGCTGAGCACTCTGGGCGGCACCACGGGATAAACAGAGTGAGTAAAACGCTTGGTGTCTTCCTCCCGGGATCCTATAGCTGAGTTAACACACAAACTTGAATCGAATGTTGGAGAACAAAAGTGAGGCTGACTAGGGATAGAAGTGGAGCTGACAGTCAGGAAAGGTCAGAAGAGATTGCATAGAAGAGGTGGAATTTGAGCTGTGCTTTGCAGGAGGGGAAGGACTGAAGAAGAAAGAAAGAAGGAGGTTCCACGCATGAGAAACAGACTGTCTCAGGTACAGAAAAAGAAATTCTTCCAGAAAGTGCAGGTAGAACAAGAGCAACCATTTACCTAGAGCAGAGGTTTTGTGTTGGAGGGTGATGGGTAGGACAACAAACAGGAGGCTAGATTTTCACAGGTACTAACTCACAGCCAGAGAAGTCTGGACTTGACTTTGTAGACAAAGGGGAGCCACTCAAGGGGCTTCTCAGATTCAGGTGTGAACTAACCACACAGTCTGAGAAAGATGACTGAATTATTACCAAAGAAGGTAATAATTGCCTGGGTGGCCTATGGAGTAATGTATCTTCTGTATACTTTGGTAAGTGTACTAATTAGGATTCTCCAGAGAAACCAATAGGGGATGGTAGATGATCGATGATAGATGATAGATAGATAGATGATAGATGATAAATAGATAGATGATAGATAGATAGATAGATAGATAGATAGATAGATAGATAGATAGATAGATAAATGATGGGTAGATAGATGATAGATAGATAGATGACAGATGATAGATAGATGATGGATAGATAGATTTATTTTAAGGAACTGGCTCATGCCAATTGCGGGGGCTGGCCAAGTCGGAATTCTACAGGGCAATACAGCAGGCTGGAGACCCAGAGAAAAGCTGATGTTGCAGCTAGAGTCTGAAGGCAGTCTGGAAGGCAGAAGTCTCTCCTCCTCAGGAGACCACATCTCTTTTTTCCGTTAAGACCTTCAACTAACTAGTTGAGGCCCACCCTCTAATCTGAGGAGAGGTTAATCTGCTCTCCTCAAGGTCTACTAATTTAAATGTTAATCTTCTCTAAAAAATACCCTTCACAGTGACATTTAGTCTGGTACCCAAGTGGGTGGCCTAACGAAGTTGACACATAAAATTAACCATCACAGTAGGGAAACCAGGAATCATTCTTATCCCTCCAACCCTGTCTCCTCCGCCTGCTGACTCAGCTTCCTGGGGAGTCTGCAGCCCGCTTAGAGGGGATGATTGATCTTGCTTGAAGAAACATCAAAAAACAAGCAGTCAAAGAAAAGGGGGGCCAGATCTTCTGTCTCAGCAGGAAAATCTTCCATCTTCCTAAATCCATTCTTTTTTGAGGCTTGTATGGCTTCTTCTCTTCTGTTTGGCTGAGCAGCTCCAAGGTTGACCCTGAAAATCCACCTCTTGCAGACTCACCGCCAGTCTGTGGAAAACAACCTGGCAAAACATTTCACACAAAACTCTTGCCATTAGAGCTGTGTTTTGCTTTGGTTTGGTTCAAAGATTTCTAAACCAGCTCTCAAAACTTCATTTAGCTTATAATTCACTGTGGTTTGACATGTCTTATGTGGGGGAGAGGGATGACTTTCATTTAATATTAACCAAGCAGCTTTCCACCACTTCCTCTTTTCCATTGTTTCACTTTAATAAACAATGGATTTAACAATTTGTTTAAAGTCGGCTGGGTTCTGAAACATTCTTCTAAGTATTCTGCCTCACACATGACCTGAAGATTTTATTCAACATCTGTTTAGAAAAAACACACACATACCAAACACACAAGACCCAAACAAACTATGCATTGTTTCCAAGTAATGGTCATAAAGTACTTGATGTTTCTTGAAAGGGAAATACTAAGCAAAAAAATAAAAAATAAAAAAATTGTTTTCCCCCAAATTATTCAAGCTGAACGGAAAAAAAAAATTAAAAACATTGAAGTCAGATACATTAACCCACAGCTGGTAACTCCCTTTCTAGTTGGGGAGGGATCCGTGATGAAAAACAACCCTTAGAACTTCTTGATTAAAATAGAGCCGTCTCCACCAAATTTACACTAAAACATCACGGAGGGTACAGAGAACTAGAAAAACTTACTACCCCAAGCTTAAGACTTAAGGACAATGTAATATCACACTCTGACCAGGCTTCGTTCTTTGAAACAAGGAGGAAAAGATATCTTACAGAAGTAAGTGGGCAGAAAAAAGGAAGGCAGCAGTTCACTGCCTTCCAGGACTGAGCCTAAAGCACCATACGCTGGGGAAAGACAAAAGAAACCCTATAAGCAATGCAAGCCGGAAAATGTCATGCTTCTTCCTGCCCTCCGTCAGTTCCTGGTACACACTTAAAACAGTATCCAGAAAGTCCCAAAATAAAAGAATAACCAAAGATATGCCAGGGAAGCGGCAAGCAATAAACTGGGGATAGCTATATTTATGATAGACAAATTAGGATTTGTAGCCAAAAGCATAAAACATTCCAAAGAAGGCTATGTGATGGTGCTAAGGGCAGGGTTCACAATGAATATGTAAATGGAGTGCTAGGTGTTTGTACTAAACTGAACAGTAAAATATTTTAGCTTTTTGTCTTTACCTTAAAAATAAAGCCTACTGGACACAGATTTTTTTTAATCACTCAAAGAAATATTCCAGCCTTACACTGAAAAAGACCTCAATATTTCTCAACATTTAGTAGCAGGAAATAGGGACAAAGTGACTATCCTGAGACACCAAGAACTGTGCTTTCTGTGATTCTTAGTTTGGTGAAAGCTTGGAGCTATCTAACAATAAAGGGAAGACACTTTGGTTCTGGGAGGTGCCTCAAGGAGCGTCTCCTTCATCATGTAGACATACTTTATTAAAGTCCTTTTTATTTAGTCAAGGAAGCTCCAGATGCTGGTGAAGTCATTGCAATTCAAATGCAACAGAATGAGATCTCAAATATTCTCTTCAGGGCTGCAAGGAGCCCTCTATTTCCATGGGGAATGGAGAATGTGCCTCAGGATTGGGTCTATCACCTTTGAGCAGGGGTCACACCTGAATGAACTTACATAAATTAGTAGGTGAGATGGGGACTGTGGAAGATGCAAAGCTCAAACCTTCAAAAGGAGCAGCTAGTACTCAACTCCAGCCTCTTTACTGTGAAATGACAATGTAGTCCCAATGCTGTTAGACTGTCCGGGTATAAAGAAAGCCACAAATTCAGATTTTTATGCTAATTCACTGCTTCTAAGATGTACATTTTTTTCACATTTTAACATTTGTAAAACCAAGATATGTCTTACAATCAAGGGCGTCTGATGATTTTAATTAGCAGCAATTTTTTTCTTCCTTGGTGCTATATAAAGTAATGGCACATCTTAAAATCAATCCTAGCATCTTAGATTTTATAGAGTATGGATTATAAAATCTCCAGATCGCAATACTTTGGTAACTAAATCAAGCTAGATCAATCAATCAATCACTCACACTGTGGAAGCCAATCAAAAAGAACGGTGGGCTGGATAGATGAGTTACCAGCTCACAGTCTTTTGCAGAAAGGTATCTTGCTACAGTCCTGGAAGTTTTTGGAAGACAACTTGTACAAATTTTATTTGTGCCAAATAAAATTGTTGTAATTGATAGACATGACCTGATTTGTCAAAGACTGAGAAACTTGAAACCCAAAAAGGCTAACATGGCCTAAATTATATATAAATAACATATAAGAGATTGAAATTTTATCACATATATAGAATATACCTTCTTGTCTAGTGATCAGAAAATATTGATAAAAGTTAATCTTAGGGGTGACTGGGTGGCTCAGTTGGTTGAGTGTCTGACTTGGTTTTGGCTCAAGTCATGATCTCATGGGTTGTGGGATCGAGTCCCAAGTCCAGCTCTGCACTCAGCAGGGCGTCTGCTTGAAGATTCTCTCCCTCTGCTCCCCCCTCCGCCCTGATGTGCTTTCTCTAAGTAAATAATAAATAAATAAATAAATAAATAAATAAATAAATAAATAAATAAATCTTTGGGGGGGAAGGTTAATTTTACATTAAGATCTTTTTAAGTTACTAAATTGCAGAAATCAAAAGCTATCTAGACCAGGGGTCAGCAAACTATGACTGACAGGCAAAATTCAGTCCACCATCTACTTTGTAAGTAAAGTTTTATTAGAATATAACCATTTGGAACACAGCTTTTTTTTTTTAATACATCTATCACTGCTTTCTGGCTACAATGACAGTTGAGTAGACAGAGTTGGGTAGTTGAAACAAAAACTATATATACCTGCAAAGCATATTATCTGGCCCTTTACAGAAGTTTGCTGACCCCCAATCTAAACCAAAATCTATTATCACAATGGATTTCTAAAAAAGAAAGATAATTATACCAACCATTTTAATTCATGGAAGGAAACCAATTTAAAAAGTAGAAAACAGACTTAAGCAATTTTTAATAAAATTGGAAATATAAACCACAGTCTCAAATTATTTGGAAAAATAATAAGATACAAGTATTATATAATGCAACAAAACTTGGGGGCCAGAGCTATTCTCAGAGGAGAATTCATACCATTAGAAGCTTTTCTGCAAGGGCCCAAATCAACAAAGTTATGAATGAAAGAGGAAACATTACAACTAATACCACAGAAATACAAAGAATCATAAGAGACTACTATGAACAATTAATTATGCACCAACAAACTGGACAACCTAGAAGAAATGAGTAAATTCTTAGAAACATACAACCTATCAAGACTGAATCAGGAAGAAAGTGAAAATCTGAACAGACCAATTGACAGTAAGGAGACTGAATTAGTGATCAAAAATCTCCCAACAAAGAAAAGCCCATGACTAGATGGCTTCACTGGTTAATTTTACCAAACATTTAAAGGGGAATTAATGTCGATCCTTCTCAAACTCTCCCAAAAAATCAAAGAGAAGAGAATACTCCCAAACTTGTTTTGCAAGGTTAGCCTTACCCTGATACAGAAGCCAGATATGGATATTATAAGATGGGGCACCTGGGTGGCTCAGTTGGGTAAGCATTGGACTTCTGATTTCAGCTGAGGTCATGATCTCAGAGTTGTGAGATGAAGCCCCATATCAGATAAGATTCTCTCTCTCTTTCCCTTTGTCCTTACCCACTGCTTGTACTTGCTCTCTCGCTCTCTTGCTCTCTCTTTCTCCCTCTCTAAAAAAAAAAAAAGAAAGAAAAGGAATATAGAAATATGATGAATATAGATGCAAACATTCTAAGTAAAATACTAGCAAACTAAATTCAGCATCACATTAGAAGGATCATTCACCATGATCAGGTGGGATTTATCCCTGGGATGCAAGGATGGTTCAACACACTCATTCATGCTGGTCTCAGCCTATCAAGTAGTGAGTAGTAGAAATGCCTAGGGGCACCCATCTGGGCCTGCAGTAAGCCCATGCAGACATTTCTCCTTTCAAAATCAATGACCGATACTTACTGATTACTTACTGTAAGATGCACTTCAGCAATAAGCATCAGGGAACTTTGGGGAAAAAAATAAGGTTTATTACTCATATATCTTGGAAGACACAGGGCATGCCTGGGACCCACACAGTGAGACTACAGAGAGAGAGAGAGAGAATGTGCTTGGGGTTATGCTTTTATTGGGACCCAAGAGCAGGGTGCTTAGCTTTTGCAGGTTCACTCTTTATTGTTGAATTTAAAACAGAAAAGCAGGAATTAAAGTGCCAGAAGGGAAAAACAAGCAATCAAATGGTCAGATGTGATTGATTGATTGATACCTAAGTCAACCAGAAGTCTGTAAAACAAAGGAAACTTCAGGGGTAGGGCAGCTAGCTCTTTATCTAGTCCTGTGGCTTGCAACAGTTTGATTCAAGGTAACTGTCTTTGAAGAGGATGCCTCAAAGATCAAAAGCTTCACATCAGGGTGGGGAAACGGGAATCGGGGAATCCAAGGAAGGTGGTCAAAAGGCACAAACTTCCAGTTATAAGAACAGTGCTAGGGATGTGATGTACAACATGATGACTCTAGCTAACGGTGCTGTAAGATACACAGATCTTCCTCAACTTGCAATGGGGTTAAATATCAACCAACCTGGGCACCTGGGTGGCTCAGTTGGTTAAGCAGCTGCCTTCAGCTCAGGTCATGATCCCGGAGTCCCAGGATCAAGTCCCGCATCCAGGTCCCTGCTCAGCAGGGAGTCTGCTACTCCCTCTGACCCTCCCCCCTCTCGTGCTCTCTCTCTCTCACTCTCTCTCTCTCTCAAATAAAGAAATAAAGTCTTTTTAAAAAAATCAACCAACCTATCATAAATCAAAATGCCTTTTAATACACCTAACCTACCAAGCATCATAGCTTAGCCTAGCCTACCTTACACATGCTCAGAACACCTACATTAGCGTAGAGCTGGGCAAAATCATGTAACACAAAGCCTACTGGATAATCAAGTGTTGAATATCTCATGTCACTTATTGAATAAGGTTCTGAAAGTGAGCAACAGAATGGTTGGAAGCATATGGGTTGCTCAGGACTGGCTGACTGGGAGCTGTGGCTCCCTGCCCTGCATCAGGAGAGGGTGTCAAACTGCATATCACTAGCCTGGGAAAAGATCAAAATTCAAAACAGTATCATTTCTATTGAATGTGTATTGTTTTTGCACCATGGTAAGATCAAAAATTCCTAAGCTGAATCATCATAAGGCAGGGACTGTCTGTATAGAAAAGTTAAGAGCGTAAATCCTAAAAGTTCTCATCACGAGGACATTTTTTTCCTTTTTCCCTCTTTTTCTTTATTTTTATCATATGTATATGAGAAGATGGATGTTAGCTGAACCTATTATGGTAATCATTTCACAATATATGTAAATCAAACCATCATGCTGTGCCTTAAACTTATACAGTGATGTTTGTCAAGTATTTTTTAATAAAACTGGGGGAAAAAAAGGCTTCATATTATGCACTTGCATTACAATAAAAAAACTGTCAGACACACTGTACAGACACAAATTAATAAATGTGATACATCACATTAATAGAATAAAAATTTTTAATTTTATTTTATTATGTTATGTTACATTAATAGAATAAAATTTAAAAATCACAGCACTGGGGGTTGTACGAAAACAATGAATCGTGGATCACAGCATCAAAAACTGGTGATGTATGGTGACTAACATAACATAACAAAATAAAATTTTTAAAAAATTGTATTATCATCTCAATAGATCAGAAAAAGCACTTGAAAAAATTCAACATCCATTCATAATTAAAAAAAAAAACTCTCAACAAATTAGGTATAGAAAGAATGTACCCCAGTATAATAAAGGCCATATATGAGCCCACAGCTAACATCATCCTCCATGATAAAAGGCTGGAAGCTCTTCCTGTAAGATAAGAAACAAGACAAGGAGCCCACTCTCACCTCCCCTATTCAACAGAGTACTGAAAATCCTAGCCAGCGCAATCAGGCCAGAAAAAGAAAAAAAAGGCATCAGAACTGGGAAGGAAGAAGTACAATAGTCTCTAGGGCACATGACATGATTTTATACATAAAAAATCCTAAATACTTCATTAGGAACTTTTCTTACTAAATAATAAAAAAGCTTTCAAAATCTCAGAGAAAGATCACATCTGTACTGTTTAAAATTGACTAGACCATAGAGAACAATGAAGTGACTTGATGATTCATTTCATCACGCTACACTCACCCTTTCTGACATCTGGCCCCTCAAAAACAGGGCTGCAAAACAACCTCTTTAACAAAATACAAAAGCAAAAATCTGGAATAGAGTAGCAGTAAACGAATCCACCAATTATCAGGAAAAAAAATGTGTTTTTAATAAAATAAGTTTTATCCCACGAACTCAATAATAATAATATTAGAAATCTATTAATAGGGGCTCCTGGGTGGCTCTGTTGGTTAAGAATCTGCCTTCAGCTCAGGTCATGATCCCAGAGTCCTGGGATCCAGCCCTGCATCGGGCTCTCCACTCAGCAGGGAACCTCCTTCTCCCTCTCCCTTGCTCCTCCTCCTGCTTGTGTTCTCTCTCCCTCTCTCTCTTCTGTCAAATAAATAAATAAAATCTTAAAAAAGAAAGAAAGAAAGGAAGAAAGAAAATACCAGCAAGAATGTAGGGAAAGGGAAATGGCCATTGAGTAGGCAACAAACATTGCTGCACAAATTCTTTTGGGTGATACAGTAAATAGTAGATCTTGGCCTGGTCCTTCAGATGACACAGCTGTGTATTCCAAGAACTGTAACATTGTAAATTGGGAGCCCCCACCAGATTTGGTATAAATCACCCTGGATGAACATAGCAATGAATC
>NW_027397066.1:157905624-157970397 GCF_003265705.2 Callorhinus ursinus
AAGAAAGAAAGAGAAAGAAAGAAAGAAAGAAAGAAAGAAAGAAAGAAAGAAAGAAAGAAAGAAAGAAAGAAAGAAAGAAAGAAAAGAAAAGAAAGACACACTTTCCTTTAAAAAAAAAAGAAATCTATTAATAGAATTCAGACTATCAATGGACAAATCTAGAGTCTGCACATTGTGGACAGAAGTCCACTGATTTTGATTTGGGTACTTCTAAATAAAGCCCTCGCTCTTAGGGCAATGAATTTAGATGAGATAGTATGAAAACAAGAGTGACCTGATAAACATCTCAGAAGGGGTAGAAGGAAGAAGACTACTTTAGATATTAATAATGTAATCTGTAGCTAGGTTAGGGTTGCAAACCAGGCCCTTCGGGCTCACCTTTCCAATTCCCTCAGTCACCACCTCCTGGTCACCACATCCTCATCATTTCCTCCATGCTGACACCAGTCCAAAATACTTGGCATGCCCTGAAAGTCCCATGCTCTTTCCAGGGCACTCTGGATCTTCCTTTTCAAAAACCCTCCTTTACTTGGCTACTTGGTACTACCCTTTACAACTGTTGAGATGTCCCTTCTGAGAAAGCTTCCCTGCCCATCCTCCAAGGAGGCGTCAGACACCCCTTCTCATTATCTCATATGGATCCCTTACTTCTCATGGGTATTGTAAATGTCTGTTTGCCTGTTCTTTAGCTCTTGACGGTGTATACTTACAGACTCTCATTCAATATTGTTTCCCCAGCAGCCAGCATTGAGCCTGGCATATAGGAATCGTTTAAACGAATCAAGGGCTTTTAAACTCTTTCTTACCCCTCTGCCTTCACTGTGACAGTTCTCTCATCAAAGCTGCTGGACACTTCCATCCCACTCCATACCCCAATATTCTCATCTGTGCTTAAAGGTTAAAATGCAAATTTCTTACAGATATTCAAGATGCTCACAAACCAGACCAAATTTTGGACCTTCTGCCCATCACTCCCCAACACAAATCAACAACCTGAAACATGCTGATCAAAAGTGTTTCCCAAACACACCTTACACTTTCCTGACTCCTCTCCTTAGCTCATATTTCCTTCCTCAAACTTCCTCTGGCATCATATTTGTTGATCCAGTTCCTCTGCATCCTCCGAGGATTAGCTGAGTGCCTAATCCCTATAATGTCTTCTAGCACTCTTACTTTTCTCAATTCTTCTATTAGTTTATATTGATACCATTCGTTAGTCACTTACACACACACACACACACACACACACACACACACACACATACATACACTAATTTAAAATAAAGGCGGTATGTCTTGTCTCTCTGCTCTATATTATGGGCTCATTCATTCATCCCATGGGATGCTAGACCCCAAGGATGCTAGACCCCAGGGATACAGATTTCAAATAAGACACGGACCCTCTCCTCAAGGAATTCAGTCTGGTGTTTGAAAAAAAGCACATATAATGAGACAATTACAATACAAAGTAAGAAATAACAAACCCACAAAAAATCCTGTGGCAACCCAAAGTGTGATACTAGATGACAGAGGGATAAGTAGATATAGCTACATACGTAAATTCCTTGGAAATGACCTCTGTTAACAAGAGAGAGAATGTAAGAGAGAGAGGAGAATCTGATACACAATAAAGTTAAACCAACTTCTAGTATTCAAAAAAGAAAGAAGATAGAGTCATGGGGAGGCAAACAAGTCATGACTCCAACCTCCAGTTCTTTCTTTAGCTGCAGTCTCCTGAGATCTACTTTTTCCTTCCACAGCATGCTACCCCTCTCCCCAGTCTTCTCAAGACAAGATTCACTCTGAGGTGTTAGGTCAACAAATAACCTCTGTCCCCTGCATACATGCCTGGCATCAAATCATGGACACTATCGACCAGTTTCTCACATTTTCCATAACAATTCTCTTTTTACATTATTTGAGTCCACTTAAACCCAAGGTTGTCACTGCCAAAAGCTGTCACTGTTACTGTGGTTCTATTTAAAGTTAATTCCACAAGTTCAAGAGAAACAAACTGCATGTAAGGGAGTTCACCAGCACCATTTATAAAATTGTGCTTGGATTCCCAGAGGTTGGTCTGAGAAGAAGAAGCCCCACATGGGGGCTTTGTCCTCCACTGCCATGCGTGAGGGAGGGAGGCTGGAGTTTCACGCTTCTGAGGGAGGCCATGACTATCATATAACCACAACAGAAGAAATCTTGGTAAAGTCACTGTGAGATAAATAGAACTCAGTTTCATCAGCTATGAAATGACAGGATTGGACCCAATCAGTGTTCCCAACACGACGCTGCGAATAATAAAAAGGAGAGAGTGACACTGAGGCTCACTGTGTCCACCTGAGAACCAGGCAGGGAAGGGAGTGGATAGGAGGAGATACAAACCAGCCTCACCAGCAAAGGGCTATCTATAGTCATGGTAAATTCTTATAGTCATGAAATCTTTGTCAAATTGGGCCCATCCCAAGGCAAAATGTCAATTAAGAGAAGACTGCCCCCTGCCTTCCACTATTCTCTTAGTTCCTTCTTAAGCACTACCATGGTCTCAATGTTTTTATGTCCCCCAAAGTTGAAATGTTGAATTCCTAATACCCAAAGTAATGGTATTAGGTGGGGCTTTTGGGAGGCACTTAAGTCATGAGAGTGGAATCTTCACGAATGGAATTAGTGCCTCATAAAAGAGGCTTCATATAGATGCCTAGCCTCTACCACCATGTGAGGACACAGTCAGAAGGAGCCAGCTATGAACCAGAAAGGGGGCCCTCACAAAACATAGCCATGCTGGCACCTAGATCTTGAACTTCCAGCCTCCAGACCTGTGAGAAATAAATTTCTCTTGTTGATAAGCCACCCACTCCGTGTTATAGTTACCCAAATGGACTGAGACAAGCACCTCATCATTAGGATTAATAAATTCTAAATAAATCCTAAATCTTCTTCTCCATCACTATGCAGCTGGCCCTATGTTAATTTACTCTGATGCCATGATGCAGAATAACTAGCAATCTGATATAATCTACAGATTCATTAGTGAATGTTGGAAGGAATAATATTAACCTTGGATGTGTCCAAGGAACATATTACCATCTTCACTAGGACTGTCCAGAGACAATGATTTTCTTCCACCATTTCTCCAACTTGAATTATGCACAAATCCTTTGGAAAGCACTGGGGAAATAGAGCACCGTTCCAAGTGGTGGAAGACCGTGGGGTGGCAATATGGAAGACCATAGCGTGGGATGGACTACTTGGCAGTGGCAGCAGAGAGACATGGCCCACAGGCACATGGAGAAAAACAATGCATCCAAGACCTGCATCAGGATGACTTCCTTCAGGCACATGAATTACTCCAGGTCCTAAACCTTCTGCCTAGCACCCACTACGTTCTCAGGTCTAAAGACAAAAGAGTAACAGTAACGGTAGCAGTAGTTAGAGATGGTTATATCACTGATATCATTAGCCTCAGAGAGGCTAGGGGCCAAGTTCCTTGGAACTTTTTAACCTTTCCTGGATAGAAATGAAAGTGGGGGAAGCCCCAGGAAACCAGACCTCAGAAGTGGGAGTGCAGGGAGCTCAGCTGTCATGTCCACTACTGAGCTGACCGGGTAGCTAGAGGAAAACACAAACCATCCAAAGGGCCAATGGGTCTAAATTCCACTGAAAGAGTAGGAAAGAAAGGATAAAGGCAAATAGGCTGTTTTGCAGAGATCCAGATGCAGTTTTGTGATGGAAGAAATGTACCCGCCATTCTGGATGTCTGGGCTGATCACCGTGATCTTGGGATGCTTGATGACCTATTCATGTGACTGGAGCTCCAAATAACAAGTTCTTGGCTTGAATCCCCTTAAGAGAAAACTGTCCACAAAGAAAAGGTGAAAGACCAAATGACAGCAAATATCATCAACTGAGAAGTTTGGAGTAAAAAGCATCCACAAATTCTGTCAAGAGCTAAGAAAAGACTTGTAGGTTGAGGGATTACATTATGATTAATATCATGTGTTACTGTTTGGTATTTCTTTTTAATTTTTGCAAATGTGATACTGCTGGGATTAAAAGGGTAACATCTGTAACATCACAGGGAGCTGTTAAAAACTGGTTGAAAGTGAGAATCCGATACCCATATTTTATTTATTTATTTTTAAAGATTTTATTTATTTGACAGAGAGAGACAGCGAGAGCAGGAACACAAGCAGGGGGAGTGGAAGAGGGAGAAGCAGGCTTCCCGCCGAGTAGGGAGTCCGACGCGGGGCTCAATCCCAGGACCCTGGGATCATGACCTGAGCAGAAGGCAGACGTTTAACAACTGAGCCACCCAGGCGCTCCTTGATACCCATATTTTAAAAGAGCTTTCTCTCTTTTTTTTTTTTTTACTGTATTTTATTGTTGTAAGAACACTTAACATGAGATCTACCCTCCTAACACAATTTTAATTGTATAATGTAATATTGGTGACTATAGGTACAATGCTGTACAGCAGGTCTCTAGAACTTATTTATCTTGCTTAACTGAAACTTTATGCAAGTACTGGCAAGGACATGGAGAAATTGTAACCTTTGTGCACTGCTGATGGAAATGCAAAATGGTATAGCCACCATAAAGAAGAGTGAGGTTCTTCAAAAAATTAAAAATAAAACTACAAAAAAAAAAAAAAAACTACCATATGATCCAGAAATCCGACTTCTGGGTATTTATCCAAAAGAATTGAAATCAGGACCTCAAAAGATGTTAGTACTCCCATGTTCAGTGTAGCACTATTCACAATAGCCAAGATGTGGAAATAATCTAAATATTCTTCAACAGATGAATGGATAAAGAAGGTGGTAGATACATACAATGGAATATTATTTAGCCAAAGGCTTTCATATACACAAACAACAACTGATTAGAAGGTACCGTGGAAAAATGACTTATATGAAAAACGTAACAACAGGGGCACCTGGGTTGCTCAGTCGGTTAGGCATTTGCCTTTGGTGATCTCAGGGTCCTGAGATTGAGCCCCACATTGGGCTCCCTGCTCAGCAGGGAGTCTGATCCTCCCTCTCCCTCTGCCGCTCCCTGTGCTCGTGCTCTCTCCCTCTTTCTCTGTCAAATAAAGAAATAAAATCTTTAAAAACAAACAAACAAAAACATAACAACAAAGATGTACCTAGATGTGAATTTAACAAGAAATGTTCTACTATGGGATGCAAAAGAATACTTAACTAAATAAAATGGTAATGTGTATTCTAGAATAAAATGACTAAAAAATAACAACTGTTCATAAATTAATTTACAAACTGAATGAACACCAATGAGATTTTTCAACAAAACAAGCTGATCCTAAGGTTGATATGAAAAAATAATCAAGAAGAGTTATCACTCTTCTTGAGTGCAAGAATTGTGCAAAAGAAGATTAATGAGGAGTAATTGTGCAAAAGAAGATTAATGAGGAGGAAATAGCTTTATCCTATATTAATTGCATCATAAAGTTACAATTAAACAGTGATATACCAGTCTGTGAACAGAGAGTCCAATATAACAGACCAGAAAATCAAGAAACATACTGAAAGAAGACTTAAAGCGAATTATATAAGAAGTATTTCAAGTAAGTGGTTAAAAATTAAGGATTTTTTAAATAATGGTTTTGGGACTACCATCTTGAGGCTAGAAATGATATTGGCTCCATATTTCACAGCGTACATCATCAATATAAATCTTAGATCAGAGATTACAATCTTTAAAAATTAAAACCATAAATAGTACTAGAAAAACATTTGACAGGATTTTTTATTGCAATCTCAAAATAAAGATAGTTTTTCTAAATATAACATAAAACTGAGCAGTCGTAAATAAGAAAGTGGATAGAACCTCTGCTTCTGGCCATGATGGAGTAACCGGTACTGCAATAGCCTCTTCACCATGAACAACTACAAACCTGGACAACATAGATGAAGTGAATCTTTAAAGGCTTCAGATAACAGGCAGGACAAAGACTGCCATTTCTAAGACAAAGAAAACTCAGGAGGCGAGCAGAATTCAGTAGTCCTGCTGAGCTGGAGAGGCAGGTATGAGAGTTCAGAGCAGCTGAAATGACGGAGTCTTCAGGGGAAAGTACAGGAGAGAGGGGGAGATACGCAGAGTGAGGAACTCCAAAAATCTGTGTTGGGTACCTCCATGATGAGCCTTAGGCTGTATCTGCACAGGACAATTCCATTCAAGACTTACCAGATAGTGAATACTACAAAGTTGAGAATGGAACCAAGATTCTAGAGTTTGGGCTGTGCTCAGTTAAGAGCAGTACCAGAAAGTTCTAACGCTGCTGGGGTGGAGAGTCCTCATTAATACCCCCAACATCAAGCTGAATTACCACAAAAGCTTGCCTTAGAAGCTAGGATGACGCCCTAGTGTAAGACTTACTCCAGACCTTCCTAGAACCAACAATGCCTAAAACCATGCCCTGACAAGACCTTTATGGAAGAGAGTTTGGAAGTGGAGATCCTTCCTGTTATAGCCAAGACTTCTTGGGGCTTTGGAAGTATACACCCAGATAAAGCATAAAATCAAGCTAACACAAATTCAAAATGATCAGCTAGTAATTTCACTGCCTGCTAAATCATGCCTTAATAATTTTCAGAGAAGGATAACAGAATACAGAGTCTCTAAAGTGTATTATTCCAAATGTCTAATATTCAGTTAAAAACCACTAAAGATACAAAGAGACAAGAAAACGTGACCTATCACCAAGGAAGAAGGTAATCAATAGAAACCAAACCCAAGATGGTCCATAGGGTATATTTAGCAGACAAAGACTCTAAAGAAGTCATAACAGGTTGTATTTAATAAAGATGGTTATAATAGTACTTCCCATCCTACATGCTTTTCTTCAAAGTCATTGTCCCACTCTCCCATGGCCTGACTTTAAAACTCTGTGACCAACAGAACACAGCAGAAGTAACATTATGGGACTTTATGGGCAAGATTATAAGAAGCCCTACCGCTTCCATCTGTGTCTGTGGGAACACTCATGCAGCTGCTATGGTGAGGCCACATGTAGGTGCTGTGTTTGACAACTCCAAGTGAGTTTCCAGCTGACAGCTAGCATCAACTATTAGTCATACGAATGTGTCATATTGGATGATGGTTAGCCCAGTCTGTCTGAAGACTGAGGACTAGAAATTAGTCGATCTATAGGACAAAAGGAAAAAAAGATTGAAGAAAAATGAACACATCCTTAGGGACCTGTGGGAAAACATAAAATGGTCTAACGTATGTGTAATAAGAATTTCAGGAGGAAAATTGAATCAGAGGGGGCAGAAAAAAATATTTGGGGGGCGGAGCAAGATGGCGAAGGAGTAGGAGACCTAGATTTCGTCTGGTCTCAGGAATTCAGCTGAATAGGGATCAAACCATTCTGAACACCTACGAACTCAACAGGAGATCAAAGAGGAGAGTAGCAACAACTCTCTGAACAGAGAAGCGACCACTTACTGGAAGGTAGGACGTGCGGAGAAGTGAATCCGAGGCAATATTCGGGAGGATAGACGGTGGGGGAGGGGGCCGCCGTCGGCCGCTTCTGGCAAGTGCTAGAGCCGCGGAGCACAAAATCGGAACTTTTAGAAGTCGGCTCCGCTGAGGGACGTCGCTCCAGTGGTTAAGTGGGGGGTGGAACCCTCGCGGGACAGTGTGGTCTCAGGACCCTCAGGGTCACAGAAAGACCGGGGAGCCTGAGTGCGCCAGAGCTCCCAGGTATCGGAGCGGGGAAGTCAGCTGCAGAGACGGAGCCGAGGCGCAGGCTCTCAGCTCGGGGTTGCCATAAACTGTGATCCGCGGCCCAGTCGGGCACTGCTCCTCCAGCAGGGACCCAACAGGCAGCAGATCCGGGGAGACTCCCCTTCCTTCCCGGGGAGGAGCGGCGCGGGAACGCACCACAGGGATCTGCTGGGTTTGGAGACTCCACACGGGGTCGGGTGCCAGAGATACAAACGCTCGGTCACAGGCCGGGTGAGCACGGAGTGCGGCCGGAGACCAGGGACAAGGGAGTGACTGCTTTTCTCTGGGGGCGCACTGAGGAGCGGGACCCCGAGTTCTCAGCTCCTCCGGGTGGAGATTGGGAGGCCACCATTTTTGCCCTGGTCCTCCAAGGCTGTACGGAGAGCTTGCAGGGAACAAAAGCTCCAGAGATCAAACCCGAGCAGCTTGCTTAGCCCGGACCGACAAGGGCGGGGCAATTCAGCCTCCGGCAAAGACATATGGAAACCACAGCAACAGGCCCCTCCCCCAGAAGATCACCATGAACAGCCAGCAAGCCAAGACCAAGATTACCGATCAAGGAGAACGGGAGAACTCCAGCGCTAGGGGAATACTGCACATAGAATTCATGGCTTTTTTTTACCATGATTCATTAGTTCATCAAAGTTAATTTTTGTTAACTGTTTTTTTCTTTTTCTTTTTCCCTTTTTCAACCAACATGTTATCAATCTCTTTTTAAAAAAAAAAACAAAAAACATTTTTTATTTTTCATTTTTAGAGTCATATTTTATCCCTTCATAGTAGTTACCCTTATTTTTGGCATATATATATAAGTTGTTCTCTCTTTAAAATTTTGAGATACAGTTTCTTCTAACAGATAAAAATATACCCTAAATCACTAGTGTATGGTTCTGTTCTATCTCCTGCCTGATCACATTCTCTCCCTTTTTTCTTTTTTTTTTTAAATCTTCTTTCTTTTTTCAAACAACTTCTTATCAAGTCCTTTTATAAAATCTTTTATAATTTTCCTCTTTACAGTCATCTTTTATCCCTTCATTGTATCAACCCTTATTTTGTACATATATGTCTTTCTTCCCTTAAAAATTTAGGAGGCACTTTTTTATAACAGACCAAAATACACCCAAAATCTAGTGTGTGGCACTGATCTATGCACTAGCCTGATCATATTTGATCACATTCTGCTTTTTTTGTATTGTTCTGTTTTTGTTTTTATCTTTATTTTTCTCTTTCTTTTTTCTTTCTTTCCCTTTCTTTTCCCCTGGTTTCAGGTCTTTTCTGATTTGTATACAGTATATTTGCTGGAGACATTGTAAACCTGTTAGCATTTTGTTCTCTCATTCATCTATTCTCCTCTGGACAAAATGACAAGACGAAAAAAATCACCTCAGCAAAAAGAACAAGAGGTAGTACCGTCAGCCAGGGACCTACTCAATACGGACATTAGTACGATGTCGGACCTAGAGTTCAGAATCATGACTTTAAAGATACTAGCTGGGCTTGAAAAAAGCGTGGAAGTTATTAGAGGAACCCTTTCTGGAGAAATAAAAGAACTAAAATCTAACCAAGTCGAAATCAAAAAGGCTATTGATGAGGTGCAATCAAAAATGGGGGCACTAACTGCTAGGATAAATGAGGCAGAAGAGAGAATCAGTGATATAGAAGACCAAATGATGGAAAGTAAAGAGGCTGAGAAAAAGAGGGAGAAACAACTACAGGATCACGAGGGCAGAATTCGAGAGATAAGTGATTCGATAAGACGAAACATTAGAATAATTGGAATCCCAGAAGAAGAAGAAAGAGAGAGAAGGGCAGAAGGTATATTGGAGCAAATAATAGCAGAGAACTTCCCTAATGTGAGGAAGGAAACAGGCATCAAAATCCAGGAGGCACAGAGAACCCCTCTCAAAATCAATAAAAATAGGTCAACACCCCGACATCTAATAGTAAAACTTAACGAGTCTCAGAGTCAAAGAGAAAATCCTGAAAGCAGCTCGGGAGAAGAGATATGTAACCTACAATGGTAAAAATATTAGATTGGCAACAGACCTATCCACAGAGACCTGGCAGGCCAGAAAGGACTGGCATGATATCTTCAGAGCACTAAACGAGAAAAATATGCAGCCAAGAATACTATATCCAGCTACGCTGTCATTGAAAATAGAAGGAGAGATAAAAAGCTTCCAGAACAAACAAAAACTAAAGGAATTTGCAAACACGAAACCAGCCCTCCAAGAAATATTGAGAGGGGTCCTCTAAGCAAAGAGAGAACCTAAAAGCAGCAAAGAGCAGAAACGAACACAGACAACAGACAGTTAACAGTCACCTTACAGGTAATACAATGGCACTAAATTCATACCTTTCAATAGTTACCCTGAATGTAAATGGGCTCAATGCCCCAATCAAAAGATACAGGCTATCAGATTGGATTAAAAAACAAGACCCATCGATATGCTGTCTGCAAGAGACTCATTTTAGACCCAAAGACACCCCCAGATTGAAAGTGAGGGGGTGGAAAACCATTTACCATGCTAATGGACACCAAAAGAAAGCTGGGGTGGCAATCCTTATATCAGACAAACTAGATTTTAAAACAAAGACTGTAATAAGAGATGAGGAAGGACACTATATCCTACTTAAAGGATCTAGCCAACAAGAAGATCTAACAACTGTAAATATCTATGCCCCGAACATGGGAGCAGCCAATTATATAAGGCAATTAATAACAAAAGCAAAGAAACACATTGACAACAATACAATAATAGTGGGGGACTTTAACACCCCCCTGACTGAAATGGACAGATCATCTAAGCAAAAGATCAACAAGGAAATAAAGACTTTAAATGACACACTGGACCAAATGGACTTCACAGACATATTCAGAACATTCCATCCCAAAGCAACGGAATACACATTCTTCTCTAGTGCCCATGGAACATTCTCCAGAATTGATCACATCCTAGGTCACAAATCAGGTCTCAATCGGTACCAAAAGATTGGGATCATTCCCTGCATATTTTCAGACCACAATGCTTTGAAACTAGAACTCAACCACAAGAGGAAAGTCGGAAAGAACTCAAATACATGGAGGCTAAAGAGCATCCTACTAAAGAATGAATGGGTCAACCAAGAAATTAAAGAAGAATTAAAAAAATTCATGGAAACCAATGAAAATGAAAACACAACTGTCCAAAATCTTTGGGATACAGCAAAGGCAGTCCTGAGAGGAAAGTATATAGCAATACAAGCCTTTCTCAAGAAACAAGAAAGGTTTCAAATACACAATCTAACCCTACACCTAAAGGAGCTGGAGAAAGAACAGCAAATAAAGCCTAAACCCAGCAGGAGAAGAGAAATAATAAAGATCAGAGCAGAAATCAATGAACTAGAAACCAAAAGAACAGTAGAACAGATCAACAAAACTAGGAGCTGGTTCTTTGAAAGAATTAACAAGATTGATAAACCCCTGGCCAGACTGATCAAAAAGAAAAGAGAAAGGACCCAAATCAACAAAATCATGAATGAAAGAGGAGAGATCACAACCAACACCAAAGAAATACAAACAATTATAAGAACATATTATGAGCAACTCTATGCCAACAAATTAGATAACCTGGAAGAAATGGGTGCATTCCTAGAGATGTATCAACTACCAAAACTGAACCAGGAAGAAATAGAAAACCTGAACAGACCTATAACCACTAAGGAAATTGAAGCAGTCATCAAAAATCTCCCAAAAAACAAAAGCCCAGGGCCAGATGGCTTCCCAGGAGAATTCTACCAAACATTTAAAGAAGAATTAATACCTATTCTCCTGAAACTGTTCCAAAAAATAGAAATGGAAGGAAAACTTCCAAACTCATTTTATGAGGCCACCATTACCTTGATCCCAAAACCAGACAAAGACCCCATCAAAAAGGAGAATTACAGACCAATATTCTTGATGAACATGGATGCAAAAATTCTCACCAAAATACTAGCCAATAGGATCCAACAGTACATTAAAAGGATTCTTCACCATGACCAAGTGGGATTTATCCCTGGGCTGCAAGGCTGGTTCAACATCCGCAAATCAATGAACGTGATACAATACATTAACAAAAGAAAGAACAAGAATCATAGGATCCTCTCAATAGATGCAGAAAAAGCATTTGACAAAGTACAGCATCCTTTCTTGATCAAAACTCTTCAGAGTATAGGGATAGAGGGTACATACCTCAATATCATAAAAGCCATCTATGAAAAACCTACAGCGAGTATCATTCTCAATGGGGAAAGGCTGAGAGCCTTTCCCCTAAGGTCAGGAACGCGGCAGGGATGTCCACTCTCACCACTGCTATTCAACATAGTATTAGAAGTCCTAGCCACAGCAATCAGACAACAAAAAGAAATCAAAGGCATCCAAATCGGCAAAGAGGAAGTCAAACTCTCACTCTTTGCAGATGATATGATACTGTACGTGGAAAACCCAAAAGACTCCACCCCAAAACTGCTAGAACTCATACAGGAATTCAGTCAAGTAGCAGGCTATAAAATCAATGCACAGAAATCACTGGCATTCCTATACACCAACAACAAGACAGAAGAGAGACAAATCAAGGAGTCGATCCCATTCACAATTGCACCCAAAACCATAAGATACCTAGGAATAAATTTAAACAAAGAGGCAAAGGATCTGTACTCAGAAAACCATAAAATACTCAGGAAAGAAATTGAAGAAGACACAAAGAAATGGAAAAACGTTCCATGCTCACGGATTGGAAGAACACACATTGTGAAGATGTCAATACTTCCTAGAGCAATCTACACATTCAATGCAATCCCCATCAAAATACCATCCACTTTTTTCAAAGAAATGGAACAAATAATCTTAAAATTTGTATGGAACCAGAAGAGACCCAGAATAGCCAGAGGAATACTGAAAAAGAAAAGCAAAGCTGGCGGCATCACAATTCCGGACTTCCAGCTCTATTACAAAGCTGTCATCATCAAGACAGTATGGTACTGGCACAAAAACAGACGCATAGATCAATGGAACAGAATCGAGAGCCCAGAAATGGACCCTCAACTCTATGGTCAACTCATCTTTGACAAAGCAGGAAAGAATGTCCAGTGGAAAAAAGACAGTCTCTTCAACAAATGGTGTTGGGAAAATTGGACAGCCACATGCAGAAGAATGAAACTGGACCATTTCCTTACACCACACATAAAAATAGACTCCAAATGGTTGAAAGACCTAAACGTGAGACAGGAGTCCATCCAAATCCTAAAGGAGAACACAGGTAGCAACCTCTTCGACCTCAGCCGCAGCAACTTCTTCCTAGAAACATCACCAAAGGCACAGGAAGCCAGGGCAAAAATGAACTATTGGGATTTCATCAAGATAAAAAGCTTTTGCACAGCAAAAGAAACAGTCCACAAAACCAAAAGACAACCGACAGAATGGGAGAAAATATTTGCAAATGACATATCAGATAAAGGGCTAGTCTCCAAAATCTAGAAAGAACTTATCAAACTCAACACCCAAAGAACAAATAATCCAATCAAGAAATGGGCAGAAGACATGAACAGACATTTTTCCAAAGAAGACATCCAAATGGCCAACAGGCACATGAAAAAGTGCTCAACATCGCTCAGCATCAGGGAAATCCAAATCAAAACCTCAATGAGATATCACCTCACACCAGTCAGAATGGCTAAAATTAACAAGTCAGGAAATAACAGATGTTGGCGGGGATGCGGAGAAAGGGGAACCCTCCTACACTGTTGGTGGGAATGCAAGCTGGTGCAACCCCTCTGGAAAACAGTATGGAGGTTCCTCAAACAGTTGAAATTAGAGCTACCATTCGATCCAGCAATTGCCCTACTGGGTATTTACCCCAAAGATACAAATGTAGGGACCCGAAGGGGTACGTGCACCCCAATGTTTATAGCAGCAATGTCCACAATAGCTGAACTGTGGAAAGAGCCAAGATGTCCATCGACAGATGAATGGATAAAGAAGAAGTGGTATATATATACAATGGAATATTATGCAGCCATCAAAAGGAATGAGATCTTGCCATTTGCAACGACGTGGATGGAACTGGAGGGTGTTATGCTGAGTGAAATAAGTCAATCAGAGAAAGACATGTATCATATGACCTCACTGATATGAGGAATTCTTAATCTCAGGAACAAACTGAGGGTTGCTGGAGTGGTGGTGGGTGGGAGGGATGGGGTGGCTGGGTGATGGACATTGGGGAAGATATGTGCTATGGTGAGCGTTGTGAATTGTGCAAGACTGTTGAATCACAGATCTGTACCTCTGAAACAAATAACGCAACATATTTAAGAAAAAAGAAAAAGAAGAAGATAGCAGGAGAGGAAGAATGAAGGGGAGTAAGTCAGAGGGGGAGACGAACCAGGAGAGATGATGGACTCTGAAAAACAAACTGAGGTTTCTGGAGGGTAGGAGGGTAGGGGGATGGGTTAGCCTGGTGATGGGTATTAAGGAGGGCACATTCTGCATGGAGCACTGCATGGAGCAATGAATCATGGAACAGTACACCAAAACAAATTATGTAATATATCGTGATTAACATAACAATAAAAAATTTAAAAAAATATATTTGAAGAAATAATGGCTGAAATTTTCCCAAATTTGATGAAGAACACTGACTTGCAGATTCAAAAAGCTCAGGAAACTCTAAACAGGATAATAAGAATTGAACCAATCTCAGGAAGATCATTAGTAAAATTGTACCAAAGATAGTGCCTTAAAATCATCCAGAGAAAAAGGACAAATTATATGCAGAGGAACACGGTTAAGAATGACTGCTATATATATTCTGATATGTTGTTCTCCGGTGTGTTAAATGAAAGTAGGAAAAAAAACCATGGAACAATGTATAATATGCTACCTGGTGGGAGGCCGATAGCGGGGAAAGCTCTGGAAGGATACCCAAGATATTGATTACATCAGTTGTTCCCAGGAAGGAAAGGGGAAGGTAGAAATGGAATGCAAGGAACACTTTTCACCAAATAGCCTTTGATGCCTTTTAAGGTTTTAATCATGTTAATGTTTTATCTTTACAAAAAAATTAAAGTCAAAATAAATTAAAAAAAACCAACAACTGGACAAATTTGACAAAATTTCAGATCTCTAAAAAGAAATGAAAAAGCTGAAATCTTGCAGAAAGTGAATAAAAAAGTAGATTACTATCAATGGACTGAAAATCAAATAAATAGGCATCAAAATTCTCACCTGCAACATAAGATACTAAAAGGGGATAGAGAAATATTTCCATGATCTAAGAAAAAATTACCTCAAATATAGAATTCTGTATCTGACCCAACTATAATTCAATGAGGAGGAAATGCAGATGTTCTCAACATGTAAGAACTCAGGAAATTTACCAGAGAATCTCTCTGAGAGTTTGACTTAAGGATTTATGCCATCAAAACAAAGAAGCAAAATAAATGTGCCTTAAAAGAGGAAAATATGAAATATAAATAGTAGTTATTAGAAAATCCAATAAAAACCTATCACTAAAGCAAAATGAGTAGAGATCTGGAACCTTAACATAGTAATATGAATCTGGATCTAAAATCCCAGATGATAACAACTTAGAACATGGTAAAAGTGGAAAAAGCAAACATTGTGGCATGCTAATATTAGTGAGGAAGAAGATAAACACAAGCCATCACTAAAAAAAACATGAGTCCAAGTATGTTTAAAAATATTAATGGTACCATTTGGGAACAAGAATTGATCTAAATAATGATTCATTTTTAAAGGGAATCTAAAATGAAATTACAAATTATTGAGGAAAAAAAACAGGAAGTGAGTGTACTAGATGACAAAATTTTTACAATATGGTCAAAACAGCTTTCAGGAAAAATATGTAGGCCTAATGCATTATATAACAAGAAATTGTTTAAATAGATTAACTAAACTTCCAGTCCAAAAGACGATAAAACCAACAGCAAAATAAAAGTAGAAAAAGTTAATAAAAGTAAAAATAGAAAGTAATTATCTAGAACAAAATACTAGAAGCCTTCAAAAAACCAAAAAAAATGGTTCTTTTTAAATAATATAAGAAACAAATCTTTACCAAGTCTGATTAACAAAAAAACAGAGAAAATGTATAAATAATATTAAAAAGCCAACAAGTGGCCTGAATCATAGGTACAGAGGAACTTTTAGCAGTTCAATGGGAATACCATGGAGAAATTTTTACCAAAGTAATAAAAACATAGATGAATAATTTTTTTCTTGGAAAAATATAAATTGCCATTTATACTCAAAAAAGAGTAGAAAATCCAGATAGAGCAATAAAATGAAAATAAATGAAAAATAGAGAAGAGGATTCACTTTGAAAGACATATTAACCTAGGAAATAAATTAAAATGACAATTTGATTATATTTTCCAATTACTGATATTCAGCACTGGTGAGTGTATGGATGAAATATTCATTCTCATAGACTGCTCAAAGAAGTAGTATAAAGGAGGATGCTTTTTCAGCTCTATAAAATGTTATGTGCTTAGCCTTTGGCCCAGAAATTTTACTGTGAGGAATGTACTCTACAGAAAGGCTTACATGTGCCCCAAAAGGCATTTACAAATGATGTAGAATCATTTGTAATATTGAAAATATTGGAACAAGCTGAATGTCCCCCATTATGGGGTTGGCTATATATTTTGCACATTAATTCTATGTAACCGCCTTAAAATAATGTCTATCTTTGTTATATTTCAGTGAAAGTTCCATTTCAAAATATTTTTAAAGGAAAAAAAGCAAATTATGGAGCAATGTGTGCAACATAATCCCATTTAAATTTTAAAAGAATGAGAACATTGTATAGGACGTCGCATCTAGCCGACTATTCACCAAACTGTTAAGAACACTTCTCAGCTCTTGCTTGTGTTAACGTACCGGACTTTCCTGGTTGCACAACCTCTTCTTCTTTATCATTCTCTTCTTGATCATTCCCAAAAAGAACTCCAGGTTTGTGCCTCAAGAGAAGATAACTCCATCCCTATTTCCTGCAATGAGCCTTACTGGTCTATTTATCCCCATGCCCTTCGCAGTAAAGGTGTCAGCAAATCACGTTTAAGTCATTCAATACAAGGTGGTTTTCAAGTCAGGGTTTAGTTCAGGAATAAGCCTGTGACTCAGTTCAGTGCAACAAGAAGCCAGAAGGAGTGTGGTGAGGGCTTCTGTAAAATAAGTTAACTCACTCTCAACAGTGAGCAAGAAGAAGAGCCAAACTATCACTTCAGAACACCAGGAAGTACTGATGTGAAGCCAGAAGCAAATGCAACATTTTGTCTGCACGAGAGAAATAGTCTAAAGAGAAAAGCCACAGAGGAAGGTACACACCTAAGGGGCTCCAGAGTAATGAAGGCAGAGCCATTCGAATTTCTTACATTCCAGTTAGAAGAGTCAATACATACCTTGGTTGTTTAAGAGAGTTTGAAGCAGATTCTGTTATTTGCAGCTGAAGATATCCTACTTTATACCCTTGACGTCTCAACAGCAGTTAACAGTTACCTATTTCCTTCTTCATGAAATATTATCTTCCCCTAATTGGGGGACTGCACCCTCTTATCTCATTGGACTTGCCCTTTGGGTCTCCTTGCAGCTTCCTCTTCCTCTACCCAACCACGTAACGTTTGCTTTCCACAAACCTCTTTGTTTTGGGGGCTTCCTCAATTCTAACCCAATACTTTCTCCTTAAATAATCTCAACTACTCCCATGTTGTCTAAATCCTGACAACCACCACCCAACTTGTAAATCCAGCTCGGATTCCCCTCTAGACCAACAGATCCATATACTCACCCACCTACTCAAAATGTCCTAGTAGGCATCTTAGTGTCTTAACTCAGTCCAAAATTTGGGCCATCATTTTGCATTTACACGCATGAAAAACTCTCTCTTCGTGGTGTTCTATATCTCAGTAAATGTCACCACGTCCATCTAGTTCAAGAGAGAAACCCAGAAATTACCTTTGAATCTACTCTCTCTCTCTTTCTCCACTTTCCCCACCCCATATGTCAATCACCCAGTGTTCCATGTGTCTCTTGGATCCTCTCATTTTTCTCCAACCCCACTTTCCCTGCAGTCCAAATACCATTCATCATCAGTCATCTCCTATTAGTGTACCTGTTCTACCTGAGTGCTCAACCAATCCATTCTTCATCCCGTAGTATGAAATACATCCTTTTAAAATACAAATCTTACCAATGATGCTTGCTTAAGCCCCTTTAATGGTCTTTCACTGCCTGTAAGAAAGAGTTGAAAAATCTTAACATGGACTACAAAACTGTACTTGATCTAGCCCCATCCAACCGCTTTGGTCTCATCTAATATTGCTCTTCCTCTCCCTCCATCTTTTAGGTCCTCGGACGCACCATACTGCATCTCAGGACGGCCATACAACCTGTTCCTTCTCACAAGAAACCTCTCACCCTCTCCCATGTCACACACTTCCACATCAAGGTTGAATAACTAGAGGGCATCGTATTCACAGAGTAGGTAGGTTGCGGTTGGTAATCCCTAGGACTGAGCAACCCAACCACCCACTCCCCACTACTGCCTAACTGCATCTTGTTATTGTCCAGATTTCAGCTTAAACACCTCCTCTTCTAGGAAACTCCTCTGACCACCCACCCAGGTTCGGTCTGATTACTGCCTCGAATGTTTGAACAGTAACACTCAGCACATTCGTGACTATTTGTTTATGTTAGCCTGTAGCTGCCACTTAGCCAAACTAGTGATATTAATAAAGGACTGAACATAATGTTATACATAAGAACGTGGTTGGATTTTTCCCTTCATAACATGTCAAATGCCTAAGTAATATTTAACAACACATATTTTCTTCCTATCCCTGCTGATGTTCTTGGCTTAGAAATAGTGTGAAAGAAAAAATAAAATAACATGGATAATCCTTTCTATGCCAATAACTTGCCTTTTAAATTTGTCTTTTCATACAGTTATGAAGCCTAGAGAATAGATACGTACAAATTTCTATCTCCTCTATACTCATTCCTCCAAAAAAGGCATGGACAAAAGAGCTCACCGATGGAGAATCAACTATTTGGATGGCACACAGATGCCCTTCTACCGAAGAGGTACTTTAAAAAAATTAGACTTTGGAAACTTTACCAAGCGTACGCCCACTATACTACATACGAATGGAGAAAGGTGTAAGCTTAGAGTTTCCCCAGCAGTTTTGAGGAGTGAGAGCTTGGAACCCCTCAAGCAGTAATGGCTGTAACTCTAAAGGTCTTTTCTTTAAGCAGAGAGCAAGCCAAGAAACCACTGCACTCTCGCAGACTCATCAAAGCAGCCATTGTGTTCCTTCTCCCTTTTTCTCAAGACAAGAAAATAACCCTCAATCAGATCAAGCCATTCCCCAGCAAGAGGCAAAAGCAATTTCAGTGGGACAGTGAAAGAAACACAGACAAGGGTAACCCAGATAGTTTTGTTTTGCTGCAGTGTTTGGGTAGCCAGCAGCAAACTCAGCAGTGAGCACTAGAAGAAGCAGAGTAGGGAGACAGCCAATGAGGAGCTGAACCCAGCAGAGAACTTCCAAAGGGAACAGCACTCCTAAACATCTGGGTGCAGCCCGGCCTGACAACTGGGACTCATTGGTAGCAGCAGAGGGTTTTCTAAATGGAAGAGAAATACCATTCTGGAGTGCCTATGCTCCTTCCTTCCCTGCTCTGCTCCAACAGGCAGTTTGGACGAGTTTTGTTCAGCTGAACATACAGTTTTCAGGACCCTAAAGAGAAACGCACTCCACTATCTTCCTAAGTATACTTCTAGCTGAATTGACTGTTTCAGTTTTCTCCTGTAGAATAACATTGGTTAGAATCATGTACGCTAGAGTCAGACAGACCCAATGTTGAATCAAGCCACTACTTCTTAATAACTGTGCTTCTCTGAACTTCACTTTCCTTGTAGGTAATGCATAATAACACCTGCGTTCTGCCATTGTTTTGAAGCTTAAATGAGATATTGAAGCCCTGTAGACCCTCAAGGAGAGGCAGGTCTAGTTAAGAGTATAGCTGTAAAGGAGGAACTTGAGGCTGCAGGGATACAAGCTGGTCCGGAACAGGACCAAGCTAATCTCAGAGGAGGTGAGTGGGAGCTGGGTGGCTTACAACCAGCATTCCCCAATGTTGGTTCCGAGGAACACCAGTCCTGCAGGATGTTAGTATTACTCATTAAAAAAAAGCTTTCGGAATAATACCTTTGGGGTACATTGGACTAAACAGTGTAAAAGCTTTCTTATTGCAGGATTTCTGGGTCACTTTAACATGCTGACGCTCATGGTGAACCCCTGGTGTATTTCATAGGACCATTACCTCTTGGAACACACCATAGGAAATGTTGATTTACACTAATGGGTGTCTGGATCCTGTCTGATAACTCCTTAAACCAAAGGCTTAGAAGCAACTTCTTCATTAGGTACTAGAGGATGGTACCTGGTGTCTATGAGCTCTTCAAGGCTTACAGATTGCTAACAACTGAAGAGAAAATCTGCTGCTTCCAAAGGAAAATAAATACAATAAGAAAACTGCAGGGCGTGCCTGGGTGGCTCAGTCGGTTAAGTGTCTACCATTCAGCTCAAGTCATGATCCCAGGGTCCTGGGATCTGGGATCGAGCCCCGCATAGGGCTCCCTGCTCAGTGGGGAGCCTGCTTCTCCCTTTGCCTGCCGCTCCCCCTGCTTGTGCGCTCTCTCTCTGTTGAGTGAATAAATAAAATCTTCAAGAAAAATTTTTTAAAAAATAAAATCTTAAAAAAAAGGAAACTGCAAAAATTTGAAACATATTTAAGTAAACATCTATAAAATGCAACATCATACCAACTAGTCAATTGCTGTTTAACACATCATATATAATATAAATAGACTTTTGATGGAATACGGGTGTGCATCGTAGCATGGGTGCCATGCTGTGAGTCAGGGATTCCATTAGGATGAGAGCCTAGAGTTTAAAAGGCTGTTAGATTCCTTAACAAGAGCCACAGCTTTAAATCATGTATTACAGTGTCTGATGTACACACAACACACACACACACATACACACACACACACACACACACACACACACACACACACACACACACTGGAGCTGGAGAGGTTCCGACCAGTTAAGAACCAAAATCATAAACCAAGCCCCTGGCATGACAACAGCAGTTTTGGATTCAGTCACTTCACAGTGAGGTAGGTTGGAGGCTCCCCCTCTGCACCTTCCACCAACCCGCAGTGCCCAAGCACTCAGTAGGGTTTGGATTCTTACCCCGGTAGCAAAGCCTTTTGGGCACGAGCCATGGAACCCTGCAGCAAGGCACAGGTCTTTCTCAGGAAACCACCGCCTCCCCATGAAAAGCCATTCGGGGCACCTATTTCACAGCCGATGGCTTTGCATTTACTGCTTCTAAAGGAGCATGGCATGTTCCGTTGGCTCTTTCCAATTCATGGCAAAAGGCAACATTTTAAGGAGGGAGTGGGGGAAGAGGTTGGAGAGGGGCCGAAAGACAAACTCGGTTTCTAAATGTTTGCTAAAGACACTGCATTTATTTGAAAGAAGACACACAAGGAGAGGCACAAATTCTCAGTCTTGTTCCTGGGAGGGAAGGCATCTCCTCGCATCCTGTTCGGTCAGCCTGGGGTAAGATGAGGAGCTCATGCCTGAGGACAACCATTGGGGTCCTAAGAGAAGTCACTCCACGTCCATGCACCTTTCTCTGTGATCTGAAAAGACATCTGGAGTCATGGGATAAATCTAAATTATCCGCCAATTCCTCTACTTTTTTGGAGGCAAAAAAAAGAGAAAGTTAGGATTCAACAATCCCAAAACCTTGACTTTTCCATCACATCAATCTGTTTTTCAAGGTCTGTTTAATATCATGTTAGGATATTTTCTCATTTCCAATGTTTGGTTTTAACTGTGTGGCTCATTCTTGCTCTTTTCTATATTCTAAAGTCTGCTGTGAGTGATTTAAACACAAAATGAAGGATAAAGTGCAGCCCCCTCCCCCCAACACACACACACACACACACACACACACACACACACACAGAGGAAACTGCCCTTCCTTTGTTAATCTACAAGAGACCGGTAAAGACAATCAGGCACAACTGTGTAAAGAAATCATTATAGACACAAATATGAGAACAAGCAATGAGAATATAATTAAAATTTGCTGTATGAAAAGAATAATATTCCACCAGGCCACTCTATTCTGAGCTAAATTTCCCTGCCTTAGCACAGCGCGACTCCCCTGATGACATTTTTGCCCTTAAGGATTTCACCACTTCCTCCAAAGCTGTAACTTTTTTCTCTCTCTTCCTCCCCCTTCCTATTATTGTCACTAGAGAGTGGGGAATGACAAGTTCAAGAAAATGTTTGCCTTGAGGCCAGAGTGTGTTTCCTTTGCACTTGGATTTCCATTTATTCCACTAAATTTCCTTACAATTAATTTTTAAATGGGCTGAGAGAGTTCATTTCCCAAACAGCTGACAAAAACCGTGTTCCATGAAAGCCAACGAAATGGCACTCAGTGACCATTTTTGCTACCATTATAAAACCCTTACAGTATAAATTCTGACTCTGCATTCTGCACTTTATTACTCTGATATAGTAGTCGGAATATGTTGATACTCCCATGATACCTACCCAGAGCCAGGAACTGGTTTGTCTTAATTGCGCTTTAGCCTAAAGCATATTAAATGCAACTTGATTATAAAATGCATTTGAATTGCCACAATAAATTTCTTGGCAAGATTTCCAAACATCAAGTAAAGAAATCCATAATCTCCTAGTCTGGCCCCTCTGCTGACTTGCCAGGTAACTTTGTATAAAGGCTGCTCCCTCTCCATGTCCCCTTTTCTCAGCCAATAAACTAGTAATAATAGATTTGTCTAGCACTCAGAAATGGCTGCAAGACACTTCTTTATACTAGGATGGCATTTTGCAAATGGCAAGCTGGCTTTAGGCTAAATATGTCAGAATGATGCTTCAGCACAGGTTGTGGAAGCAAGTTTTTTTTTTTTTAATTTCTACTTCACAAACTCATCGGCATCCTCTATCAATCTCACTCCAGAGCTCACAGTTTAACACTGTATTTACTGCTTCGTGTCCAGGTCCGCGCACCTCCATGCCTTGCCCCACACTGCGCTGTCTGTTCTTTCACAGTGCTAACACCGTTCCAGACACACAGAGCTTAAAGAACATGCACCGATGGATGGATTGGTTGGCTGGAAGTGGTAAGCCCTAATCTCTAACTGGAGGGGTCTGCATTAAGCACAGGGCTGAACCTTTCTCAGACACGTGCGGTGGGACAGGTCTGCCCCAATCCCTGCACGTTACAGACTGCAAACGTCTTCTTCACCAAGGTGTTTGGGGACAGGACCAAAAAGCAGGAGAGCACTCGGGCCCCCACATCGGCCTCCCACACTCCCCCCAGAAGATTTCCGAAATAGGCACCAAAAACATGTCAGAAACAGAGTGAAAAGTTACTCAGCCCTGACCTTTGTCTAAAAATCACTGGAAGAAAGAATGCTGAGTAGAAAAATGGGTCAAAGAAGTTTCATTTCCTTCAATGATGAGAAGCAATGCTCACTACCACCTGGAAATAGAATTCCTTTTTTAAAACAAAGAACTCAAAGTAACACATGTGTGTTATCACCTGCCCTGAACAGTTAGGTACAGGCATTATCCTCCCCTTAGCACTGGGGCAGAACAGTTCTAAAAAACTTCCCTACAACCTATTTCCCTACTAGGCAATAAGAGGATGGTATCCAGAACGGTATAAATTGCAAAACTTCCAAATATGCACAACCATGCTAGTCTGCAATCTCACCAGCTAAATTACAGAAGAGTAAGCTTTTTTTATCGTCCACAAAAATAAAGTTATCCCCCTTAAAAAGCATCCCGATAGCCTGAAACAATGGCCAATCTAACAGAACCAGGATTCACAACTTTTTTTTAAATTATTTTAAAAAGCGGCATCTCGTTGTTGGTTGGTTCGAGCGCCCTCCTGTGTCTCCACAGAGTAATGTCACTTAAGGCCTTTCAAAGGGCTACAGGTGATGAGATTCAAGGACACACATCCCCTCTCCGTCCTTGTTCCACCTTGTTTCAGGTGCCTTTTGTGAAACTGCAGATTTGCAGGTCGCCCCCTAGGACTACGAATTTGTCCTCCCAGATGTAAAGCGACATCGTAACTTATACCTGAAAGAATGAGGAGCACTCAGTGCTCCACGTTCACGGAGGTGGAGGCTAATTTCAACTTGTCTGCTCTGGTTTAAACATGTTCGGTCATCCTGCCTATTTCTTTTTCCTCCCCCCACCCAGCCTGAGGGGCACTCTAAGGCTGCATACCCCCTCCTCCAAGGTGGTGCTCACACAACTGAAGAACCCAGAGCTACCTCTACAATGAGCAAATCTCAGGAGACGTAGCTCCATCGTCCTCTCTATGACCAGGGGCAAGCCATTCTTCTCTCTCTGGGTCCTGGGCTCTTCCTCTGGGAAAAGAGGAGAGCGGGTCTTTTCTCACAGATAAGAGGCATCTGCAGAAATGCCTGGCAGAGAGTAGATAGGCACCCAGTAAATGTTAACTGAATGCAAACCTATAAGCTCTATTCCAACCCACTTGACGTATTACATTTCCAGAAAACAGATATTCTTCCTCAAATACAACATTCATGCATTAAGAACTAGCTTGGGAATTCATGAAGAACAGAAAAAGGTCAAACATTTCTCTGCATTTCCCACAACACCTGACCTAGTGCCAGGCACTCAGTAACCCTCCATAAACCACTGGGGGTGGCAGGAGTTTGACCCTTTCATGTAGTTTCTTTCTTTCTTTGGCAGAGTTTAAAGAAATCAAAGACAAATAAAGAGGCAAAGATTCATTCAAGAATTTGAGACTGACCACACAGAACACCTGGTATCTTTATATAGGATGAAAATAATCCCCCCCCCACACACACACACACTTCTTCCTCCTTTTTCTTGAGGTTTCTTGAGCACAGCCAGGGTATCATCACCCAGCCTTAGGTGTTGGCAGATTCTCCCACCCACTTCTTTGCACTTTCCCTGCTTGGGGGCAGCAGCAAAGCCTCCCCTTCCTTCCCACCCACTGCACCTGGGGCACCTCCAACTCACACAGTCAGGCTGGGGAAGGTTCCTCATCTACCGGAAGTACAGTCAAGTCCTTTGGCCAGGCCAGTCTACTACGTTAACAGAAGCCAGAAAGTGCTTGCCCAACAGACATACTAGATAATCTTGTCAACCATAAAAGCCATTCCCAATAAAAGCTGGGGTGGTAAAAGCTCTGATGTATATTGTCTCCATTATCATTAAACTAGAAGAAAGATTTTTTTTGTTTTTTTTTCCCAAGAAGGTTCTTAGAATACTTGATAATTTCCTTTGTATTTAAAATAGCTCTCATATTTTTTCTTCTCTTCCTTTCCCACCGCTACCATAGGTGTCCAGGACCTTATCGTCACAAACTAGTATTACTAATTAGTCTTATAACCTCCATTCTTTTCTGTTTTTTTTTAAACTCCATTCTTTTCTTCCTCCAAACCATCGTAAGTCTGACCAAAAGATCTTCCCCAAACACTAACTTCAGTGTATCCTCTAATAATTCCTAGTCAAGAATGCTTAATGACTCCCTGTTCCTGTTGCTTGCAGGATAAAATTCAAACTCAGAAACCTGCTGCTCACACTCCTCCGTATTCTCTCATACCACCCAGGAGAGTTGCAAAAGAACCAGACATCACCCCCAGAGTTCCCAAGACTCCTCCATCACTGCTATATCAAAGGCCAGGATAAGAGTGCAATGATCGTGAATATTCAGAGAGCCTTGAGCTGCCGTCTAGGTACGAATGCCCAACATAAACTTTACAACTGCTCTTTGGGAAGAAACGTTACATTGGGCATTTCTCCTTAGACCCCCAGTTCCCTTCTGTGACGTTCCCAAGTGCACTGATGCTCATGCTAGTTACATTCACACCAAAGTGGCTGGCCGCTGTTGGGTTTCTTCAGTTGACAGCTTATCTGTCCTTGTGAAACACTTCACACACCCAGCAATGAACCTCCAGGCACGTGACAGTCAATGAGTGAAATAAGGAGGAATAATAAATCAACATCAGAGAAAAGATAAAACACATCCTGACACTTGTAGGACATTGTGTTTCGGTGGATTCCCCCAGATAATGGGGGAAAGAATGTGGATGGGAGAAATCATCACTCTACAACCCTACCAAGCCAGTAGGCCAACATGGGGAAAGGCCGACAGGGGAAACAACCAGGGCTGCCTTGAACAATGAGAGACAGCTAAGGAGGTAGAGAATGCTGAGGAACAGAAAGCAAGATCCTCAGGAGGGAAATGCATGCATCTCTCCTCTTGTTCTCCTTCTAGAAGAGAACACTGAACTATTATATTGCATTGCCATCTGTCTACCTCTCCTGCCTAAAGCAAAAAGGACAATCTCTGAGCTTCCCAGATATGCACTTTTGAAAAAATGAAATAGTCATAGCTTTTTCCCAAATTCTTTCAAAGCAATAACCGCAGTTCACATCTTTCCCATACTGACCCTTCCTTGAAGCCCCTTCCATGAAGCCTTCCCCACATCTCTACCCAGTGTTGACCAGGTCTTTCTCTTACCATCCAAGGTCCTGACATCCTGACCCTTCAGGAAACATGACTGAGGTTGACCACCTTTCCAACTTGACTGCAAACTCAACAACAAGAGTCCTTGCTTTTCCTTCTCCTGTATCTCTTCTCTGTTACCCTCCCCCACTCAGCCCCCAGCACCCAGCCTAGAAGGTACTTAGAAATGCCAATCCTGGCAGTTAATCTAAATTGAAATGTACTTATTCTTTAATGAAAATGTGAAAATTCCCTTCCTTGCCTTTAGATATTTCTTTTATCCTTTATTTCCTCCATCCTTTTTCTAGCAAACTTCATGCTTCCCAAACAATCCTTTTGTGCAAGTGGGCCGGGGCTAGAATCACTCAGCATGCCCACCCCCCTCACACATACAGAGCTGAGTCTTGGTTTGTGGTTAGTAGAGTTGGCATTCTTTCTTCAACCTTTGAAGATTTGGGGATCTAAACTGAAACCACTGTCTCTGTTTCTTTGCAAGATCATCTTGCTCCTGTCTCTGTGAATCTCCAATGGCCCTTTCTTATTTAGGTCCTAAAATTTTGTAAAGGTTTTCTTGCTTAATCCCTTCATTTCACGCCAGTCCTTAATGCAATGCCCACTTTTTTATTTTACCCTGATAAGTCCTCTCCTGGATCATCAGCCTCCTTCACAAGCTGGGGACATAGCTCAGTGTTGCCAGCTTGTAAGGAAATACGAGCTTCTACACTAGGCATGATTTCTGATGCCACTGTAATTTCCCCCATTAAGTCTACAGCTTATCAGTCTTCTCTCCTACACATTCTGGTCTTTTCCTACTCCTTCTTCCCAGTCCTGCCTGCCCCCATACTCCCTCCCCGCCCCCAAGAAATGAACTGGTTTACCTAGCAGGTTTAGTCTTGCTTTGGCCAGCTTATTGTTTCAATGTGATTATGAAGTCCCCCGCCTTGAAAACACAGTTTGTTAAGTTCCAGGCATGTCCAATGTCTCTCTGTTGAGCCTGGAGGTGTGCATGTGTGTACCTATGGTAGCTAAACACTCCTGGAGTTTGCAATCTTGCCGGTGACTAAAAAGATGGACTCGAGGTTAATTTGTGTTACTGGAGAATCATAGTTTTAGAGATGTAAGTAATTCTAGACTCCAACGTGGGCATTTCTCAGATCTGAAAATGGAGGCAGAACAAGGTAAAAGGACTTAACCACAGTCATAGAGAAGGTCAGTAGAGGAATTGGGGCCACAGCTCAGAGCCGTCCTACGCCAGTCCATCAGGGCCCTTCCACTCACATATGTCCCTCCTCAGGGGCTCATATATGTGAGTGAGAACTCTGGATGCCCAGATGCAACCAGAGTGCATCCCAGACCCATATGTATGTATCAACGAGATGGGGACAGTGCTGTGCATGTAACTTACAACACAGACAGTATGCTGGAAAAATCAGACCAAAACTGCTATAAAGAGGTTAAATTAGAATCCAAAGAGACCACATTCCCCATCCTGCCGATGCTGCTCCCCGGCCACCACCCCCTCCCCACGCCAGTAGCTCATTAAAAAAAAAAAAAAGATGGATCTCCCAAAGCACCTTGTTGAGATTTTCATATGATTTTTCTTTAGTTCAATCAATACACAGTCATCCCTTAATTCAGTGAAAATAGCTTTTCACACGTCCATGCACACACTGTCATACACACATGTAAAACATTGGCAGCAGGTACTTTTAATTTGCTGGAAAATATTTCTAAGAAGTCAAACAGCTCCAGCCCAATGAGCGTGCCCTCCGATTGGCTAGCCAGACCAGTTGAGGGACCTGATTGGTCCCTGATCCTAAGGACCGATAAGAACGGCTATAAAATCCCTGGGTGCAGCTCTTGGGCCCCCAGTTTGCAAAAGCCAGAGGTGCAAGAAACAGCCACTGCAGCAGGAGCGGCAAAAGCGTCAGCAGGAGCAGCATCAGCAGCAACAAAAAACCCTCATCAAATCCTCACCTAGGCTCTCAGTGTATCCAGATCCACATCTTCACTCAAGCCGGGAGAGGGAAAGAGGAAAGGGGGGGAGGAAAAAAAAAAAAACCCAACAACTTAGCGGAAACTTCTCAGAGAATGCTCCAAAACTCAGCAGTGCTTCTGGTGCTGGTGATCAGTGCTTCTGCAACCCATGAGGCGGAGCAGAATGATTCTGTGAGCCCCAGGAAATCCCGGGTGGCAGCTCAGAACTCAGGTAAGCGGCAAACCCAGGACCGGTTTCTCCCCCAAAGAGCTGTCCTCATTTGCCTCTCGCTTTTGCAACTGTGTCTATGACGGCTGATCTTGATAATAAATGTGCTTCATGCCTGATGGCAATAAACTGCCAGTGTAATCCAATAGCCTTAGGAAGTGGAGCTCCTTTGTTTAATAAATTGCATGCAACTAACGAAGAAGCTGGGCGCTCTGCTGAGGGTATTTCATTGCATAAGCCTAGCCTGATTGCCTGAAATCTGGCACGTACCCTCTTGGGGGGGGGGGGGGAGGGGGGGGGGGGAAAGGCTTGAACGTTGGCATGCTTCAAAGCGCTCTCTATACTTTCCAGAAGCTGAAGCTGATCTTAAGGTGAGACATGATTTGTCAGATGCTGCTCCCCTTCCTTCACCCTTAAGACCCCATAACTGGACTTCCCTGACCCTTCAGAGAGCACACAGAAAGCTCCCTCTGCAGACAGATGGACGGAACCGTAGCCCTCAAGTCTGACAAATCCCAGGCAGATGCAGAGAAAACCTTACACATCCCACCCCTGACACTGCTCTTTCTCCTCCTCCCAGCTTCCTCATGCTTCATTCGGCTGCCCATGCAGCCCCAGGCCAGAGGGACCCTCAAAAAAGAGTATTTGTGAAACGTAGCAGCAGTTTCTTCAAGGGGAAGGTGTCACTCTGGTTCTGACTCCCGGAGCAGTTAATTGTGTATTATCTTGGCCTCTAGAGGACAAGAGTCCCTAGGAAGCCGGTACTAACACCTCTGCCTTTTGACTTCACTTGTCCGGCTTGCTCCTCTAACATTGCTGCCCCCACCCCCCCAACTGTCAGCCAAGATGAGATCGCAGGTGTCCAAATGCTGCAGACAACCCTCCCCTGCGAAGAGCACAGGTCCCTGCCTAGAGGAGGGCTTTGCTTCACTTCCTTTTGTACTTAGTTGCTATAGAAATGCAGTGATTCACAATTCGAGCTTGCCTAAAACAATAGCAACCCTAATGCATATTAAAACTGCTTAAAGCAAAGTTATAATTTGAACCCGTGGAAATATATAATTAGGGAAATGACTTGTAACATCCCAGAGGCTGCGGGTGGTGGGAGGGGGAGGGGAAGCCTAACTGAACCACGCTTTTGATCTCAGAGGAGAATCCTATGGTATGAAGGCTGCAGATCATTTCTTGCCGAGCTGCTTGCCAGAACACCCCCCTTCTGAAGGAGAGAAATTACTTTTATGGGAGATCTTATCCAGAATGTAGAAAGCCTCATGCAAGTTCTTTGCGGTTTTTCTTCCAGTCTTGCACAAGGGGTGCCTTGGCCTTGTTATTCCACACCTGTGTTTCTCTTTTAAAAAAGAAATGGCTTTTAATATAAGAGAGATTATGCATACCTCTAAGCACTGACCTATGGTGGGGGTTGGGATGAAACATGAATGGACCAGATCCCTTTCTGCCAATGGGAAGGTAAGTTAAAAGCCCTAAATCGGAAGGGTCTCCAGATGAACTCCTGGCAAATTCTTCTCTGCCATTTAGGCTAAAATTCCATTCTTATTACTCTGGAGTGCATTTTCGGAAGCCAAATGGACTCCCTGGCCCTTCCACTTCCTAAACCTGCCCACCAGCCATCAGCCATCGCCTCCTGTCTTCCTATGCTTTCGGGCTCTAAGGGATGCCCTTTGATGCTACAGAGCTTCTTCAAGCACTTGCATTCCGCAGATTCTGGCCTTACTTCTCCAGCCACCAACATTGTATGTAATGGTGAGACCAAGAGGGAAAACTCACGCCCTCCCTCTCCTTCCATGTGCTCTTGCTCTTATAAGCCAAAAGATCTGCCTGCCCCACTCTTTCCACTCCTACCCCCTCTGAACGGGTCCCTCTACTGGCCCCATGGCAGACATCTAAGATATGCTCTTCTGACTCCTTGTCCTTGAATCTTGCCACCTTGACCCCGATGAATCACCGTCACCATTTGACCCAGACTGGGTGGATTTGTCTCTTTCAGCTGAAGTGGTTCGCTGCCTCAACAGTGCTCTGCAGGTTGGCTGTGGGGCTTTTGCATGCCTGGAAAACTCCACCTGTGACACAGATGGGATGTACGACATCTGTAAATCCTTCTTGTACAGCGCTGCTAAATTTGACACTCAGGTAATAAGACCTTGACCTTGACCCATGCCTCCCACGGGCTGCTTGTCTTTAATGCCCTGTTAGACTATTGTTCTTAGGAGCCAGTCTTGTAGGGAAGCTGCTCTGCTTCTCAGCCTCCTCAGCGTAAATTCTCAGCTCCGGTGTGTGCACGCACACACACGCAGGGGCACACATGCGCACACACGCAATTTTGGCCAGAAAGTCGGTTTTACAGGACACTCCCCACCCATTCTAACGCACAAATGTACCATACTGACAGAGGCTGTCTTATAAGGGAGGGGTGATGAGCAGGAAATCTTTACCTCTTCAAGAAGAAATAAAAACGTACTTCGAACAAAGAAGTTCTTCTCACTGTATGACCTAGCATACTAGCTTGTGAGTTATCGAAGTCTCAATCCCAAGAAGACAAAGCCATTTCACAGCTATTTTTAAGCTGCGGGGTGCTGGATTATGGTTCATCTCTTTTTTTCCCCCTGTCTCGTTATTTCTGCGGAGCTCAATTCTGAAGGTAGACAAAGAGAGTGGGGACATTTTTTTTATCCTGGCCGCGGCGTACAATTTTCTCACTGCGAGGACACGAAGATGGCCATGAGACAGTGCCAAGGCAAGCCCCCTTAAGTTCCACATGTCCTCTCTGGTCAGCTCGAGCTAAAGCTTCTCCCCCTTACCCCTTGCCTGACAGGGAAAAGCATTTGTCAAAGAGAGCTTAAAGTGCATCGCCAATGGGGTCACCTCCAAGGTCTTCCTTGCCATTCGGAGGTGCTCCACTTTTCAGAGGATGATTGCTGAGGTGCAAGAGGAGTGCTACAGCAAGCTGAACGTGTGCAGCGTCGCCAAGCGGAACCCCGAAGCCATCACCGAGGTCGTCCAGCTCCCCAATCACTTCTCCAACAGGTACAGAATGAGTCCGCTTTTCTGCAATGGTGTGGGGGGAGGGGGGGAGGCGGGGCTTTGACAGAGCCAGACACAGAAGGGGGTTAATTGCCACAGTCATGATCTTATTTTAGCTTGCAGCCTTCCCAGCTTTTGCAGGAAAAAAAATATGTTTGTGATTGGTTGTGACAGCTTAAGCAGCCTGGATTTTTTTTTTTTTTCTGTTATAGAAAAAGTCTTTCCATGCAGCTAATAGAAAGCTTCATCTGCAGCATCCTTGGGTGCATTTTCATTGTCATTTCTCACCATAAGCATGAAGGGAATTGGGAAGTTTATGGAAACAAGATTGTGAGACCTCAAATTTGGCTGAAATTACGGCTATGCACGGCACAATTGGCCATTATTAAAACCCTGGTCAAATGTCATAATGCAGACTTTTAAATCTGCATGTGTTCTGAGTCGGTCCCAAGCCCAAGCAGGTATTTCAGTAGGTGACCCAGAGTAAGCCATGTCACTTCCCTGGGACTCGGATTTCCTTTGTGAAAAGTGAAATGGCTGGACAAGATGACTCCCGTGTTCCCTCCCAGTCCTGTGTTCTTCCTTTCTCTAATCCAAGATTTCCCAGAATGGTGTTCTGGTGACTGCTCAGTCACATTCTCACATGACCCAAAGCCACTGAACTGGTCATACCTGAGCACTGGCCTCTCTGTGCCTCTGGCTACGGTCTTTGCCAGCCAGGAGAGGGCTGACATCTCATTCCACGGCCTACAAGGTTTCCCAGCAAGACCTGGGCTTCCCCCCATCTGTGATGAAGTTAAGAGAGGTGTCCATGGGGCTGGGGTGGAGGTATGACAGGGACAGTGGAGGCAGGACAAGTTCAGCCTACTGTGATGCCCCGCAGCCTAAAACTTGCCTCCCAGTCCTGACGCGCTAGGATCCTTTGACTCTCCGGACAAATCCGCACTGACTGACAAAGATCAGTCCTATTGCATGTTACCCGACCACCTGAGAGCTAATACAGGCTTCCCTGGTTAATGTCCTACCAGGTGCTGCCACCCTTCTTCCAACAGTGGCAACAGCCTACTCCTCCCGGGGCTGACCAGTGATTGAGTCAGGCACAGATGTGCAACTGGAAGACAGGAAAAGTAGCTCTCCCTTAGGGAAATGCCCGTGACATTAAAACTTTGTAAAATTTCTGATCCACACTTACCTACACATTAGGTGCTCTTCAGAACCTCATGTCAATTTATAAATTTGTTGGTTCAGTACTTGGAAGTGACAATGGGTCCTAACTGATTTCCTCAGAATAAGAAAATCAAATCCAGCATGTATCTCAAATGGCCTATCTCTTTATATTGACCTTGTTCTTAAAATTCTCCTAAGAAGAATCTGGTTACACTTGAAGAGGAAAAAAAAAAAAAAAAAAAAACAGAAAACCCAACCCTGGCTAATTGTTGGAGACTCCCTTCACCATAAGGAAAAAAAAAAAAAAAGGATTCTTAGTAGGATTCTTAGTAGACAGGGGCTAAGGAAAAAATATGTATTTGTGTGGTAGTAACTGGGGGGCAGGGGTATGGTGGCAACACCATTATTATAAGTCTAGATCTTTAAGGATCCTGTGACAATTTGTGACTTATAGCAAATAACCAATTTGGAGGCAATATGAACCTCTCTATTTCAACTGAGGTCATATCTTCCATTATGAAGGGAGAGGTCTTGATATGATATAGATTCTGGACTGGTGATATGATACAGATTCTGGACTGGTGATCCTAAATATCTAAGAAGACACTAGTAATAGGACTTGTTAATCCAGGCCACTATTCCTTTCAAAGGGGGGGGGTCTCCTTTTTACCACCTTTAGCAAATGGTCACAAGGAGTCTTGTCATCTCCCTTTTCCATCACAGGGAAATCACACTTATTAGGAAAGTGGGGGAAAGTGGCCATCCCTTGAAGACCAGAATCTTCCATGCAGCTCTTTCTTCAATTATTTCACTTCAACTGGCTAATATTATTCCTGCTCAGAACTGTAGAGATTTCCGGTTCCCTGCTGGGCTTGATTTGCTCTATTTAAGCTCCTCACTCTCCTGAAACATCCTGCTTTCCCAGCCTCTGCCCCACCACAGATACACACGAAGTTGTGCCAGTTGGCACGGAATTGTGAAGGGAAGTAGTTACAGGTTCATTCCACCTTCCTGTGACTTATCTAGCATGAGATTTGGGCCTGGGAGAATCCAAAAGCCTGTGACTGGACCAGGAGCCAGAACAGGGATGTTTTCCATGAGAGAAACACACTCAGAAGAGAAAGGAGAGCTGGATGTCCCCCCCTGGCTGAATTTACAAACTGCTCTCTCAACCCTGAGGGAGAGCAGGCAAATTGATCAGGCAAGCTGAGCAGTGTGAAGCTTGGGAAGAAAGCAGACCAATCCAGATCCAGAGTGGGAAAACTGACGAAGCTTCCAGCTCTCTAGGGCATGGATAGGGAACAGGAAACAGAAGAATAATATTGATCAAGGGAAACAAAGGACTATTTATAAACCCTCACACAGAACGTTCCTAGGCAGTATGTGTGTATTTGGGTAAGCATGGCTGAAACAGTAGCTATGGAGAATATCTGATCTTATTCTTTACCAAGAAAAAAAAAAAGTCTGTGAGGGAATTTTCAAAGTGGGAAAAAGAAACATGCTTTAAAAATCCTTTCAGTCCGGGTAATCAGAACCCTTAGCCCGCCAAGTCCCTGCAGCACATCCCGCCATCCCCTATAAAGGTGAAGAAAGGAATCTCCTTAACTAGTTCTAAGTCTTCCTGCAGAAGATGGTCCTCAAGCAGACCTGCACCATCTTTGTTAAATTAAGAAGGAATTTATATATCAAATCCCTAGAAACACAGAATGTCACAGCTGTAGATGATTACAGAGGTTATCTAGACTAAATACCTCATTGTGCTGATTTAAAGAACAGAGGCCCGGAGAGGAAAGTGCCCCACTACAGATCACCCAGCTAGTGAATGACAGAGCTGGGCCTAGAACGCACGTGGCCTTGAGCCACGCCATTTGATTCTTACTTCAAAAATGGCAACCAGTAGAACCTATAGGAAATATCCACAATCCAAGCAGAATAAAAATAGAAAAAAAAAAAAATAGAATACCAAGGAGAATTGAGTAAATGTGCCCCGTGGTGATCAACAATTGCATTTGTGTACATTCTCTTCTCAAAGAGAAGGCACATCTTACCAACAGCTATAGTGACATGAACGGTTGGTACAAGATGGTGCCTCGATTAAATATGTGACAATTGCCAAGTCAACTTCTGCTGGAGATGCACTCTCTTAAATAATCTCACTTGGTGACTTCTAGATAGGAAAGGTCTGTCTCATTAATCCACACAATCCCAGAGGTCAGCGCCCTTCCTGAGTATTCCAGCCCTTAATGGAGAGGCGCGGTATTAAACTGTCGCTCACTCTGGCCAATGATGTGGACATCAAGGCGGCCGGACAGGTTGACAGGTTTCCCAGACTTGGAGGAGCTGCTAATGGAGCCATGGATATCTTCTATTCCAACGAGCACTCTTAGCCTGCCCTTGTTGGGTTCACAAAGCTCCACTAGAGAAGCTAAGGGTAGATTTGGGGACAGTCACTACGGGTGGTCGGGCTGGCAAGGCCATCGTGGAGAAACACCAAGAACAGATGTCCTATCTGGGCAAGCAGAGAAAGCAACAGGAAAGACAGAAGCCCTCAGAGAGGGAGAGTGGGGCCCAAGGGACACATGTGGCCTTAAAGAGGCGAGGCTTAGTTTCCTTACTGGTGTTAAGACTTCATCATCCAGGCAAGAGCTTTCAACGTTGAGCTAAGGAGAGACCATCTTCTGCAGTTCAGTCCCCTGGGGGCAGGGGAGGGCCATCGGTTATGGACAGTTCTTTCTACAAATGGAAGGGTTTAACTTCTAAGTTATAAAGTCCTGGTTGGGGGTCAGGAGGGTGGGAGATCAGAAACCTTATTCTGTAAGATCTAATCACCCTGTAAAACAGACGCAGAGATCAAGGGGACCCATGTCCTCGGAGAGCCCAAGAGTAAAGAGGTGCCTGGGGATCTATGTGGGTGTGTAGGTATCTGAAGCTGTTGGTACAAAGTAGTTTATTCTCAGTTTTTCCAAAACCATTTTTCTCCCCATTTCCCCATCCAAGTGAGATCTGCTTTGACTCATGTGCTTTATAATTCCAAAGAGTTGGAAAATGTGTTTCTGTGCCAGAGAATCCCAATTTTAACAACAGCTGGATATAATCCTCCCTCGGGGGAGGGGTAGAGCCAGGACTCTGTCCGAGACCCAGACAACGGCACTTCGCTTGGGGCCCCCAGCTTCATTCTGCTCACTCGCAGGAGGGTGACCGCTCTGCTTCATTACCCGTGTTCCACTCTGTTTACCGTACATCCTTGAAAGGACCTCTCTGGGGGGTTAAGTTATTCTGGAAGGATGTTTGATCCTGTGCTCTGTGAGGTGAGTTAAAAATAAACAGGTTTCTTTTCATGGAAGATCTTGTGGCCCCAGCGACCTGCAAGCTCCTCTGGGGAAAGAGTCTCTCCACATCAATACTGTAGGTCACTGTCATTGGGAGAGTCTCTTATTAGTGAACAGAGAGCTAATGGGTTTTGACAAGTGTCACCTCAAATTGGAAAATTACCTGAACTGTCTCCCCGATGAGCAGGACAAGGAATTCATACGCTGTCAGTATCAGTCTGTGTCTGAGCCATAACACTTAGCCACAGCGTTCCGTTTGCCTAAAGAACTTGCACCTCAGACGAAGGTGATTGATACCAAACGCAAGGTTTTTTTTGGTAAGACTCAACCACACCTACCTCTAATTTCTCTTTCTGAAATCCTGACTTATTGGAGAGAATTAGAATTTCTCAAACTCCCCATTTCCTCCGTGACCACAACATAAATCACCAAATGGACAGTGAGCAAGCAACTAGGACGCCGGCACGTGAGGGTTACGAAGAACAAGGACACAAATCCTGCCGTCAGTAGTTAACAGTCGGGCAGGGAATGCTGACCTGTGTGATGCTAACCACGTGTCCATAAAATGCTCAAAAAAGGAAGAGGCCAGCAAAAGCTAGAGCAGTCGGGGAAGACTTTGGAATGATTGAAGCAGAAACCATCAGGGACCCCCAGTCCCTCCATTTCAGGGTCCTCATTGCCTGGCATCTGGCCTTCTGACTACAATGTCCCTTGGAAAGAAGACTGAGAATGGGATCGGTCAATGGCCATTAGCAAGGCTAGCTGAGCGTATGGTAGGGAAGTTAAATCGAAGAGAAAAAAATGCACGAGACACTGAAGGCAGTGGCCTCCTTTAAAAATACAAGTTTAGTCCAAAACCTTCGTGTGCCCGTACACCTGCACACACACCACCGAGCAAAAGGCGGACTGCAAAGATGCATCAAAATACCGGCAAATGCATGTGAGTGACTGTTCATCTAACAGTCTCACCAGGGCTGGGCTCACTTCATTACATATTTGACTAAGTCCTGCTTCTACCACTAACCCTTCACACGACCTTAGACAAGTCACTGCAGTTCTCCCACCTTCGTTTCTTCTTTATAAAATGAGATGATGATATATAGCCACTGAATGATCTCTGAGATCCCCTCCAGCTATACGATTGTGTGTTTCTAAAACTGTTAGACATTGTTGGCAGCCGATTCTTCACAGTGTGACCCAAGTCTCCTGAGCATTAAACGCGAGAGCTGTCTCGCATCCCGTGGCACCCTAGGAAGCGTTGCATAAAAGTTAGAGCCGAAAGCCACCTTCAGCTGATGAACCATCTGGATTTGCACGGTTGGGCCAGTGGGGATGGGTGTCGGCTGCAGCCCAGATGAAAGGCCAGGTCTTGCCTTGCCCTCCCTGATTGACTGTTGCATGTGCTCTCTTTCCTCAATGCAGATACTATAATAGGCTTGTCCGAAGCCTCCTGGAATGTGACGAAGACACGGTGAGCACCATCAGAGACAGCCTGATGGAGAAAATTGGGCCCAACATGGCCAGCCTCTTTCACATCCTGCAGACGGATCACTGTGCCCAAACACACCCACGAGCTGACTTCAACAGGAGGCGCACCAGCGAGCCACAGAAGCTGAAAGTCCTCCTCAGGAACCTCCGAGGTGAGGCGGCCTCTCCCTCCCACATCAAACGCACTTCCCATGAGAGTGCATAAGCAGGGAGAGGTATTCACAGCCTCGCCAGACTAGCATCATTTTAAAGGTGTTCACACACCGACTTTGAGTGTACTGTGCCTGGTTTGATTTTTTTTTTTTTTTAGGTAGTTCCTATTTTCTATTCCCCTTCCAGAAAATTGCATGAAACGAGGCTTCTGTAATCAATATCCCAACATTCTGCAATGGCAGCATTCCCACAGACAGAATATGTGTGATCTTTCTGCCTCTCGGCAGGAGAAAATACCCTCTTTTATCACGTTCCTTCCCCAGGTCCCCTCAGACTCCTCTCAAACACAAAGCATTCGCGTAAGGCCCAGTCATTGTCATTGGAAGCTGTGGGGCCCTTTTAAGATGGTTGCCCCAGTAGAGTTAGCTGATGAGAAGCGACTTAATTTAAATGCATGTCTTAAATGCCCATAAAGGTGTTCAATGGAATTCGTGTGATGAATCTGTGCTGGCCATGGACGAATATGAATGTCGTGTTTGAATTCTTGATCTCTCATGAGCTAGTGTCTTACAGTCTTGATCCTCCAGTGTGTAATTTCCTTTCCAACACATTTACCAAATTGCTCAACCCTGGCTCTTCAACCGGGCTTTGAGCCTGCATCTTCTTGCATCTAATGAAAAACAAAAAGCTAACATCTTTATGTACTGTAACTGCTCAGAGCTTTAAAAGTATCTTTAACAATTGTCTTAAAACCAGAGAATCTTAAGGTCTAACTGTGGAATATAAATAGCTGAAAACTAATGTACTGTACATAAATTCCAGAGGACTCTGCTTAAACAAAGCAGTATATAATAACTTTATTGCATATAGATTTAGTTTTGTAACTTAGCTTTATTTTTCTTTTCCTGGGAATGGAATTAACTATCTCACTTCCAGATATCCACATAAATGCTCCTTGTGGCCTTTTTTATAACTAAGGGGGTAGAAGTAGTTTTATTCAACATCAAAACTTAAGATGGGCCTGTATGAGATAGGAAAAACCAACAGGTTTGTCTGAAGGACCCCGGGTAAAATGTTAAATCTCCCAGCCCACCTCAACTCAGAGGCTACTCTTGACTTCGATCTCTCCTGAAACGGCTCTGTCACATCCATCCGGGAATCACAGGAACCCAAAAGAGCATCCCTTTGGGCTTGGACCACTTACAGTGAGTGTGATAAGGCCTACTCTATCTTGGGAAGTGGCAGTTCCTGACTCGCCCACCACCTTTCATCGGTGAACCGATGATGGCGTGGGGGACTTTCCCTTAAGTCAGTCAGGAACGAGTCAGTCAGCCTTTGGGTCTTCAGTTCCGGGGACTTGGGGCTGAGGGGGTATAAAGAACCCTGGGCTGTCCAGCCTTAATAGACTCCTCTTACATTTTTGTCCTGTAGCACACTGCCTGCCAAAGTAGTCCTGGCAGCTGGGCTATCTCTGTAGGATCACAAAAACAAAAAAAAAGACAAAAAAAAAAAAAAAAGACAAAAAAAGACAAAAAACAAAAAAAAAGGAAAAAGGAAAAAAAAGAAAAAAGAAAGAAAGAGGGAAACAGAGCTGGTGGTTTGATTATTTCTGCCGTGATGTTTACAAGATGGCAACCACCAAAGCCAAATGATTAACCTATCTATGAACAACAGTAGTTTCTCAGGGTCACCGTCCTTGAACCCAACAGTCCCTTAAGAGCGTCACTGCCCACCAAAGGTCAATGTCGAGGGAGGAGGAGGGAGGAGGGGTAGGACTGTAGGGGCCACTCCAAACTCGCTTAGGTAGAAACTATTGGTGCTTGACTCTCACTAGGTTAAACTCAAGATTTGACCAAACCGAGTGATAGGGATCCTGGTGGGAGGAGGGAGGGCACATCTCCAGAAAAAAATGAAAAGCAATACAACTTTACCATAAAGCCTTTAAAAGCAGTAATGTGCTGCTCAAGGACCAAGAGCAATCGCAGCAGACCCAGCAGCAGTGGTACACGCACCGCTGCCTTTGTCCCCACACCGCCTCGAAGCGTGCTGACATCAGATTGTTAAGAGCATTTTTATACTCAGAACTGTCCCATCCCCAGGTCCCCAAACATATGGACACTGCCTTAGCCTCTTGGAAATCAGGTAGACCATACGCTAAGTTGACTCTCCACTCCCCGCCCTTCCGGCCCCGGCCCCCCACCCCCAGGCAAGGCTGACTTCTCCGAACCAGAAAAGCTACTCAAGTTTGTGTGTCGTGTCCGTTTCGCAAACCCATGAGGCCAGGACCCCAATGCAACAAGTAGTTCACAAGTATTCCTAGCGAAATTCTCTCTTACTTCAGTCCCAGTAGATTCTCTCTTTTTGCTGTGACCTCTTCAAACCGTGGTACCCCCCTTTTCTCCCCCCAATGATACTTCTATATGTATCTGTAATACATATATCTACACATATGGAAAGAAGCAGTTCTCACGATGTTGCTAGTTTTTTGCTTCTCTTTTCCCCATCCCATCCCACTCCCTCCAAACTCCCCCTTAAACTTCCAAAGCTTCGTCTTGTGTTTGCTGCACAGAGTGATTCGGGGGCTGACCTAGACCAGTTTGCATGATTCTTCTATTGTGATTTGGTTGCACTTTAGACATTTTTGTGCCATTATATTTGCATTATGTATTTATAATTTAAATGATATTTAGGTTTTTGGCTGAGTACTGGAATAAACAGTGAGCATATCTGGTATATGTCATTATTTATTGTTAAATTACATTTTTAAGCTCCATGTGCATATAAAGGTTATGAAACATATCATGGTAATGACAGATGCAAGTTATTTTATTTGCTTATTTTTATAATTAAAGATGCCATAGCATAATATGAAGCCTTTGGTGAATTCCTTCTAAGATAAAAAAAATAATAATAATAATAAAAATAAAGTGTTACATTTTATTGGCTTTTTTCTCCCCAATGTCTTTCATTGTTATTCTTTGAAAACTTCTTGAATGAGACTTTCTGAATATGAAGTTAACGGCTGATTAATTTCTTTAAAGTCACAGATTAAGTGCCAACATGCAAACGAATGTAGTTTAAGCCAACACTTTCCAAATTTCCTTTCAAGACCATTTGGTGGCTCCCGTTACCCTCACAATAAAATCTCAAGCCAAACTCCTCACAGACTTCAAAGAAGCTGTATGGCCGGGACACCACTCGGCTCGCCGGCCTCAAGACCTACCTTTCCTCCCAAGCAGTGAACTCCACGCTCCAGCAGCACAGCAGTTCTGCTAAGGGCCTGTGCTCTCTTTCCCTTCCAGGCCTTTACTTACACTGTTCTCACTTTCTAGCAGACCTTGCCCTCCACCCTGTGCTCAGACCGGAAGCACCCATGTTCAGTCACCGATGTGGTCCTAGCACTGCAAAAGCACCCAGACGCAGGATATCCTTGATAACCTAAATGCGTGATTTAGAAGGAGTTCAGGAGAGGGGGAAAAAAGACACTCAAATCAGTGTGACAAGAGAGGCAGATGGTTCTGTGGTGATGAGGATCCGGCTCTGGGGTTGGACTTGAGGGATTTGAGATCTGGCTCTGCTACTTATTAACTGCATGATGTCAGATGACTTAATCTCGAGATGCAGAGGGTAGTGGTAACTATCCACAGGGCTCTTAAAATAAGTGAAGTGCTTACATGTCCAATACACTGGATTGCTCACTAAGTGGCAGCTATTACCACCCAGGAAAGGGAATGAGAGCAAAAGGAGGGAACTTCCCATCTCGAAAAAGCGGGGAGAGGATTCACAGCAGAATGACATTTATCTGAGTCTCGAAGGACGGTTATAAGTTCAGTCATAGAAAAGCGAGGGAGGGCTAATGGGGTGTAGTTTTTTAAGGAGAGTTCTTACATAGTTTGGGGTTCTTTTTTAACTGGTGGATTTTCTCTACATTGTTAATTCAAATGGGGACATTTTTCTCAATAGCCTCCAGACTGCATTTTCCCAAGTTCGGAGGGGCCCAGGACAGCTAACAAATACTTAAAAGTTGTCGCTTTGAGGCCAAAACTATGTTGAATTTGCTTTTCTCTGACCAGGCCCAGGATAAAGAATACATTGATTTCATTCTGAGCCTCCATCCTCAGTCTTCTGTCAACATCCGTGTATGCAGAGAGGCTGCTTACTACACTTTAGTGTTTAAGAACTGAGACCTGAGATTTCCTTAATCCAAATGCAAACCCTAATTCCCCAACTATCTCTGTGCCCTTGAGCCAAGTGTCAGACACCTTCACACCTGGGTTTTTTCAGCTATGAAAATATCCCTATGAAACAGATAAGTAAGAGGCCCTACCTCCTAGAGTCTTGAGTAATTAAATGAGTTATATATAAAGCACGTAAAGTGTCTAGCATATAGCAAGCTCCCCCATAAACAGTACTTATTGCTCACTCAACAAATGGAACTATCACTATTTACATGCATACTATCACCATCATTTAGATTTTACTCCCACCCCTGACATGAGTCTTGAGGGGACACTTGGGCTTCTTCTGTAGATCGCTAAACATTACTGTTTAATCAAGGTCTTATGCGTCAGAATGATGGAATATTACAACCTACCCAAAATGGCAGATTATAATACATGAACATCTGTATCCCATCACCAAGCTTAAGGAATGAAATAGCATAGAAAAGATATTCTCCTATGTGCCCTCCTGAAGCCATTCACACATTAAGAGCCCATGCACCGCCCGGCTAGCTCAGTCAGCAGAGCATATGACTCTTGTTGTCGGGATTGTGATTTCGAGGCCCTCGGTGGGTGTGGAGATTACTTTAAAAAATAAAATCTTTAAAAAGGAAAAAAAATTCCATGACTAAAATGTTTTGAAAAGCCATGGCTTAAAGTGATAGAATTTTTCAAATCATTGAAATATACTTAAAATTTTTTGAATTTCTATCAGCCTTTCAAAAATGGAGTTGAAAAGATCATCGAACTGTCTGCGAATCTGTGGAATAAGAGAAAGAACAGGTCAGGTTGTCCCTCCCAGGGGACCTGCATGAGCGCCCTAAGAGCTACCAGCATAGCTCCTGAATCGGTGTTTCTCAGATTTACTGTGCATAAAAGTCACCGGGGAATCTCATTAAAATGATTCAGTCCTTCTGAGTGATGCCCCAGAGCCTGCATTTCTAACATGCTCCCAGGTGATGTTGATGCTCCACGATGGATGCTTTGAGTGGCAAGGCCCCAGCTGTTTCAATATACCGGAGTCAGTTCCTCATTCCGAGAAACTCCACACGGCCACTACAAGGATGTTCCTGAAGTGCAAGCATGATCATTTCACGTCCTTGCTTTGGTAGCTCCCCATTGCCTAGAGGACAACTGAGCATCCTGGCTTCAAATGGAAGCCCCTCAAAATCTAGGCCCACCATTATCTTTTCTGCCTCATCACCTTCACATATTACTTCACATGTATCATTCCTTCTAATGAATATTCTTCTCCCCAAACTCCTTTTCATTGGCCAAAGCCCATGTCACCTGGGAAGCTTTCCCCAGCATGGCCAAGCTTATAGCCAACTGCACTGCAGAGTGCTTGCAAAGTGCTTGGTTATCCTTGTGTTCCGGTTCTTAACACAAAGCAGCATGAGCTAAGCATCTGTGAGTAGAGGAAGGAAGGAAGGAAGGGAGGGAGGGAGGGATGGAGGGAGGGAGGGAAGAAGGAAAGGAAAGGATTCCATTACCCACCAACTAATCTATGACTTTTCCTCCAGTAGAATGCTGAGCCTTAGCAGCAATAGCAGGGTATGCTGGGGCATGCAGGGCATGTTGCCATGGTGAATAGAGAAATTAATTCCAGGTGCCATTTGGGTATCTTTTAAGTCTGCCAGCTTATAACAACACCACATAATTCTATTTCTTTCCTGATAAAAGTTTACACTTGCTGTTACTTTCTCCTGGTAACAAAAGACTCAGCAACAAACATGTTTGGATATTTGCTAACTTTGTGCAAAGCATCATACTAAAGAGCTAGAACACAGAAGGAATATGACCATCTGCAAGGCAAACTACATCGTGTCTTCTTATATCTTTATTTTGTCATACAGTTATTCTCATAATAGCCCTCAATTCACTAATTCTTCTTCCCTATACTCAAGCTCTGCCATGAACTGAATTCCCCATGGCCCTTTGATATCTTACCCCAAGAAGAACTTGAGTGCCAGAGTGAGGCATTGGCTAAGCCCACCCCACCACTCTACTATAAAGTCTGAAGAGCAATGCACATCACTCCACTTTTCAAAACTGAAGCCCAATTATTGAATAAGTAATCAACTGAATAGCTATGTGCTACTTGACATCATACCTGGAGGCAGCGTGCAGCAGGCTAAGCTGAGAACTCACTAATTCAGACCCCTGCCTGCCAATGAAATGCATCTCTGCTTCCCACTGTGTGATAAGGGATTTGTGGCTTCCAGTTGAGGAGAGAACGCTATTCTCAACTCTAGCACAGTTAAGTCATACTGCAAGTATACTCTGCTTTAGTAAGCCAGATACAGTATATGTCCCACAGAGACCATCAGGGTTTCCAACATTTGGTCAAAATCTCGGAACCAATTCCAGTGACAGCCTGTTCATCTGTCTTGGGATTTCCTAAAAACACAGTCACTCCAGGCCATGGCTCACTCCCTCCGCACAGGCCTGAGCTCGTCCCTTCCCCATCCCCTATCCATCAGGAGACTTCTAGGACTATTTGAAAAGCCTGGCGCTTGCTAATCCTTTCATGCCTTATACCTGGTCATCCAAAGTCACCACTCAAGATCTAGCCAGTGTCTAGCCCCTCCCATCCACGTTTTCTTTCTTTTCAAATAGCTTTAATAGTATACAATACAGATGAATTTCAGTTTTAAAAAATAATCAGATCAACTTTAAAAAATATATATAACTTTCTCATTGAATGTCCACATGTTTTTTAATGCTTTATGCCCCTTCTCCCTGAATCAACCTCCTACTACTATCCTCCTTCCAAAATCTGCCCATTCCAAGGTAACTATCTTCGCCTTCTCTTTTAATATCACCTTCAGTTTCTCATCTGAAACCCGATTCCTCAAAAATCATTGTCCCTTGCCATCTTCCCAAATAGTTATTCTTCCAAATCTCAAGCCTGATGAGTAGGGCCCAAAGGCCACTTTGTCCCAGTGCTGTTCCAGACTGATTTTGCCATTGTTCTATAAAACTGCTGACTGACTGAGGCTTAGGCTGTTAGGTGCCGAATGTTTGTGTCTCCCTGAAAATTCATATGCTGAAATCCTAACCCCTAAAGTGATGGTATTAGGAGGTGGAGACTTTGAGAGATAACTAGGGTAGAGCCCTCATGAATGGGATTAGTGTCCTGATAAAAGAGACCTGAAAGAGTTTGCTCAGCCCTTCTACCCTGGGAGCACACAGCGAAAAAGTCATCCACGCACAGGAAGGGGCCCCTCACCAGACATCACGTCTACCATCGTCTTGATCTTGGACTTCCAGCCTCCAGAACTATGAGAAATAAATTTGTGATGCTCATAAGTCACCCGGTTCATGGAATTCTGTTACAGCAGTCCCAAAGAACTGAGAGAGGCCATCTGGCTACCCCATTTTCCTCCTCTCTTTGTCGCTGTTACCCAGGCCAAGTATACTCTGGAATGATATGGGGAGGAACGCCTTGTAGATGATATTGGTAACAGGCTCGTGATGGTCCTTTTCACTCTCAAGTCACCTCACCGGTCTGGACAAATTCAATATTCGTGAGAATGCTTCATCCAGTGCTCAAAGTCTTAGTTCTTCCTCAGCTCCACCTCATAGCCAAACTTTGGAATCAGGAGGCACACCCCAGTATGGCTGTGGTTTACTCTGGTCATTATCATACCAAAATGTATTCAATATTAGCCTTTTCTGACAATGGTACAATTCAGAAATCTTAAATCCAGAATCTCTGACTGCAACATCCTTCCTTTATGGCTCTCCTATTCACTTATCAGCACTACATCAGTTCCTTAACCTTCCTCTGACCTCAGGCCCTTGACCTTTCTGCATTCTCCTGATCTCCCAAAACCTGTCCTGTCCCCATTCTCTCTGCTCAGCCTTCTCCACATGGTTAATCACTTCAACCATGCAATTGCATCGCCCTCAAATAGCTTGCCCCATCAATCTCTGTCACACTCAACTGGAAAAATCCCAGCCCTCAGCTAGAGAAGAAGATCATAAAGCCACGCACAGATTTGGTGTGACTTAAAATTGATCAGCTTCCAGCTTAACAGGACTTTCAGTGCTGCCTGGGAATCTTCTCCATCCCTGTTCAGCCCCCTTTTCCACTCTCCATAGCAGTGGTTAAAACCTTCTCCAGTCCCACCCAGCCACCTCTCTACTAATAATGCCCAAGCAGAAAATCTTGCCTCCCACTGCACAGACAAAATAGAAACCACCACGGGAGATGTCCCTCAGTTCCCCGCCACCATAGCCATCTACATATGTCCTTTTATATATTTCCTTGCCACGAAAGGTGCAGAATCTCTCTTCCTGTCTCAGAATAATGAATCCACCTGAGGTCTGGATCCCAGCCCCGTTCCCCCTCATGCAAGACCCCGGGCCTTCAGGTGCCCCTCTCCCTTTATGCCTCCCTCCTCTCAGTGCTGTCTTTTCTTTCAGCTGCCTCTCCCTGCCTCCCCGACTCTCGTAACCACACCATCTTCTTCAAAGAGATGTCTGCTTTCATTTCCATTTCCTCACCTTGTATTCACTCTTTGATTCTTTAGAATCTGGTGTCCACCTTCCCTGAAATGACTCTAAACTAGGTCAAAATATCTCCTGTTGCTAAATCCAAAATCCTTATCTTATGTGATTCATCTGCTCCATTTGGCACTGATAAACATTCTGTCCTCCATAAAAGGCCCTCCATGACAACTCTTCTCAGTCTCTACTTCCCCTTCCCCGTCCCGAGATTATGGAGTTGTTCAGATTTCTGTGCTGACCCTTCTTCTCTTTTCCTCCTACGTACTCTCCTTTGGCACTATATCTACTCACATATTTCAGTTCCTGTTTATACGTTAATAACTCCAAAACAGTATTTCCCTTGAAAATGATCCACATATCCAACACAAATCCAACTGGATACTTCCTCTCTGATGTACTATAGGCACTCAAAACGTAACATATCCAAAACCGAATTCTCCAAACCTCCTTCATTGTGTGAGACTTCCTCCTTATCCTCCTTCCCAAACTCACAGAATTGCATCTCCATCCACCTGAATGTGGTCTTCGACTCTTGCCCCTTTCCCCTCTTGGCAAATAGATTTCTTTCTAATTGTCTTTCTAATCTGTCCACTTATCCACATTCACACTGCTACTATCTTAACTGAGGCCTCATTCTCAAAAGCCTCCTAAATTCTCTTTCAGCATTCAGGAATGCCCTGCCTTTGCCCCCAGATGCATTCCCTCCTTTGGGGACAGCAGACTCTTTGCAGGGAGGAAATCTGATTCTGTCACTCCACTGCTTAGAAACCATCAATGGCAACTCTTAAACATCAGAAGAAGATGCCCACTGCACACACTGAATATAACAGAAAGTGCTAGCTAATTTGGCCACTTCTTGCTTTTCAGACTATCTCTTGCCGATCAATTCAAACCCATCCTACTTCTCTCGCTGTGTGGTCCAGCCATGTATGTAGTCTGTGCAATTTCATGAGGCTAGAAGGTTACATAATAAAATGTTGATAGTAATTGTTTTTGTTTAAAGAGTTGCTTGCCATTTTGGCTTTGTCTTTTGCAGCATGGTTTCTTTTATTTTTTTTCCCTCCAATGTGCTATTTTTATAAGACAAAAATAAAATTTTAAAGAATCAAAATCGAAAAGCAAGGCTTAAACAAATCAGTCACTTACTGCTGTAAAACTGATTTATTTTTACCTTAAAACATCCCAAATATTAATACCATGGTCTCACCATATGTATGTATATAAATGTCCTCTTCAAAGTAGCAAATGCCCTTGTCATATTTAACTGACAGCTGTTCATATATACATCCAACAATTTTGATATTTAAAAGATATGTGTCTGTTCCAGGAAAACTGCTGAATCACACAACTCAAGGTCCAGGCAATTCATATATCATGCAACATCATTACCCAGTTCCTAGTAAGTGCCAGGCTCTGTATTCATCATGGTCCAGGACTAATAATCCCCTTCACTCCTACAAAATAATAACAGCTCAAAATTTTTTCCAGTGTTTTTTTTTAAAATTATGTTAAAGACTTCATTTATTTGAGAGAGAGAGCACAAGCAGGGGAGAGGGGCAGAGGGGTGGGTGAGCAGGCTTCTCATTGAGCAGGGAGCCCAATGCAGGGCTCAGTCCCAGGACCCTGGGATCATGACTCGAGCCAAAGGCAGACGCTTAACCGACGAGCCACCCAGGTGCCCCTTTTCCAGTGTTTTTACTGAGCAAAAAACACTTCCTACCAGGTTACAAATTTGTTGTTCCTTTCCATACATTGATGAAGCCATCAGGATGACAAATACTTCGAGCTGTTTTCCTAAGTGGAAAAATAAATTCACACCCGATCTTTGCCCCCTCCTCACTTTCTTGGCTGTGCGACTAAAGGCAACCATTTGCAATGTAGCTTGCTGTAGGGGAGGTGTTCTACCTGTGCTCAGGGACCAGAGCAAAACCAACTGTCTCACTTTTGATCAAACCCATTCTTCAGTCCTCTTTATTCTAGTGAATAATAAACTATCTTATTATCCTAATGAACTAAAATCACTTGCCCCGTTAGACTCTAGAAGGGAAGTAGCAGACCTGGAAGTAAAGTTTTACAGGCCCCACAGTCACTCAGTGACAGACCGTCAGAGAAACAAATATGGCGGTCTCCAACCCCCCAAGCAGAACATATGCTTTGACAAGTGACTTAAGAGGTCCATGAAGGAGGACGTTGGGAGTCTACATATCTCATAAAATCTGGGCTAGAAGGTCACCACACCCAAAAAAAAAAAAAAAAAACCACTCCTACTCCAACCACCCCCACCCCATCCACCTTTTAGGAACATTTCATCTCTAACAACAAGAAACAAGAAGGCTGGGACTCAGTGCACAGAAATGGAATTAGCGACAGTGTCTTGCTCTAAAGCTTCTACCAGCTACAGTAAAGCCCGAGTTCCCAGCTCCACCTCACCTCACCTTGCCTGGGGGAGCCCGGCATTGCCAGCACACGCCCTTGGCCTCGGGCTCAGTGGCTGTGGCATTAGCCTATAAATCCTCAGTCCAACTTCTCTTAAACCCTCTGACCCTTCTCAGCAAGTCCTCCCGGGCTCCAAAGCAAGCCAATCCTCACCATCTCCACCATCTGGTCCCTTCCCTAACTTTCTACCCCCTTCTTTGTTCCCCTGTAGATCAACATGTTATATAATTTAACTGGGTTCTGAACCTTGTCTGGACCATGGCAGACTCAGTATACTCGGAGAGTAGAGATGATCTCCCTATAAAATAAATTCATGGGGCCATTTAACAGAGTAGCTGCAGGGCCTGGCTGAGAGCTGGCATCTCCCGCTGCCAAAACCTAGTTTCCCTTTATCTTTCCTTTTGTTCCACTTTCTTTTCATTTAAGGTTAATGTGGCTGGACTTTTCAAAACAGGTGACTCTAGCTATGTTAATAAAGCAAGGTGTGATAGCATCTTCCATGACTTCAGATGTCAAACACTGAGGAGAAGAGGGAAAAGTACTTTTAAATGACCACATCCTCTTAATAACATTCCAAGGGAGAGACCGCTTATCTTGATTTTAATTTTTCAGTCTCCTTTTATCTCTTCCTCCAAAAATATGGCTGAGAGCAAGATCACCCATGAAGCACTTATCGGAAAGACATTAACTAACATTTGTGGGAGCCAGCTGGAATATGGGGCAGATTGAGGGCAAGGACTGGAGGGGGAAAAGTGACAATGGTACCTGATGAGAATACACTTTCTACTTTGTAAGGCTGGGCATCATTTATAAACACAGACTTGAACACATTCAAATATTAAAGTTATTTGAGCAAAGCATGGCCTGAAATTCACCTCTGAATTTCCTCTGAAGAAAGAGCTAATCAAGCAAAATGCTTAGGACAGACAAACTTAGGGAGAGAATGTTTAACTTATTTAGAAATTTAAATTGTTTTCAGTCCCCAAAGAAACTCTGATTTAAAACAATCATTCTTACCTCATGTTTAAACTGTGGCTTTAAGCCTCTGTTGGCCAACATGACAACATCTCCCTTTATATGAAAGCCAGACTTCCAGAAACTTCAGCGTTGGTCAGTGTTGCTCAAAGTGAATGATCCGTGAACCACCTGTACCGGAAGCACCTGGAGTCCTTAGGCAGGTCTAGGCCCCATTCCCCCTTAGTCTCCCATCATCCCACCCCTTCTCCTGACCTTTCGAATCAGAATCTCCTCCAAGATTTAGTCTGGAGTCTAGAAGCCCTTCCAGGAAGGCATTTCTGGCAGCATGGATGGATATAGGTGGTCAGGCAGAATTTGGCCTATAAAAAAGACTTCTACCAAGGATTCAGCTAAAGACAGAATTGAAGAATCTTGGACTTCCAGTACTAGAGACCCAACTACTGATACCTGGACAATGACCAACAACATTTTCACTTACTAAAGAGAAACTATGGAGCCCAACGAGGCTTCTAGATCAAAGGGAAGGGAAGAAGTTAGGAATTAAAGACCAGAGACAATGACAATGACAATGACCAGGCAGAGGTTCAAGTCCAAAGATGGAAATCCAGAAACAAAGATCAAAACCCAATGGCAAAGCAGTTGATCAATAACTATAGAAAGAGCTGCAGTGAGCAGCAAGATGGACATGGCAGTGTGCTAAGGTCTTCTGAGGAAGGGGTTTGTCCAAGGCAGCTTCGTCCTTGAGCTGGGACAAGACATGTCCGCATAAGCTCACAAGCACATCTGATTAACAAGAACAGATGAATACTAATTAAGAGCCCAAGCTACTCCCAACATCAAGTCTCCCTGAACTCAGCATCATACAGGAGTTTCCATAACAATGCTTTGTGTTAAGTGTACAATGCCACCAACGGCTACAATTCATCATCACAGGGAAAGAGGACAGGGACACAGGCACTTGGGAGGGGAAGGCGCTGACATCACGTTATATCCCCAGGCCAAGTTTTAACAAGGGCAAGGTAAGTCATCATTAGCCCAGTGTGCAAGTTCCAGCAATCAAAACACTCAAGCCCGGGCTCAGGGGAACAGGCACACCTGTAGAGGAAGTACACTCATTGCTCAGTGTTGAGCAATTGACCACGCAAGAGGTGAGAGCAGAAGCCGGAGCTCTTCCTTCTCTGCGGCTTTCTCCAACCTACTAAGTAAACCAGCATTGTAGGCAGCATGAAATGACCTAAAAATCCCATTCTTTGAGAACCTAGTAGGGGCATTACACTAGCATACTATTTAACAGACCCAGTAACACTGGGAAACAAGCTGTGTGATCCCCATTTTACAAATAAGAAAGCCCAGGTACAGAGAGGATAAAGGATCTGCTCAAGAACATTTCTGACAATTTTTCATTTTTTTCCTTTTTTTTTTTTTTTGCCTTTGAAAAAATATGGAAGGCTTCACGGGTTTTCATGTCATCCTTGCCCAGGGGCCATACTCATCTCTGTATTGTTCCAATTTTAGTATACGTGCTGCCAAAGCAAGCGCTCTGGCAATTTTTCATGCTCAAAACACTCATCATACATTTTTCAGAAGCTGCTTCTTTTATAGTAAAAAAACAAATCATATGGCGATTTCATTACTTTTATCATGAAAAAGGGCTTTAGAAGTTGGGTACACATATGCATATACAAACATGCACCACCAGAGCCTCCATCTTGTATTGAGTTTGGGAAAGAGAGAATTTCCTGTGGATTTTCTTGAATGCCCCTCTCTTGTTTGACCCAAACTCTGCAAAGAAACCACTGGGATTACAACATGCATAAAGCTTGCATTAGTGTTCCGAAGTACCAGAGCCCACTCACACTTTGAACCTAGTTCTGTCCAACACCCAACAATGCTTTTTCCTACGATACCACGCTGCACCGCTGCACTTCCGCTTCCTTCTGCCCCCTTCCCCAACTCTCTCCACTCATTGGGATGTTACACAAAGATCAGGACCCAGTTCAAATTCCTACCTTCTACAGAAGACCTTGTGTGAGCCATCAGTCTGTGTTACCCCCTTTCTTCTCACTTTATAGCAAGAAGGGACAGACGAAGCAGTCAGCACCAAGACAGGTGTTTGAGAGCAAAATCAGAGATGGTGCAAGGCTAGGCTGCCAGGAAACTAGAAAAAAGGAATCAAAACAGAGTGAAAGCAGCCAAAATAGACCTAGGGCTGGTCTCAAGTCTACCTAGCAGGCAAGGAAACAAAAGTCATAAAGCTTTGCAGAAAACATTGAGGAGGAAAAGTCCATGAGTCAACCCCAGGGTTTGAGATGACTGGTGTGCTAGCAGGCAGACCAAGTATGGGAGCGGTGGTGACCTGGTCATTCCAGAGTCAATCCCAAAGTTGCCTTGAGGGCTAGATCTCTTTGGCCACAACGGGGGCACGGGGGAGTTGTGTCCGCCTTCAGAGCAAGGCGATGGAAACCCAGAATCTGACACCATGATTTCAACCAGCACCCTTCACCCAGAGGTAAAAGTTTCCCCGCCTCACAACATGATTTTAGGGACACAGGAAATAGCACTGACGGTTTCCATATTTACCACCACACCAATGCCTGAAATGTCTTTGGTTGTGAAACAGAACTTAATGGTTTTTATTAAGGATGAGCCTTGAGGTGCTATCAACTGGAAGGGAGGAATCGAGAACTCCTTCCCCAGGATCAGAGTGTTTGAAAGGGAAGAACTTGGCTCCAGAAAGGCAGAAAACACAGACCTCGTGGAAGGCAAAGCGGCGTGCAAGGTGGAAAAAAGGAAGTAGAACATTTCATAGTCTCCATTAGACCTTCATCAGCACAGCTCCAGATGCCCCTTCCTTCTCATCCAACTGAAACTGGCCCAGGGGTGGGGTGGTGGGAATAGTCAGGGCCAATATCTGATAGAGGCTCCCTGTGCACCTGCACCCCGCCCACCACGTGCCGCTACAGATGCCAGAAGACACGCATAACTGAGAGTGAGCTGGCCTTGAGTTTGTAGCTTGGAGATGTCCATACTATTCCTGCTGTCACTGATTTTTCTCTGTGATGTTGGACAAGTGCCAAAACTTTTCTGTCCTTTCATTAATTCATGAACAATATGTCTAATCCCTGTCTCGTAAGAATGCTGTGAAAATTAATGAGCTTATAAAAAACTAAACAAAACTGATGTAAAAGTCTTTGTATACCCTAGAGATGCTATAAACACCAGGTGATCTAATTTAAAATACAGATGTGTATTTCCATTTATGTGAGCCAATATAAGAACATTTAACTTTACAGAGCAATGGCTATTCAGTGATTCCAGAATGAGGGGAGGGGCAGGGAGGTCCTTACACAGAAAATAGAATATCTTGTAAGTGGAAGAAAATTGATGTTGGGTACTCAGTTTAACATTTTTAATATCAAAAACCTTCATTGAAGGCTTACAATGTGCTAGGTGCCATCTTAGGCATATATTATCATCTCATTTAATCCTCACAGTAATCCACTGAAAAGGTTCTTAGTAGCTCCCATTTCACAGATAAGAAAATAGAAATTCTTACAGATTAAGTAACCTGCCAGAGATCACAGATCTAATCAGTGGTGGAGAAAAGATTCAAATCCCAGAACTACTGTTGCTTACTTATTTGTCTTTCCATTAAACAACTGCATCCCCAACAAATATATAGACCCCCTAAGCACATGTAATGTTTGTAAAGTATTAACTGGCAAAAACACAAAACAAAATGAAACCTGGCAGAGCAGCCAAGGGACAAACTTAGAAATTCAAATGCTCGTTAGTGCTAAAGACAATACGTATGATAAATTAGCCCTAAAATTAAATAAATCCAGAGGAGAATAAATAACACTACATGTAGGAAATTCTTATTTGCATTTGCCCTTCCACTCAGTTCATTCTGGTAATCAGATTTATGACAAGGGTTTCTAGGGGTGCAGAATACCATCCCCCGTGAAGCAGGACATCTCTTGCCTGGTAATCCAGCCTCGTCCAGCCCCATATCCCCTACAGCCTTGGGCAGTTCAGATTCCCTCTCAGGAAAATCCAGTACGACTCAGTCAACACTGACAGAGGGCCAGTCAAGCACCAGGCACTGGCCCGACTACGCCTTCCAGCTCGCAGGGTCCAGGCTCGAAGAAAGCCCCTCTGACATGGGCTTTAACAGCGCATTTGCCTACAGAAATGACAATAGTCAATCCTTTTCCATGCCTCACTTATGGCTGCAAAGAAGAAGTGAAAGTGATTCTAGGCGATGCTCAACTGACTCCTCATCACAAACCCAGCAAGGGGACTTGGGTCCCCAGTACTCTGACTTCCCTCTCTCTGCAGCCTGACATCCTGGCCATCGGATGATTAACACGGCATCCTGTGAAGGGAGCAATCACCTCCCGGCCCCCAGAGGAGTTGGTGACCCTGGGCTTCCTCCAGCCCATGTGGTGTCCACCTGTTTCCTCTCTCTCCGTCATGCAGTTCTCAAGATACTGCCTAAAGCCCAGAAGCAGAAAAGAACACAACCCTGAGCCCTACGAATGGAGCTGAGCTTAGTCAGCCATTCAGGACAGTGCTGGGATCTTCTCTTTCCAGTCTCAAGAACCAAGCCCGAGGCCACTGGGGCTCCTCCACACCACCTGTAGACTCCATTTTCCGCCTCAACCAGTAAGCATAGAATGATGGGGAGGGGAGGGGAGGCATACCATTCTCCCCAGAATGGAACTGAAGAAAAGAAAAAAGCCAAATGTGAACACCCAGGGGGCCAGTTACACCCACATAACTCTCTGAGGCCAGCCCCAAGCTGATGGAAAATAGGCAGATGCCTACCGGGTGGCAGGATTTTAGGGATACTGAGACAGTGCGCCCTGATTGGAAAAGATTGCCTTCCCCCAGGCTGCCAGCTCAGCTCATGGGCTTACAAGTCTTTGGTCCCATTTTGTCTGACCATGTTACACAGGCTGAGATAAGACCTGGGCTCCTGGCTGAGGCTGGTGTGCTGTCCTGGGGGCTGGAGCTGATCTGGTCACTATGAGCAGAACAGGTCCAGGAGTAAGGGTCAAAGCATGGCTGAGGGGTACCCACCGGGCCCCCTCCCATAAACCACAGGACCCAGAGTCAAAATATAAAACACTTCAAGCACTCCGGCCTCACTCACTGTGATTGTCTCACTTTCTAGTTCTTTCCTTACCCTCGCTGGGGTATTTTTCTGGCTGCTCTATTTCAATGCCCACTCGATGCCCTTTTATTTTTTTTTCTCATTTCTAGTACCTTCTTTGCTGCCTTGGATTGACAGTGGGCTTTCGCTTCCATGGCACTAGGGCAGGGAAATATCACCAAGAGGCTTTGCAGTCAGACGGGGGCCTAGTGCCCACTCTGCCATTCACTACCTGCACACGCATGAGCAAGTTATTTTAAACTCCCTAATCTTTGGTTTCTTCATCTGTCAGATGAGGTCACTAATACCAGCCATGTAGGGTTATTGAGAAGATTAAATAAGATAAAGGATGTGAAGTTCAGAGGCTGGTAGGATGTCAGGAATGGTCACACTCATCCCCTGGCTGTTCCCAGTCCAGGCTTGAGCAGCTAGCTGCCCAAGCACAGGCCAACCCAGCCCAGCCCCCTTCCCAGCCAGGCTCGTCCCGACCCAGCTGAGAGCTGGGGGCACAGGAGAGCAGCCAGGCAGTGCCAGGGGGGAGGTAAATACTGTCATCAGATCCAAGGGGGGGACAGGCACAAAAAGAAGAGGGAAAGCCAGAGGCCAGTGCTAGATGAGGGTCCACGGCTAGGGCTCAGAATAAGGCAGGAGTGTTTGGGGCTCAGCTGTAGGGGTGCTGACTACACGGGTCTTCAGGGACGCATAGGGCTTCGAAGTGAGGAGCTAGACAGAACATGCTTAACATGACATCCTTGAAGGGTAATAGGTTATGCCCGCCTGGCCAATGGACACATCAGGCTTGAAAGGGTTTCCCTTTCCAAGGACGAGGGCACTAGACCCTGGAGGGGAGAAAGGAGAAAGGCATCAAGGGACAGGACACGTTCAGAAAGGGGAGGATGTACCCCGAAGATAAACTGTTAAATTCTGCTTTCTTTTCCTTTGGAAAGAACTGCAAGTTTCTTCAGCACCAGGCAGTAGATGCATCTTGGGTCCCTAGTACCAAGCACAGGGCCTACATGGATGAATAAATAAATATCATAACACAGTTGCTTTCAACCTCTGTCAAGACTGTTGGGATCCCAGCCCCGGGCAGCAGCTCTTGATGGAGGCATCTGTCGGTCTCCCCCACTTACTTAAAACTACCCTTCCTTGCTTTTCATTCTCGGGCTCCACAGCCCAACTCTTAAGAGGCAATCATTGAGACAGTGGTCAAGATAGTGGCTAGAAGTGCAGACACTGGAGCAGGACTAGGTCAGTTCAAATCTTTCTAGTTTGGGATTTGGGCGAGTTACATGTCCTCTCTGGGCCTCGAGTTCTTCATCTGCAAGATGGGATATGGCAATTTCTCCCTCACAAGGTTGTGTGAAGGTTATGGAGCTTAACACGTGCAAAGTGCTCTATTAATGTAACAGAAAATATATAAACTATTAATATCTGCTTTTGACATCTCTCCATGGTCTGACAACTCATTTTAGACCCTTTGCTCTGAGTTTCTCAACCCATCTCCCCAGCAGATTGCTTAATCAACATGTCACTTCAGTGTAAGCATTAGTGCTGCTATTTTGTAAGAACTACTGCTCCCACCAGCTCCCCACTCCCACCCCACCAAGACCCCCAGCCCAGCAGGCAAGCTCCTCAGGCTCCCTGCAGAAGGAAAGATATAGACAGTCAGTCAACATGGTGTCACTTACCTTCAGTAAGATTAATAATAATGGTGCCTTCAGTAAGGGAACTAAGGGGCACCTGGGTGCTCAGTCGTTAAGTGTCTGCCTTCGACTCAGGTCATGATTCTGGAGTCCAGGGGGATCGAGCCCTGCATCGGGCTCCCTGTTCAGCAGGGAGTCTGCTTCTCCCTCCCCTGCCCCCCCCCAACAGTCTCCTCCTGTTCTCTCTGTCTCTCTCTCTCAAATAAATAAATAAAAATCTTTAAAAAAAATAAGGGAACTTAAATTGGACAGTGAGCAGCAAACATTCCCCTGAAAACTTTTGCATGCAGAGCATTTGTGCTTAACCTCACTTGGTTATAGTTTTTTGATATATAAATGTGAGCACTGGTGAAAACCTTTCTGGTTCCTAAACTTTCTGTGTTATGTGACCATTAAAAAATCCAGTGAAAGCTATCAACTCCCTTTGAATCTAGAGTACAGGCCTTGGATTAAGAATTCCCAGACTAGATGATTTCTGACCCATATAAAGCAGGTTAAGAAAATAAGCTAATATAGAGAGAAATGACATTCATCTGATATGCATTGTTACGTCTATGCCGACCATTAAAATCTTGAATTACTTATATTCTAAGTGGTAAATTGCATCTGTCCCAAAGCCTTCTTATCTCTGTGCCCCTGCTACTCTGGACATTCTGATTCCTGCCCCAGACCTTAAAGGTATCTTCATCATCTAGCAATTAAAGGGACAAAAGGGAGGCTTCTGAGACCCTGTGCTAGTGGGCCAGCAACTATTTGATCAATTAGTGCCCACTATTTTGAATACCATTCCTAGTATCAACTAAATCTTCAAAGAATGGTGCAGACAAAAATGGCTTAGGAGATCAGAAAATGTCAGAAAAGTTTCATAGAGAAGGTGATATCTGAACTAGGCCTTGATGTAGTGTAGGCTATAGATAACACAGAGGGAGGAACCCACTCCAGAAACAGGGATAGTTTCATTATTCTGAAATTTCTCAAGTTCACAGAGTGAAATGAAAAATTCAGAAAACAAAGGGAAATACATGATAACAGCAAATTATCATAAAGCCCAGAGGCTGTGAATTTTGTCCTGACTCTACCTCTTTCAACATCTCAGAGTTTCCAATGCCCTTGACACCTCCAAAGTTATTTGATACTAAGATAGGGAATTTAGGCTCCTGTATATCATTTTCCGCTAAAATTTTTAGACTTGGAGGTCAACACACAGAGTTCTTTGACTAGTACACAAATGATCAACCATGATCACCCCCTTTGTTACATTTTTTTCCCTTAGTGTTAAGGTCAATAAAAATTTCCAATTTAAGCAGTCACTTTATGCCATTCTTAGCTCAAAGCAGTTGATAAGAATACACTGCTACTAGGGACAGTCCCTGGTTTGACTTAGTACTGGCTTTTTGGCACATTAACATGAACTAGAAAAGAGCAAAATATATTACTGGATGGAGCTGTGCCTTCATCTATTCCTTACTTCATTCAAAAGGCTCAAGATTGGAAAGAGAGGCAAAGATAGAAGAGGGTGGTTTGTTAAAGAGAGGGCAAAAAAGAGAACAAGGGAGAAAGAGAAGGAAAGCAAAACAAAATCAAGTGTTGAATAAACATTTGTTGGCAGCTTAAGACATAAACAGACTTTAGGGGTCTTATGTTCATGAACGTGGGTTAAGTCGACACTTAGAGCCAGTCACCATGGAGGCTCCTGCCTGCAAGGGAGTAGACTGTGTTGCAGCACTCCAGGCCGAGAGGCAGGTGGACTAGCAGCACCGTGGAGTGTGAGGTGGGGTGGGAGGGGTAGAGGGGAGGGAGGGAAGCGGGGGGACAGCCATGAGTGTCAAAAATGGCCAAGAGAACAACGTGCAGAGGATCTCTAGCTAATCAGCTGCTGCCAAAGCACTCCCCCCACCTCCCCACACACACACAGTTCAAGATTACTAGGCAGCTGCTTTTTCAAAAGCCCTACCTTGGCTAGAACATCAGCTCACCAAGTCAATAGCAGGCTGGGGTCCTGAGGCTAGAACTCAATCAAGATGGCAGGAACAGGGAGTTCCGGAGGGTAAGAGCAAGTCCGGTTGCATCTACAGGATAATGAAACTCAAGAACCTGAAATCTGTCTTCGTGGATCCAGATACAGGTGATAAATCCAAGAGCTCAGAGGCGAAGAGAGGCAGTAGGGAGAAACTAAAAACAGAAGTGAAATATGCATGACCAAAAGAACTGCCCCCGCTAGAGCTGTGAGTGCCCAGGCTGCTTGTGATCCAGTTTCAGCTATGAAATGGTGGGGAGGAAGAGGGGCCTGGTTTAAATTCACAGGCTTAGGCACATAGTAAGCAAATTAACCTCATCCTCCTTTGCTAGGAAAGTCAACACACTCACAACTATTTGTCCGTGTACATACACACACACACACACACACACACACACACACACACACACACACAGAGTCTGAACCTTGGCACCTCTATTTTAAGACTGTCAACTCCTCATCTAGAGATGACTCTGGGCTACAAGTAGGAAAAAATAGATCCTAGGTCTTGATTTAATACCAACCCATTTGGGGACTCTAGAATAGTCTCTTCTCTCTAGCCCCTGGTTATTTCCCACTGTCAAGCTACAGCTAACGTGAGCTAAACTTCTGGTCGTCTGGAGGATAAAGTGAGAGAATGCACTGTGAAAGTACTTTGGAAAAGCATATGTGTTATATCAATGTAAGAGATCATATTAAAACAGCTTTGCAGGCTGCTTAGTTTTCAGTTTTCTTTCAAAGCCAGACTAATCCCAAAACCTAAGCCAGTGACAACTCATTTATGATTATAGTCAAAACGTGACTTTTGATTCCTAGATCAGCTCACCGTGACTTGCTTCAGGTACTTTTCCTAACTTCACTAAGTAGTTTTATCTTAGAGTTGCCAGAAAAGAAAGCAAGACACCCAGTTAAATTTGAATTTAAGATAAACACCAAATTATTTTTTAATATATCCTAAATCACACATGGGACATACTTATACTAAAAATGTATCCTTTGCTTATCTTTAATTCAAATTTAAATGCACTCTATATTTTTATTTGCTGGATCTGGCAACCCTACTTTATTCACATACTGACATCTTATCTCCTCCTGAACCTAACAGTATTCAACATAGTAATGATGTCGACCAACCTTATAACAGAAAGTGAGGCATTAGTTGCTAATTTGATTCTTCTTGAAAACATAGAATGTTTTATTTTTAATTTAAGTATTTATTTTATAAATATGTTTCAACCTTTTTTTTTCATAAAAGGACTATAAATGCAAAAAGCTCAGAGATTAGAATGCCTAGCTCCCCAGCCCCCTTCTCATCATACCCACATTCCAGCCTAGCCTCTCCAAATAACAAAAACTAAGCTCAAAACAAAAGGAAAACAAAGAAAGCCCTCCCCTGTCACCAGCACCAACTTCAGTCCTGGCTTCCCATTAGATCAAGGAGATATAAAGGCCAAGGTACTGATTAAGAAATTCAATTGCTGAGGTCACACCCCAGACCAAGTACCCCAGAATCACTTGGGGTGGTACTCAGACATCAATATTTTTTAAAGCTCCTCATGTGATTCTAATGGGCATCTAGCATTGAAAACCACTGCCTTAGCCTTTACCATCTCATTTTTATACCCAGTCCATGCCCCTTAGGAAGCCTTAGGAAGATACAGGAATTAGGTGACTGGGGAAAGAAAGTAAGGCAGCAAAAAGAAACAAGATCTGGTTATACTCTGTCTGTCCCAAATTCTGAATCTGGACTTGGTCTTGCTTCTATTTTACTTTGGCTACAGCCATCTTTGCCATGGAGCAAATATATCACCCAAAGCCTATTGCTAAATCTCCCCAATATTAGCAAATAGATTTAAAAGATGAGATAAGAATATGAGTAATAACTAACACTTTTAGAATTTATAATGTGTTTTATCCTCACAAACAGCCCTGTAAGATCACAGTACAAACAAAAATGCTAGGGGTCATGAAGTTTAAGTGACTTGACCAAGGTCACCCATTGTGTAAGTGGTCCAGTTAGAGCCAAGGTCAGGCTGTTTCTATGACACAATAATGTACCACTACATACAGCTGCTTAGGGTGTGCACTCTCCAATTCCAAGGAACATCATTCACTGTACTATGGTATGAATGGTGGCTCTGAAGTAGAACTGAGGACAATCTTCATAATCTAATATGTCAGCCATAAACTGCCGCTTCCCCTGAGTTATCAGAGACTACTGATGAAAAGTTCCAATGATCAGAGTTCTACAAAAAGGAACCTGATTTGGGCACAAAGTCTCCTTGAACCAGGTAGCAAAGCCGCATGATTTTTGCCCCACCAAAAGAGGAGGAAGGATGAATGGGGGACAAGGGGAGGGAGTGAGAGCAAGGGTCACAGACAAAGAGCATCCTCTCATGGCCATCTCATGCTCAGCATTTCCCAGATTCTCCCTACCCAAGAACTGTTCTTCCCCCATAATAGCTCCTAACAGTTCATCTCAGCACTTTTCATGGCAATTCTAGCCAAAGGTCTGGAACTTATTTTATATCCACCCCCATTCCCTCACTCCCTCACACATAGTAAAGTCAAGATGTCCTGACATTTTACATCCTAAATAATTCTCCTGTCTCTCCCTGAGTGTCCAACCCTGACCACACATCATAGCTCAGGCCCCACTGTCTGTTCCCTGAGCTAATGTAATGATCTCCCAGCTGGTCTCCCTGAAGTCTATCTTCGCACTTCAACTTCATGCTCCACATGGCCATCACTGTGACCGCTCTAAGGTGCTAACATGACATATCCCTCCCCTGCTTAAAACTCTTCAGTGGTTCTCCCAAGGCTGACAGATGCTTGCATGACATAGGAAGATTTTTACGAGCTGCCTGCCTATTTCTCCAGTCCCACTCTACTAATTCCTACCTTGCCTCTTATGCTTTGGTAAAATCAAACTGCTTGTACTTCCCACCTTATGTCAAGTGATTTCACACCAATATACCTTTACCCATGGTGGACCTCTAACCTGAGCTCCCTTCTCCCCCACTACCGTGCCTTCTTTATTGGATAACATCTTCCCAGTCTTCAAGGCTCACTCAAGTGTCATTTCCTCCAGGAAGGCTTAATTCAATGCCCAGCATGGGTGAAGAACCTCATTTTTTAGTTCCCATAGCAACTTCTATTGTGATTCTTATTACATTGTATAAAAAGTGCCATTTTTGCCTATCCATGTCATCTTCTCCTTTAGAGACCACATACTGATAACCTAAAAGCTAAATGCAACCCCGGATGTTTTTTTGCTTGCCTGCAGTATATATTTTTAAAATTCTGTAGTAATTGCCAATATTTAACAAATGAGAAAAATAATGCTCAACTTTAATCCAAGATAGAGTAACAAAGACCACATTTAACCTCCTTCCCTGAAACAATCAAACTAAACCAAAAAAAAAACAAAACAAAACAAAACAAAAGGCAAAAGATAAGAGAAAAAGTTTTCAAGAAACTGGACATCAGGTAATGAAGGACAATGATCCCTACAAGATGGGAAACACATGAGGTAAGCCCTACCACTGCCTCAGTATACTGCCTTGAGAGAACTTCCAGGCCATGATATAGGGGAAGGGGAACCTGTGCAGAGCCCAGAAAACTCCTTGAACTGAGGAAATTGAGCAGACCAGGGTACTTAGAATTCACAGCACAGAATATCAGAAAAGAGAGAACTGTACTGAAAAAGAACCCTAGATACCTGCAGATGGTCCTCATGGAGCATTCAGCAGCATATTGACCAACACATGCTTCTGAAAAGACTACCTGAGTCCAGAAAGAACAGTCCAAAAAGATTAGGGGAAAAAGTTCCCAATACTCACATAAGACCAGGAATATTGCCTATTTTCAACAGCCAGACTGAAAAACCTCATATTCTCAGGGCACTGCATAGAGTACTCAGAAAGATCTTACCTCAGTAGTGTGAAATAATAAGCCCTAGACCAAACATTGCTCTAGTGCCACCTAACAAATCTTAAAAGCAAGGCCCCAAATGAATCAAAGTTGTTCCAAGTATCTCCACTGTGTGCAAGAATAAAGGTTAAAAAGATTTGTAAGAATACAAAGATATCTGGAGCACCTGGGCGGCTCAGTGGGTTAAACGTCCAACTCTTGATTTCAGCTCAGGTCATGATCTCAGGGTTGTGAGAGTGAGCCCTGTGTCAAGCTCCATGCTGGGCGTGGAGCCTGCTTAAGATTCTCTCTCTCTCTCCCACTGCCCTTCCCCCCCCTCCATGGCTAAAAAGAACAAAAATAAAAACAAACAAACAAAAAGAATACCAAGATATCCAACATGGTAAAGATCACTATGACTGAAATACGAAAAAAAATTACCAGGCATGCAAAGACACCAAAAATATCATGGCTTGTAAGGAAATACAATCAATAAAAACCAATCCAGAACTAATACGGATGTTAGAATCAGTAGCCAAGGACATTAAACAAACATAAAATGTAACCATAGTCCATATGTCCAAAAGTTAAGAGATGTAAGCTATAAAAATAACACAAATATAATGTTTAGAGATTAAAGCTACAATGTCAGAGATGATAAAATATGATGTATGGGATTAATGGCAGATCAGGCATTACAAAAGAATAGAGAACTTAAATACATAGCAACAGGAACTATACAAAAAGAAACACAGAGAGGAAAAGGGAAAATATCATCAGCTGGACAAATTTAATGGAACTAATAAACATATTGTGGGAATTTCCAAAGAAGGAGAGTGGGAAAAAAGATTTGAAAAAATAATAGCTGACAAAATTGTTTTTTCATTATTTTGAGCAACAAAATAAATTAAGAAGCACTGAGTTATAACCTAAAATATAAAATAAATATGCATGAATCTATACTGATATTAATAAATAACTGAATGAATAGATAAATGGGAGATAGTAGATAAATCACAAAAAAAATTCCAAATAATTTATGGAAATACTCTGCTCTGAAGGGGTGGGGAGGCACCTAACTTTACAGTGGAGAAACCTGACAAATGCTACCTGAAGCCAGTGAGCAAGGTTAACATGACCAGTGAGAAGTTTTGTTGATAGTATATCTTTGACATGATGTGACTGACATGATTATCCCTGTGGGATTCCTTCCAAGCACACATAACCTCAGTCTAACCATAAGAAAAACATCATACAAATCTCAACTGAAGGACATTCTACCAAACACCTGACTAGTACTCCTCAAAACTGACCAGGTCATCAAAAACAAAGGATGCCTGAGAAATTGTCACACTCAAGAGGAGACTAAGGAAACATGACAACTAAATATAATGTGGTATCCTAAGTGAGATCTTGGAAGAGAAAAACAACATAAGGTAAAAACTAAGAAAATATGAATCAAATACGGATTTTAGTTAATAATATACCAATATTAGTTCATTAATTATGGTAAATGTACCATACTAATAGTAGAAGTTACTAATAATGAAACCTGGGTGTGGCATACATGGGAACTCTGTTTTATGTCTGTAATTTTTCTGTATACCTAAAACTACTCTAAAATAAAAAGCAGATTTCACTTGGGAAAAAAAACAGACAAGAAGACAGCAGAGCAACTTCTTTAAAGAATGAACTAGGGGAATCTGTCTGGCTCAATCAGAAGAGCACGCAACTCTTGATTTTGAGATTGTAGGTTCGGGCCCTGTGTTGGGTGTAGAGATTACTTAAATAAAATGTTTTTTAAAAAGGTCCTCTCAGGGCACCTGTGTGGCTCAGTCGGTTAAGCATCTGACTTTTGATTTCAGCTCAGGTCATGCTCTCAGGGTCTTGAGATCAAGCCCATGTCAATCTTTGCTTGGGATTTTCTCTCTCCCTCTCCCTCTGCCCCTCCCCCACTAAAAAAATCTGAAAGAGAGAAAGGAAGGAAGGAAGGAAGAAGGAAGGAAGGAAGGAAGGAAGGAAGGAAGGAAGGAAGGAAGGAA
>NW_027397066.1:157970407-157983401 GCF_003265705.2 Callorhinus ursinus
AAGGAAGGAAGGAAGGAAGGAAGGAAGGAAGGAAGGAAGGAAGGAAGAAGGAAGGAAGGAAGGAAGGAAGGAAGGAAGGAAGGAAGGAAGAAAAAATGAAGTAAAGGTTGGCTTGGAAGATGGCAGAGTAGAAAGACCCTAAGCTGGCCTTATCCCATGGATGCAACTAGATAACACTCACATCAGTGTAAATAACCCAGAAAACAACCTAAAGACTGGCAGAACAAACTCCACGACTAAAGGAAGAGAAGAAACCACACAGAAGAAAGTAAGAAGGGTGAAGACATGGTCTGGGAGCAAAATGGACCAGGGCCATTCACAGTGGGGAGGGAGCTGGTGCCATGAAGAAGAGTGGAAAACAGACTTTCACACCAGGGAGCCCACAAACAGGGAGGATGAATCCCTGTAATATTTGCATTTGAAAGTGAGAGGGACCAAATTTCATGTGTTCTTACAACCAGTGGGCCTAAAAGCCTAGAATTTTATTTTTTTTAAAGATTTTATTTATTTATTTGACAGAGACATAGCGAGAGAGGGAACACAAGCAGGGGGAGCAGGAGTGGGAGAAGCAGGCTTCCCACAGAGCAGGGAGCCTGATGTGGGGCTCGATTCCAGGACCCTGGGACCATGACCTGAGCCGAAGGCAGATGCTTAACGACTGAGCTACCCAGGTGCCCCATGCCTGGAATTTTAAAAATTGGCAGCTCAGCTCTGGGAGAGCCCAGAGGGTACTAGGAGGCTGAGTCCCTGCCCTTAAAGAGACAGCATGACAAAAAGCTAGTGCAGATATCACATAGAATCAGCAGTTTGAAAAACACCGGGGGCAGACAGGAGGGAGAATGGTTTGATCATCTCAGAGCACAGCCCGGAGAGAAAGGGATCACTGAGAGACTGCCTCCAGGAAAAAAAGGAGCTGGCAGGCACCATTTTCCTCCCCCATCCACCAGTGTAAACAATGGCCACCTGTGGGCACAAGCACAGCACCTAACTTGCTTACACCAAGCCCCACACCCCTGTGCTGCAATGGAACAAGATGAAAGAAAGAAAGAAAGAAAGAAAGAAAGAAAAGAAAAAGAAAGAAAGAAAGAAAGAAAAAGAAAGAAAGAAAGAAAGAAAGAAAGAAAGAAAGAAAGAAGAAAGAACGAACGAAAGAACGAACGAACGAAAGAACGAACGAAAGAACGAACGAAAGAACGAACGAAAGAACGAACGAATGAACGAAAAGAAGAAAGGAAGAAAGGAAGAAAGGAAGAAAGGAAGAAAGAAAGAAAGAAAGAAAGAAAGAAAGAAAGAAAGAAAGAAAGAAAGAAAAGAAAGAAAAAGGAAGGAAGGAAGGAAGGAAGGAAGGAAGAAAGGAAGAAAGGAAGAAAGGAAGAAAGGAAGAAAGAAAGAGAAAGAAAGAAAGAAAGAAAGAAAAAGAAAGAAAGAAAGAAAGAAAGAAAGAAAGAAAGAAAGAAAGAAAGACACATAGAAAGTCAAATAAAATGAGGAGACAAAGAAATATCTCCCAAATGAAAGAACAGGACCAAACCACAGTGAGACCAAAGTGAAACGGATATAAGCAATATACCTGATAGAGAATTTAAAATAATGATCATGAAGTTATTCACTGGACTTGGGAAAAGAGTAGAGGACATCAGTGAGACCTTTAACACAGAGATAAAAAAGGAACCAATCAGAGACCAAGAACACAATAAATGAAATGAAAAATACATGCAATGGAATAAATAGGCCAGATGAAGCAGAGGAATCAGTTAATGACCTGGAAGATAGAGTAATGGAAAGTAACCAAGCAGAGCAAAGGAAAGAAAATTATGCAAATTGAGAATAGTCTTAGGGAACTTAGTGACTCCTCAAGCATAATAACATTTGCATTATAGGGATCTCAGAAGAAGAGAGAAAAAGAGACAGAAAATTTATTTGAAAAAATAATAGCTGAAAACTTCCCAAAGTTGGGGAAAGAAACAGATATCCAGATCCAGTAGGCACAGAATCCACCCAAAAATTCAACACATAGAGGTCCACACCAAGACAGAGTAATTAACATGACAAAAGTAATGATAAAGAAAAAATTTTAAAAGCAACAAGAGGAAAGAAGTCAGTTACACACAAAGGAAACCCCATAAGGCTATCAGAGGATTTTTCAGCATAAACTTTGCAGGGAGTGACATTGTATATTCAAAGTGCTGAAAGGGATAAGTCTGCAGCCAAAACTACTTTATCTAGCAAAGCTATAATTCAGAATAGAAAGAAAGATTAAGAGTTTCTCAAACAAAAACTAAAGAAATTCATGACCACTAAAACAGCCCTATAAGAAATAGTAAAAGGGACTCTTTGAGTGGGAAGGAAAAACTATAAGTGAGAGTTTGAAAAGTAAAAAACACAAAACCAGTAAAAATATTTCTGTAAATCAGTCAAGGAATTCATAAAAGAAAGGATGACACCATTACCTAAAATGTAAAGGGGAGAGGAGTACAGAACGGGTTTAAACTTAGTGATCACCAACTTAATATAGACTGCTTTATGCAGAAGATGTTACATACAAATCTAATACCACAAATCAAAAACAAATGAAAATTAAAACACAACAGTCCAAAATCTTTGGGATGCAGCACAACTGATTCTAAGAGGGAAGTTTATACCTCAAGAAGCAAGAAAAATCTCAAATAAACAACTAACCTTACATGTAAAGGAGTTAGAAAAAGAAGAACAACTAAAACCCAAACCAAGCAAAAGGAAGGATATAATAAAGGTTAAAGCAGAAATAAATAATATAGAAACTAAAAAAAAAAAAAAAAAATAGAACCGATCAGTAAACCAGGAGCTAGTTCTTTGAAAAAATTAACAAAATTTATAAAACTCTAGCAAGACTCATCAAAAAGAAGAGATAGGAGCCAAATAAACAAAATCACTAATGAAAGGGGAGAAATAACAACTAACACCACAGAAATACAAACAATTGTAACAATATTATGAAAACCTATATACTCACAAATTGGACAACTTAGAAGAAATCGATAAATTCCTAGAAAAATAGAACATTTGAAGAGATAAATTACCAGTAATGAAATTGAATCAGTAATCAAAAAACTCCAAAAAACAAAAGTCCAGGACCAGAAACCTTCACAGGTTAATTCTACCAATCAAACATTTAAAGAAGAGTTAATACCTATTCTTCCTAAACTATTCCAACAAAGAGGTAGGAAAACTTTCAAATTCATTCTATGAGGCTAGTATCATCCGGATACCAAAACCAGATAAAGACACCACAAAAAAAGAGAACTACAGGCCAATATCTCTCATGAATATAGTTGCAAAAATCCTCAACAAAATATTAGCAAACTGAATCCAAGAATACATTTTAAAAAAATCATACATCACAATCAAATGAGATTTATTCCTGGGATGTTAGAGTGCTTCAATACTCACAAAACAAAGTCAAAGTGATATGTCACATCAACAAGAGAAAGGATAAAAATCATATGATCATCTCTATAGATGCAAAAAAAGCATTTGACAAAGCACAACATCCATTCATGATAAAAACCCTCTGCAAAGTAGGTCTAGAGGGAACATACTTCAACATAATAAAGGCCTTATATGAATAACCCACACCCAACATCATACTAAATGGTGAAAAACCATTTAGGGCTTTTCCCCTAAGGTCAGGAATGAGACAAGGATGTCCAATCTAACCATTTTTATTCAACATAGTACTGGAAGTCCTAGCCACAGCAATTAGACAACATAAATAAATAAAAGGCATCCAAATTTGTAAGGAAGAAGCAAAACTCTGACTATTTGCACATGACTTGATACTGTATATAGAAACCCCATCCACCAAAAAACTACTAGAACTGATCAATGAATTCAGCAAAATCGCAAGGTAAAAAACAATGTACAGAAATCTGTTGCATTCCTATATGCTAATAATGAAGCAGCAGGAAGTGAAATTAAGAAAACAGTCCCATTTTGTGCAATCCCATTGCACCAAAAACAATAAAATATCTAGGAATAAACTTAACCAAAGAAGCAAAAGACCTATACTCTGTAAACTATAAAACAGTGATGAAAGGAACTAAAGATGACACAAAGAAATGGAAAGACATTCCGTGCTCATGGGTTGGAAAAACAAATATTGTTAAAATATCTATACTATCCAAAGCAATCTACACATTTCATGTAATCTCTATCAAAATACCAACAGCATTTTTCACAGAACTAGAACAAACAATCCTAAAATTTGCATGGAACCTCAGAAGACCTCAAAGAGCCAAAGCAATCATGAAAAACAAAACTGGAATTATCACAATTCCAGATGTCAAATTATATTACAGAGTTGTAGTCATTTAAGGAGTATGGTACTAGCATAAAAAAAGGCAGATAGTTCAGCAGAACAGAATAGAAAACCCAGAAATAAACCCACAAATATATGGTCAATTAATCTTAGACAAAGGAAGAATGAATACACAATGGAAAAAAGACAGTCTCTTCAACAAATGCTGTTGGGAAAATTGGACATTCACATGCAAAATGAAACTGGACCACTTTCTTATACCATACACAAACATAAACTCAAAATGCAGTAAAGACCTAAATACGAGACCTGAAACCATAAAAATCCTTGAAGACAGCTCAAGCAGTAATCTCTCTGACACTGGCCATAGCAACAGTTTTCTAGATATTTCTTATGAGGCAAGGGAAATAAAAGCAAAAATAAACTATTGGGACACATCAAAATGAACAGCTTCTGCACAGTGAAGGAAACTATCAACAAAACTAAAAGGCCTACAGAATGGGAGAAGATATTTGCAAATGACATATCCAATAAAGAGTTAGTATCCAAAATATATAAAGAATGTATACAACTCAACACCCAAAAAACAAATAATCCAATTAAAAATGGGCAGAAGACACGAACAGACATGTCTCCAAACACAATACACACATGGCCAACATACACCTGAAAAATGGTCATCATCACTTGCCATCAGGGAAATGCAAATCAAACCATAATGAAATACCACCTCACACCTGTCAGAATGACTAAACTCAAAAACACAAGAAACAACAAGTGTTGGCAGGGATATGGAGAAAAAGGAACCCTCTTGCACTGTTGGTGGGAATGCCAACTGGTGCAGCCACTCTGGAAAACAGTAGAGAGGTTCCCCAAAAAGTTAAACATAGAACTACTCTGTGACCCAGTAATTGCATTATTTGAAAAAACAAAACAAAACACTAGTTCAAAGGGATACATGCACCCCTATGTTTATTGCAGCATTATCTGCAATAGCCAAATTATGGAAGAAGCCCAAGTGTCCACTGTTAGACGAATAGATAAAGAAGATGTGATATAATATATATATATATATGTATATGTATACATACATACATATCAATGTGGATAGAGCTAGAGTGTATAATGAATGCTAGGCAAAATAAGTCAGTCATAGAAAGAATAATACCATAGGATCTCACTCATATGTGGAATTTAAGAAACAAAACAAAAAAGCAAAGAAAAAAAAGAGAGAACAAATCAAGAAACAGACTCTTTAAGCATAGAGAACAAACTAATGATTACCAGACAGGAGGGGGGGGTGAGGGCAGGGGAAAATAGGGGATGGGGAGTAAAGAGCACACTTATCATGATAAAAGGAAAGAAAGAAAATTCCTTATTAAAACAAAAAGAACTAGAGGAAAAACTATTGTCCCCTTAGAATTCTATACCCAGCAAAAATTTCTTTCAAAAGCAAAAGTGAACTAAAGATGTTTTCAGACATTGTAAAATTGAAATAATTCATTAAAAGACTCCTACCACAAGAAATGTTAAAAAAAAAAAAGTTCAGACAGAAGAAAGTGGAAATGTGTATCTCACAGAGGAATAAAGAGCATAACAAATGGTAATTGTATATATAATAAATATGTAAGAGTTTATTCTATTACTTAAATATCTTTAAAGGTAACTCTTTAAATAGAAATTATGATAATGTATTGTTAATTTAGAATGTATACATAATCAAAATGAACTAGAAGAATAGAGATAAAAAGAAAGATACCATGTTAGGTTCTTATACATGAAGTGGTACAGTATCACTTGAAGGTAGTCTGCAATAAGCTAAAGATGCTTACTTAATCCCTCAAGCAAACAAAAATAACAAAATAACAAGTTGTAGCTATAAATTATCAAAGGAAATAAAAGTAAATCATAAAAAATACTCAGGTAATCCAAAAGAACATAAAAGTAGGAAAAGGGAATAAGGAATAGATGGGGGCAAATATAAAACATACAGCAAAATGACAGACTTAAACATATCCACAGTCTCATTGAATACAAATAGTCTCAACACAGTGTCTAATAGGATTTTTTTTAATGACTCAACTATATGCTGCCTACCAAAATGCAATTTAAATATAAAGACACAAATGATTAAAATTCAAATGATGGGGAAAAATATACCTTGTGAACATTAATTGAAAGTTGGAACAAGAAAACAAAATCAGAAAGTATGTGAAAACTTGTACAACATTATCAACAAATTTGATCTGACATTTTAGAAAAATCCACCGAATGACAGTAGAAACACATTCTTAGCAAATGCACAGGGAACATTTTCCAAACAATCTTCCAGGCCATAGAACAAGGCTCAATACATTCAAAAGGATTCAACTGACATATTGTATGTTCTCTAACAACAATGTAATTAAATTAGAAATCAGTAACAGAATTATCTCTGGAAAAATCTCCAGATACTTGGAAATTAAGTAATGCACTATTTTTTATGATTTTATTTATTTATTTGTCAGACAGAGAGAGAGAACAAGCAGGGGGAGCGGCAGGTAGAGGCAAAGGGAGAGGGAGAGGGGGAAGCAGGCTCCCCGCTGAGCAGGGAGCCCTATGCAGGACTTGATCCCAGGACTCTGGGATCATGACCAGAGCGGACAGCAGTCACTTAACTGACTGAGCCACCCAGGCATCCCTAAGTAATGTACTTCTAAATAACTCATGTCACAAAAGAAAAATTAGGACGTATTTTGAACTAAATAAAAATGAAAATACAGCATATCAAAATTTGTTGGATATACCCCAGAGAAATTAAAACTTAACAGGAACCTGCACACAAATATACAAAGCAGCTTCATTTATGGTAGCCAATAACTGGAAATAACCCAAATGTCCTTTAAGATGAACAGTTAAAACTGTGGTACATCTATTTATACCAGTAATGAAAAGGGACAAACTGAAAGCTAAGTGAGCAAGATGATGGATTGGAAAGCTCCAGGTCCTCATTCCCCCATTAAATAACAAATAAACAGCAACCTACAGGTCAAAGCAGCTTTATCTAGAAACGAGTTAAGAAGCCGCATCAATCGAGCAAATGCCTAAGGGATGTTGAACGGCAACAAGGAAAGTGGACATCCTTGTCTTGAGTCTGACATTAAGGGAAAAGATTCCAGTCTTTCACTTTTGAATATCATGTTAACTATGGGCTACTTATAAATATCCTTTATTATCTTGAGGAAGTTTTTGTTTTTAATTTTCTGAGAGCTTTTATCACAAAAGGGTGTTGGATTTTGTCAAATGCCTTTTCTGTGTCAGTTGAGATGGTAATGTGGATTTTTTTTTCTTGATCCAATTAATTGTTATGAACCACCCTTGCATCCCTGGGATAAATCGCACTTGGGCATGGTGAATAATCCCTTTGAAATGCTGTTGGATTCAATTTGTTAATATATTCTTGAGGATTTTTACATCTATATTCATAATGAATATGGGTCTGTAATTTTTTTCTTATAATGTTTTTATCTGGCATTGGAATCAGTTAGAGTAATGCTAGCCACATAGAATGAACCAAAAAGTATTCTCTCCTCTTCAGTTTTTTGGAAGTTTCAGAACAATTGGTGTTAATACTTTAAGTGTTTAGGCAGAGGATCATAGGGGAAGAGAGGAAAAAATGAAACAAGATGAAACTAGAGAGGGAGACAAACCATAAGAGTCTTAATCTCAGGAAACAAACTGAGGGTTGCTGGAGCAGAGGGAGATGAGGGTGATGGGGTGGCTGGGGGGGATGGGGTGGCTGAATGATGGACATTGGAGAGGGTATGTGTTGTGGTGAGTGCTGTGTATTGTGTAAGACTGTTGAATCATACACCTGTACCCCTGAAACAAATAATACATTATATGTTAATAATAAAAAAATACTTTAAATGTTTGGTAGAATTCACTAGTGAAACCATCTGGCCCAGAACTTTTCTTTCTTGGGAAGTTTCTGATTACTGATTGAATCTCTTTAACTGTTAAACATCTGATGAAATTTGCTACTTCCTCTTGAGTTAGTTTAGTTGATTTATGTGTCTCAAGGAATTTCTCCATGTTTCTTCCAGGTTATCTAATTTGTTGGCATACAATTGTTCATAGTACTCTCTTATCATTTTTAACCTCTGTCAGAGCAGTAGTAATGTTTCCAGTTTCATTTTTATTTAGGTTATTTTTGCCTTCCCTTTTTTCATTGTCATTCTAGCTAAAAGTTTGTAAATTTGGTTGAAATTTTCAGAGGACCAACTTTTGGTTTTATTGACTTTCTCTGCTGTCTTTCTATTTATTTATCTCTGCCCTATTTTTTAAATTATCTTCTTTCTTCTCCCAGACTTAGGTTTAACTTGTTCTTTTTCTAGTTCTTTAAGGTATAAAGTTACACTATTGATTTGAGATGTTTCTTTTTCTTTAACATAGGCATTTACAGATATAACTTTCCCCGTGAGCACTGCTTTACCACATGCCGTACGTGTTTGTATGCTGTGTTAGCACTTTCATTCACCTTTAAGTATTTTCTAATTTCTCTTTTGATTTCTTCCTTGAATGACTGGTTGCTTAAGAGTGTGTCATTTAATTTCCATATATTTGAATTCTCCAGTTTTCTTTCTGTTACTGATTTCTAACTTCATCCCGTTGTGATTGGAGAAGATACTTTGTATGATATCTACCTTTTTTAAATCTATTTAGACTTGTTTTGGGGCCTTATACATGGTCTATTGTGGAGAACATTCCCTCTTCACTTGAGAAGAATGTGCATTCTACTGTTGTTGAGTGGAGTGTTCTGTATATGTCTCTTAGGTCTAGTTGTTTTATTGTGCAGTTCAAGTTCGCTTTCTTATCTTATGTCTGGTTGATCTGTCCCTTATTGACAGTGGGGAATTAAAGCTTCCAACTATTATTGCAGAACTGTCTATTTCTCCTTTAGATTCTGTCAATTTTTCCTCCCCATAATTTGAGAGTCTGTTAAGAGGTGTGTAAATGTTTATAGTTGTTATATTGTTATACTGAAACTTTTATTAATATATAATATCTTTCTTTGTCTCTTGAACCTTTTTGGATTTAAGATCTATTTTGTCTGATATTAGTATAACCACTCCAGCCCTCTTTTGGTTATTATTTATATACAATATGTTTTCCATCCTTTCAATCTGAACCCATTTTTTAGTTTGGATATATATAAAGTGAGTCTCTCAAACCATAAGACACTCTTAATCATAGGAAACAAACTGAGGGTTGCTGGAGAGGAAGAGGGTTGGGGAATGGGGTAACTGGGTGATGGGCATTAAGGGGGCCACGGGATGTAATGAGAACTGAGTATTATATAAGACTGATGAATCGCTGAACTCTACCTCTGAAACTAATAACACATTATATGTTAATTAATTGAATTTAAATTTTTTAAAAAAAGAAGAAAATTAAGTGAGTCTCTTGTAAATAGTATAGAGTCAAATCATATTTTTTATCCCTTCTGCCAATCTCTCCATTTTGACTGGAGGATTTAATCCACTTACACTTATATTACTGATAAGGAGATGCTTCTGCCATTTTGCTTTTTGTTTTCTATATGCCTTATATCTTTTTTGTTCCTTGTCTCCTCCAATACTGCCTTCTTTTGTGTTTATTTTTTTGTAGTGAAACAAAAATTTGGTTCCCTCTTCATTTTTTATGTATATTCTATAGATATTTTCCTTGTGGTTACCATGGTGGTGACATTTAGCATCTGAAAGTTATAACAATCTAATTTAGAATTTTACCAATTTAACTTCAATACTATACAAAAACTATGCTCCTGTACACTCCTGTCCCCATCTTTCTGTTATTGATGTCCGAGATTGCATTTGTATACATTATGAACCCGATAACGCCAATTAATAATTTTATGTATTTGTCTTTAAAATCATATTCAAAATGAAAAGTGGGGTTACAAGACAAAATTGCAATAATACTAGCTTTTACAATTTCCCATGTATTTACCTTTACCATAGACCTTTATTTCTTCATATGGATTCAAGTTACTGTCTACTTTCCTTTCATTTCAACCTGAAGAACTCCCTTTAGCATTTTTTGCAAGGCAGTGTGGTGGTAATGAGCCCCTTCAGATTTTGTTTACCAAGGAATGTCTTTATCTGGGAATTTATCCCTCATTTTGGAAGGAGTATTGCCAAATATAGATTTCTCAGTTGAGTTTTTTACTTTCAGTACTTAGAACATAAAAACACCCTACCTTCTGGCTTTCCAGCATTTCTGATGAGAATTTCGCTGATAATCTTGAGGATCCATTGTATTTGCTGAATCACTTTCCTCCTGATGATGTTAAGATTCTCCCTTTGTCTTTGACTTTTGACAGTTTGATTATAATACCTCTCACAGTGGGTCTCTTTTAGTTTATTCTACTTGGTGTTAATGAGCTTCTTGGATTTGTAGACTATGTCTTGCATCAAATTTAGGGAGCTTTCAGCCATTGGTTCTTCAAATATTCTTTCTGCCACTCTCTCTCTCTTCTTTTCCTGGGGTTCCCATAATATGCTTATTGATCCATTTGATGATGTTCCACAGGACCCTTAGGCTCTGTTCACTTTTCTACATTCCTTTTTCTTTTTGTTCCTCAGAACTTGGTAATTTCCATTGTTCTATATTTAAATCCAGTGATTCTTTCTTTTGCCTGCTCATAACTCCTTTTGACCCCCTCCATTGTACTTTTCATTTCAGTTACTGTACTTTTCAGGTCCAGAATTTCTTTGGTTCTATCTCCTAATTAATATTCTCATTTTATTCACTCACTGTTTTCCTATCTCTATCCATGCCTGCCTTTAGCTCTTTGAACATCTACAGGAGTTGTTTTAAAGGTTTTGTCTAGTAACTTCCGAGACTGGGCTTTTTAGGTACATTTTTTGTCAGTTTGTTTTGTTCCCTTGAAGGGACTATCCTTTCCTGTTTCTTTGTAGGCCTTATGATTTTTTTGTTGTAAGCATTTGAATCTTATAATGTGGTAACTATGATAATCAGATTCTCTTCCCCCAGGATTTGTTATTTTTCTGTTTCTTAGAGGGTGTCTCTATGTGCCAGGATAAGCCTGAGGTGAAAACTTAAGTTCTTCTCAGGTCTTTTCTGAGCTTGTGTATTCCCATGGGCATGTGTGATGGTTTCTAAGTTTCCCGAAATACATAGTTGTTTTTGAATGTCCAAAAGAAGGGTGGAGCCCTTTAAATATCCTAGAAGTCACTGCAGCCTAAGGGGCTGGAACAGTGGCAGCCAGCATCCATGCTCATGCTTCAGTGACCAGAACAGCAATCCACAACCAGAACACAGACCTTCAATATTTGGAGGAGAAGGTCCTTGTTACCTATCCTCACTACAGAAAGCAGAACTACAAACATAGGTTGCCATTCCCACAGCTACCTGACACAGGCTTGGGGAAAGGGAGCAGGTAGTCACACTGTGCTGATGGCTAAAACTGACAAAAATTAACCGCAATTTACCAACCAAGCTGTTTCCTGAAAAGTTGCAAGCATTCAAACAAATTCCAGAGTTCTGGAATATTTCCTTCAGACAGATCCTGCCAGTTCTATTGTCGTCCAGGTGGAGACACAGATTCCTGGTGCTTCCTACTCTATTATCTTCCCTCACATCACTCTTAAAGGGAAATTTCTATCACTAACTGCCTAGATTAGAAAAGAAAACTGCCTCAAATCAATGACCTCAGCTTCCACCTTAAGGAAAAACTAAAAAGAAAAAAAAAAGAGCAAGTTAAATTCAAAGTAGGCAGAACAAAAGAAATCATAAAGATCAAAGCAGACAACAATGAAAGAGAATATTACACCAAATCAATAAAAGAAAAAGTTGGTTCTTTGAAAGGATCAACACAAATGATACAACTCTAGCCAGACTAGGGGAAAAAATGGAGGCAATATGAAATTACCAATATCAGGTATGAGCGAGTTGATTCTACACATATTAAATTTGACAACTTGGATGAAATGGGCTAATCTCTGAAAGATAGAAACTATCAAAGCTTACTCAAGAAGAAACACTTAACCTGACTAGTTCTATGTCTAACAAAAAAAATTAATTTTTATTTAAAAACTTTCTCAAAAAGAAAACTCTAGGACCAGGTAACTATACTGGTTAATGATCCCAAATATTTAGAAGAGAAATAATATCAATTCTACACAAACTCTACCAGAAAATGGAAGAAAAGGGAACACTTCCCAATGTACTCCAAGAGGCTACAGAACCCTAATACCAAAGCTGGACAAAAACATTACAAAAAGAAAGAAAGAAAAAGAAATCTACAGGGATGCCTGGGTAGCTCAGTCAGTCTGAGCCTCTGCCTTCGGCTCAGGTCATGATTTCAGGTTCCTGGAATTAAGCCCTGTGTCAAGCTTCCTGCTCAGTAGGGAGTCTGCTTCTCCCTCTCCCTCTGCCCCTCCTGATCCCTGCCATGGGCGCACTTTCTCTCTCTCCCTCTCTGTCAAATAAATAAATAAAATCTTTAAAAAAAAGAAAACAGAAATCAAGGGGTGGAGTAGGGGACCTGGATTTCGTCTGGTCTCAGGAATTCAGCTGAATAGGGATCAAACCATTCTGAACACCTACGAACTCAACAGGAGATCGAAGAGAAGAATAGCAACAACTCTCTGAACAGAAAAGCGCCCACTTACTGGAAGGTAGGATGTGCGG